>NC_086134.1:1660416-1992500 GCF_035610405.1 Australozyma saopauloensis
GATACCAGTGTAACTTTGACCATCCAGTAGCCAGAGATATTGGGCACAACTGGTCTAGATTGAATGGGCAGCTGAGCCAAAGACGTAGCGTATTTGTCAGCCATTTGGCCAAGAGCCAAGAGGCCGCCAAATGAAGAGTTCACATTATCTGGAGAACCCAAAATGATCGCAAATTTGGCCGAGTCAACGGCCTTTTCAAGACGCAATTGACTCAAGAGATTCGTACCTCTTTCAAGAGATGCGTTTGCAGAGAGCCCCAATATTCCACTGATATTGTAATTCGAGAAAAATGAGGGTACAGAGCCTGCAAGGCCACATGTAAAGTTGTTTACAACCAAGCTATGGTTGATGGTGTAGGTGATATTACTTTTGGGGGCATCAACTAACAGTCCCGAGATCTTCCCAGACGAATAGTCGAGCGAGAACTCAGTCGGCGTGACAGTTGAGTAAAAGAATTTGGGGGCTCTGCTACATCCATCAGACAGACATGAGCTGTTTGCAATCCAGGCAATGGCGCTGCCCGTGTCAAGAAGCAAAGGAAAAGTTTGGTTGTTTGTAGCCGCAACCTGGTTCACAGACACATCTACCCAGTAGATTGACTTGTACTTGTCTGTTTTGAGAGGAATGATCAAGGAGTCCAGATTGACAGTAGCGTTCGAAGACCCAGCTTTGGTATGAAGAAGACCTTTTCCAGGGTAGGTTTCCAATGTCCTCCCAGAGATTTTCTTGGAGTTAACTAGAGCCTTGTCCATGTCCAAGACGCGGAAGTCAGTTACTGGATTCAAGGCAACCACAACGCATATCAAAAGGAGCCATAATTTCATTGGAGGAAAGAGGCTAGGGAGAAAAGTTGAAGAACAAGCTTCTGGGTACGAAATGAAGTACTTTGGACAACTGAATTAACGCGCAAGCAATGGATAAATGGCGATGTTTTGTCAATGAAAAAAAGGCCCAGGCAAAGAGCAAGATGATGTGATACAATACAGAGGATAGTGTTTAAAAGCGAATGGATGCAGGCCGGAACCGCGAGGGAGTCTTGATAATTGTAATACGTGTTCTTCAATCAAGAAGAAGATATAGTGTTTAAATGGTCCAGGGTAAGGTACGTATACATTGCCAAAGCCGGGGCCTGCATGGTGGGGTGTCGATGGTGTTGTTTCGGCGTAGAAGCAACGGTACGTAGCAGCGCCAAAGCCTGCAGGTAGACCTGTTTGTGCGTGGAGCAGCATGTTTGTGCCGGAAACCGAGCGTGTAACTTGGGAGTTCTGGCTCGCGGGATGTGTGGCGGCTAAAGAGACATCGTACTCAAACAAACATACCGAGTGGAATGTAAACTTAGGGGAGAATGTGATACATTCTGATTTTTGCAAACATTCTGATTATTGCAAAACTCGGGCAAGCAAATAGGGGGTTTTGGTTGTTTTTCTGGGAGGAATGTTGAATGTTGGGGACAATTGAGTTGCGGGCAAATTCATCACAATTGTATAAACAAAAACGTATGTGGTGTGTATGGTCTATGTATGGTGAATGCGTTGTATATATGGTGTATGTACAGAGTATGGCTGTGTAAATGTATGGTGTTCATATAGCTGGTACCATTGGGTGGATGGCCGCCTGATGATACTAAAATTAGGGAGTTATTTTAAGATGCTCTGATCAAAGCATCGAATATTGCGCTGACCATGGAACCGCAATGAAAGTTTTTCAGCCCATCAAAGTGAATTCGTGAATTCGTGAATTCGATACGGAGCTAAAACCTAGTTGAATTGTAGGCCTTGGAGTGTGAGAAGTGTAGCTTGTGTATGGTAGAAGTGAGAAAATGGTATCAGTAAGAAAGGGGAATTGTTGAGAAAAAGGTGTATATTTTAAACAACGAGATTTTGAAAATAAATCTCTCAAGTCATTGATCTCATTCGACCGGGCCTGTGCTTGGTCATTCTCAATCGTTCTCCGTTATGGGACCTGTCATGATTTCCGTAATATATGGATATTCTATGAGAAGTTTTAATGAGATTGCCTTTGAAATTTGACACGTTTTTGAATATTAAGATCTAAACTTAATGTTCTTCAGCCTTGAAAAACTCTGTTGGTAGAAGGAACACATAGTGGTCACGAACACAATTTCAATCTTCACGATTTGTCGATTCAGAATCTGCATATTCCAATTCGAAGCTCGCAGCTGGATCTGATTCTTCTGAATCTGTAGTTTGCGCAATCCTTCTGAAGTGGTCTAACTCTGATTCAAAAGAACGCTCCCAATCAGTACATCTAGTCTTCATTTCATTGAGGAGCTGGTATGACTTTCTGATGGCATCTTTCAAAATGCGCCGCTGATGGCCTAAGCGACGAAGTTCACCCTTGTCTACTCCTTTGATAATCAGCATCTGATCGTCGGCATAGCTTTTCAAATTTATCATGTCAGATTCATATTTTTGACGTAGCGCCAATAGCCTGCCTTGAAATATCTCGGAAGACTCCATTGCTTGACTGCTACGAAGCTGTAATGCTCTCTTCGTCTTTAGTATTGCCAACTTTTTGTTCTTGAGTTCTTGCAAGTCAGTCTCTTGAGTAGAAATTCTGGTCTTTAGCGATGCCAATTTCGCCAACAAGTCGCTTTTGTTTGCCCGCAACAAAGATAGTTCTGCTTCCAAACTCTTGTATCGAATTGCACTACCAAACTCGGCGGCGCCACATTTTTCATTCATGTATGATATGTTACACTCAGCTAATTCGCAGGAAGTGTTTTCTGAGCTGGTGTCATTATGACAAGAGGGTACTACTTGAGTCGCTCTTGTTGGAGATTTGGGTGTTTCTGGTATCTTGAGCGAGCCAATAGAAGTATGGCCTCTGTTGAAGCTGCCATCGAGTATTGAGACCAGTGAAAGTTTTGCGGTGAGCTCTTGAACATCAGGATCATGATCTTTTGTCAGGCTCTCGATCATTGAAATACTTGGGCTACTTACAACAGTCAGACAAGCTCTAAGCAAAACTTTGGGCAGGCTGTCACCAATGCTGCGAGTTCCATTGCAATTGTGCGAAAAGGGCCTTGGGTATATTGAGTTTTGTTTTGAATACATGGTAGCATGATTTGCCCAGTCTTTTCTCAATGGCGCTTTTGGGAGCTCATTCAGAGTCAAAGAACCATGGTACAGAGGTTGTGGTGTGGAATGTCCCAGGGAAATTGTTGGATTAATCTCATTCGATTGAACGCTCAAATTGCAATTGAGCTTCTTCGATCTCCTCAACATGTCAGGTTTTTGTGGACGTAGTGCTGTGCTGATTGTGATGAGAGTTTTGCAGCCACTGGTCAATGTATGAAGCAGAGGAGAAAAACCTTCGCGTATAAAAATTCTGATTTAAAATTCTACGTTGATTAAAACGGGATCCTTAATAAAAAATTGATTGAGCGAATTCAGTCTACTCGACCGAATTAGGACCAACTGCAACAAGTGAATATTAGCCAAGCTTTAACGCTTCACAAAGTCTCTTAAAAATCTTCAATGATATCATTCTCTTTCCTAGATAGTTCAAAGCCGAAATTTCATCATTGAGTTACTAATCCCATTACACCTCTATAGATTTGCATTTCTAGAATGGAAGTTAAAAACCAACGTAGACAGCTCTGTATATCTCTTTTGTCAAGCCATAAGACATCACATGTACCACTGATTCCGCCAAGTATAAACTTGTAAGTGTTAGCACTAGCACCGAAGACTCACCTGTCTGTGCCATTTTTTGACCACGTCAAGTTGCACAAACTCACCAAACTACGCCTTCACTAAATCCAACATTCGAAATTCGTTTTTAAACAAACACATCTAATGCCACACACATTATACCTATCCTATCTTTCTGTACCTGACTCTACGCACACCTGAAACACCCCTCTACTCGCACCACCACAGAAGCAACAATACAGGCCAGTGCATGGAATCTTGCTTGGAAGCGTGCTGCCTGCACTCCCGCCGAGGGTTGCCCGACGTAATACCGGGGAAACTATATAACCCTATTCTTCCCCCTTCACCCCCACCCACTTTTGTTACCACATTCCCACGCAAACTATTCTCAATTCATCATGTCCGAGGCTCCAGAACCCAAGGACACCAAGGGCCAAAGCAAATTGAAGCAATTGGCCACCTCCAGCACCTGGACTTCGCCTTTCAGATCAGGCAAGAAGAAGAACATTGTGCAAGAGTTCAAGACCACCAACGACGTCTCGCAGATCCAAGTTCCCAAGAAGTTCACCTCCCACCCCACTTTGGAGGCCGAGAACAAGAAGGCTGCTGCTGCGAAGACCCATACCGAGTCGATTGCTTCTGCTGATAAGACTAAGGAAACTGACGTTGAAGCAGTTCAGACTGGTGTTGCCGCCGAGACCACAGAAACTGTTGAAGCTGCCGAGACTGACGTCCCAGAGGCTGTAGTGAAGGACATTGAGGTCGCAGAGGAGAACGCTGAGGTACCAGTGGAGGCTGAGGTCAAGGACAAAGTTGACGCTGAGGTTGAGGCCATCAACGAAGGCAACCACGCTGCCCTGGTGCCTGCTCCAACCGTCAAGGCTGCTGATCCAAATGTGGAGCTTCATGGTGCTCCAGATGATGACATCGTAGAGCAGGTCGAGAAGGCTCCAATTGAACTCGAGGTTGAAAACAAGTACGAGCCGGTCCAGATGCCCAACCAAGCTGTCTTGGACTCTTTGCAAGACAAGCCTAACCTCTTGAACAGATACCAGGAGCTCAACACCACTGCAATCGGCTCTGTGTCTAAGAGCTTGGATGACCCTAACAAGGTCATTGACTTGGGTAGTGGACTCAAGTTGACTCAACAGCAATTGCTCGATATTGCTGCTAAGAGAGTTGCTCCTTTGATTTCCAACATCAACGAGGAGGTTGCAAAGTCTCGTGAAGAAGATCGTATCGTCAACCAGAACGAATTGGACTCCAAAGTTGCCAAACACCAATCTAAATTGAAGGGTCTTTTCGATAAGCACGTCGCCAAGTGCGAGAAGCAAAAGGAGAAGATCACCAAGGATCATGAATTGCAACTCGGTCAAGTTGCCAACAGAAACACCGCCGCTGTAAACGAACATGAAGCCTACAAGACTCAAAATGCCACAGATATCGAGACAGCTAACACCGAGTACGCCGAGCGTGAAAAGAAGGCCGTCGAGAAGCATGAATCTGACAAGGAGACCTTGCTCAAGAACCACGACGAGTTAGAGGCTACCAAGAAACAAGAGTTGCAAAGCGCTAAGGATGATCAAGTCACCACTGCTCAAGAAATTGAGGAGTTGAAGGAGAAGAACATCAACGTTGGTGCCCACAATGAAGAATTGGACAAAGAGCTTGAGGAATTGACCAAGCAGTTGGAGGACCGTGAAAACGAGCTCAAGGGCTTGCAAGACAAACTTTACGCTGAGAGAATTGCTGTGGACAAACATGAAGCCACAAAGAAGGACATCAATGAGAAATTGGATGCTGCTAATGCTGAAGTCGAGACCAAGAAGTCGCACAAGGGCAAGTTGGCTCTTGAAGTCGGCGCTTTGGCCGCAGCTGTCACTGCTTACACATCCCACTTGGCCAATTTGAGATCCGAGAAGGAAGCAGTTCCTTCCAAGATTAGTGCTGCCAAAGAGAAGCACAGTTCTTGGGTTGAAGAGAAGAAAGAAATGGCTGTCAAGGCTGCTCGTGAGCATGAGCAACAACGTTTGGAAGCAAAAGAGCTTGCTGCCACCGAGGAGTACAAGACTAAGCTTGAAGAGGAGAAGCGTCAATTGGAAGAAGAAAGACAGAAGCATCTTGAGGAGAAAGAGCAGTTCGAGGTAGAAGAGAAGCAACGTCTTGCAGAAGAAAAACAGCGACGCGCCGAGGAAGAAGAGCAGGCAGCGGCTAATAAGAGAAAGTTAGAGGAAGAAGAAGCCGCAAAGAAAGAACTCGCTGCTGAGAAGGAAAGATTGGATAGAGAAGCCAGTGAAGCCGAGAAAAATCGCAAACTCGTTGAAGACGAGACGAGACATGCGAAAGAGGCTGCTTCTGCTGCTGCAATTGCCGGGACCACTGCCTCTGTTGGAAAGGTTAGCAACCCAATCGCTCTCTCAGGCCCTGAGAATGTCAGTAAGTCTGTGAAATCCCCAGTGGAAGAGCATTCCAAGTCGGTGGCTCCAATTGAGACAAAGGAGCCACAACATGAGTTGAACCCTAAGTCTGGTGCCTTTGCTGTTGGTGCTGCTGCTGGTGGGATTGTTGGTGGTGGCGCTGCTGCCTCTGCTGCTTTGGCAACTCCTGAGAAGGTTCTGTCTGGAAAGGGTAGCTTGAAGAAGAAATTCAAGAGTCTTATTGGCAGAAATAAGGAAGAGACGCAGCCAAAGTCCGTTCCCGTCAAATCTGAAGATCCGGAAGACTCCGATGTATTCTCCATCTATGAAGAAGTCGACGATGATGAGTATGAGCGTAACATCAAAGACCCTAACTACATTGCCGTTGATCCATCCAAAGCTGATGAGCTCCTCAAGCGTAACCGTGACAAGTTGAATATCTAAGTCTCAAACAATCCTGCCGGAATCACACGAACCCTTTCATAAGTGGATGAGTGTTTATTTTTGTATGTTTTTATTTCAATGATTCAGGCTCAAAACCAAGCTACAAAATCAATCCGCTAAGTGCAATTCTATATTTAGGTGTCAATGAGTTAGTGGTTTAAAACAGATAACTGAATTGAATCACTGAAGAAATTTGAATGCTCTATACAGATGACAAGTTATGACGCTCGTAAAAGGTTTCCCACGTTTCAATGGCCTCTTTCTGCGACTCAATCGAACTCTCTATGTATATCTCAACACTGTTTCTGAAGTCATCGATCTTTTCAATCTCAAAAGTGTCTAGCTCGCTTCGAATTGTCTCACTAATGCTCTTGAAATTCTCACTAAAGTAGGCTACTTTTTGCTGGAGCTTATCGACCTCAAATTTGAGCATGTTGATTTTGTCGACAGAGCTCTTGTACTTTGAGGTGAGCTTCTCAAGAGACTCTTCTTTTTTGCTCAAATCACTTTGAAAAGTATGTAGCTGGTGATAGATTCTCGTTCTGGTCTCAAAAACGTACTTAATGGATCCAATGATTCGTAGGTATTCCTCAATAGTAAATCCTAATGTGAGCTGCTCTTGCAAGTTCACCCGCTCTAGATTATCCTTGAGTTTCTCGTTCACGTTTGCAAATGCAGAAAGGAGATCCTTGGTCTTTTTCAGAATTTCTACGTCAGCAAGCTCTTCGAACGAACTGGAGAGTTGCTCGACAACTGAAATAGTTTCGACACGCTGAGTCACAATCATTTCGAGTGACTTACTAAAAGTTTTGAGATTAAATTCGAGGTCTTGGATATAGACCTTTTTGTTTGCAAAGAATTCGTCAGGTTCTTCAATTTTTGGAGCCATTGAGAATAGCGAGCTAATGAAACCCTGGGGCCCTCCACTCGAGGAGATAACGGAAGGCGAAGAGCTATCATTGTCATCATCTGCTAAACTTGCGTGTGATGCGGCAGACCCGCTGGCGCTCTCTCGCTCCTTAGATTCATTAGCAAAATCATTGCTTGTCAAGAACATGATAAAGTCGGGATCATCTGCGAGACAAGAGACCTTGGATATTTTCGAAAGCATTTTTTCAAGGGACATTCGTCTGTTTTCAACGAAATTTTCGTTGAAGCGTCCAATGTATGTCTGTTTTGCGGGAGGTGGTGGGATTATCCTTCCAGGGTGATTACTCTGGAGCTGATGGTAAATCCAGCGGAAGTCCTTGTATCTCCGGGATACGATAGACTCTGATCCTTGGAAGACGGTGGAGTCTGGGTTGTCATTTACGGTTCGAATTTGGTATACAATATGCGCAGTTGTGATATCACCTACCTTGACAGGATCACCGACAGAGATCTTGAGGTAAGATGCGCTTGAAGTGGGTTGTTTTCCTTTTCTACCGTTTTCCAGGATAATTTCCTCGGTAGAGATCTCTGATGAAGGTAGCAAGGGACCGGATCCAATATGATCTTGTGCCTGACTCTCGGAAGCGGATGGAACATCATAAAGCGGAGCATTCATATCCTTGACAATTTCTTTCTGTTTGTCACTAGCGCCAGAAACCAGACGAGAGTCTTTGGATGGATCAGGGCCCGCGGACAATAACGGATCATTGGCAGGAGCCACATCCCCTTTCAAATGCGTGACCACGGTCAGAGGAGGATATTTGCGGAACCGCTTGGTTCGCAACTTACCATTCTTCAATGCTGGTGCGCGTGTTGGCGATTGAGGAGCCGCATTTGAAGATGAATCTATTTTGATAGGAGACCCCTTGTCTGCAAAAAGGGCCGCTGAGGAGTCAATTTCGAGAACCAGACGACTTGCGGCTTCAAGTTCTAGCTTATCCGCACCAGCAGTAAGTTGATCCACCATTGCAGCGTTCTTTTGTCGGCGTTCTTCTTGCTCAAACTCAGAAGGCGCCGAAGCAGAAAACTCCGGAAGAAATGACCGATGCAGCGACGAATAGAGTCCCTGCTGAGATGAGCGGTCCAATTCCAATGCAGTGTCAGTTTCTCCTTCATCGTAGGGAGTCTCTTCGTCATTGTGATCATCACGATCGTTGTCTAGATCGTATTCCTCGACTTTGACTTCGGGATCTCTATGCGGATCGTCAATGGCCAAACTGTGGAAATGATTTGAAACTGAAAGGTCATTCTTTGATGGCAGAAGGACGTCGTCCCAATGCGACGCTGTCAAGTCTTCGTCCATGGCAATTGCAGAAGATGAGTTGGGAGGGAGTATTCAAGTGTGGAGATTTAAAGATACAGGTTATAGATAGCTGGGTGTAGGTGGAAAAAAGGGTTTCGATGTAGATGAAATACAGAAAGGCGCAAGAAGATTAATTCTTTTTTTTTAAAGTCAATTTTTGTTGAATTGCAAAATGCCTTGGATTCTGTTCATGCCGATTTGATGGGAGCATTGCTTCATTTGGTTGGGTAGGGAGTCTGGAAGAGAAAGTGCTTTGAGAGTGGTAAGAGTTAAGTTTTGTTAAATAATGTTCCTAATTGAGATGTCAAACCTGGAATTGAATAAATGGCTCATTCATTGTTCATTTTGTGTTTCAACTCGAGAACTATGGAATATATTGACTAGCTATGCCATCGACAAGTACGTGCGAAACCGGGAAAGTCACTCCATCAAAAGTTTTAAATCAATCTAATTATTGTATGCTCATCTTTTATTCTGTGCTGTAAATGTATAAATTATTGAACCTTCTGGACTAGACATGGCACACAATGAGTTGTATCAAATAATTTTTGAATTGCACTATGAGGACAATCTGTAGTATCCGCAACAAACATTGTTTTAATTGAAAGTTAATGCGCTTGCCTATTTTTCTGGTTTGCTCTAAAAAGATGCACGATTCAGAACTAAGAAATGAGGACCTTATTCCAACCATGCGCGGAGGTACTACTGTATCTTCTCCGGAGATGGAAGAAACATCTTAAGGAAATTTTTCTGCAAAGCAATCGCTGAGGCAATCTATGAATGAATTTATAGACCTGTTAGTTTGAGTACCACGGGCGAAGTCATAGAGGATTGTGCAAGGAGAGAACATGCGAACATTCATGAATCTCTCATTCTGGGAAAGTTCGAAATAATCAAGAAGCCAAGTGTTTTTTTTCAGCTTGTCCCCCTTAAATCTATGTCACTGTGCTGATGTAATACTAGTCGCCGTAGGCACACAACCTACAGAATTCATTCGGCCTTGTACCATCCAAGCTATTCACTTATTTTATATTGAGTTTCATTGACCGATGCCTCGAAATTACCGAGAATAAAGTTCGTGTATGAGCTACTGGTAAGTCAAGTCGAATGCCCCCACGAGCAATAGGGATGTAGAATTATACAGAATCAAAGAGAATTCTCTGGTCGTAGCGTATATTTTTGCGATAACGAAGTTTCTTGACTAATATCCATGATCTGAATTTTAAAGATATTGAGCTGGACTCATTGTGGCTCTGACCCGTGGTTGTTTTGTATTATCCCTTGTAGGATCTGAGCCGAATCTTGTAGTATTGGTATTAGTAAGTGAAGTGAGATAAGCATTTCAGATCCCATTTTCAATTTCATCAGGACAAAATATTGTATTCGCACTCTACTCAAAAAATTAAAGTTTGTTTATCGATTATTGTATTAGTTTTTGTATGTCAGTCTATAATTTATGGGGCACAGTATCCACCGTCAACCAAAAGATCGGTACCAGTGGTGTAAGTAGATGCATCAGAAGCCAAGTACACATAGGCACCGACCAACTCTTGGGTCTCACCCTCTCTACCCAATGGAATCAAAGAGTGCCATCTACCCTTCATCTCATCGGGACAGAACTCAGAAATGTCTGTGAGAATGTAGCCTGGAGAAACGGAGTTGACACGAGCAAATGGAGCCCACTCGACAGCAAGACTCTTGGCGAGGTGAATGCATGCAGCCTTGGCAGCGTTGTATGGAGCTTGCAATTGTGGAACGTTCACAATGTGACCAGACATAGAAGCAGTGATGATGAAGGAACCGTGGCCGTTCTTCTTGAAGATTGGACCAACGGCCTTGGCACAGTAGTAGACACCACTCAAGTCCAAGTCGATGATCTTTTGCCAGTCACCCAAACCTTCAACCTCATGGGACTTACCAGAGGTCCATGGAACACCGGCGTTGGCGACGAACACATCAAGAGCACCGAAGTCCTCCTCAATTTGGTTGATGGTCTTGGTCACCAGCTCGTAGTCGCTGATGTTACACTTGTATGCCTTGGCGCGAACACCGTATTTGTCGGCCAATTGCTTAGCCTTCTCCTCAGCTGGAGTGGAGTTGTACCAAATAGCCACGTCAGCACCAGACTGAGCGTAAGCCTCGGCAACAGCCCAACCAATACCAGAGGAAGAACCAGTAACGGAGGCAACCTTTCCCTTCAAAGAGAAAAGCTCTTGGATGGTTTTGCCGGTCTTTGGGCCTTTGGCTGGAAGAGGACCGATTTCCTCATTAAGAACAGATGTGAAAGCCATGATGATAGTATTTGAGAATTAAAGTTAAAAAGAAAGCTTGCTTCTTTGTAGTTAAGAAATATTAATTATTCTGCCAGAACGGCGGATCTCTGCGACCTTTTATACTTGGAGATTTAGCAGCAACTTGTCACGGAGCTCTGTTCGGAAGGTGGGGTGTGCAGGACCGAGAATGCATGACGGGTTAATCTATGGTTATCAGCGTGTCATAGTGCCGCCTATCGAGCCGACTAGGGGGTTCACACCCGTACCGCTGTGAGAGACATGAATGGGTTCTGTTTCATAACTAGAAGAGCGCTTTTTAAAAGTTTTGTTTAGCCACTTTGTTGAATAGAAGAGAGGTGCCTTAACCGCAACATCACTGCTAAGCACAGTTCTTTTTTTGCGGAAAAACGACACTGGTTAAATTGCTGTCGCATGCAAGATCATCGTCTTGTCTGCAGTCCCCACACTCACTATGATCGCAAACTTAACGGCATCGACGTCATCGGATAAATAAAGCAGTGTCTTAGTTCCAACATTGCTGCTAATGGTTAGAATACGAGGCTGGTCTTTTGTTCTTTCCACCCATCGTCAACGGATCCTGATGTGAGACATCAATTGACCATGTTGCCTGCAGACAAAACAGAATGCCACTTCTTAGCTCCATTTCGAGTCACATTCAAGGAGCAAATTTTGGGGAATAATTGAAGCATTGAAGGAATTTTGCGATTCAATTCGGAGACTTTCCCCCTCTCCATCCGAGATCAAGTATCCGTTCTCGCTACTTGGGCTGCAGGAGGTAATTCCGAGTCCTGGAATCCAAATGCGGTAGTTCTTCCGAAGAATTGGTGGAGGTCCAAAAAACTCTTGTGCGACATTGAGAAGTCCTTCCGGATGTGCCGTGCTTGGATGTGCATCATATTGATTCCCTGGAAAAGCCCAAAATAGCCGTCACTGCTTTTGCAGATTATGAGGGGTGGTGGGTCTAATCGGGTAGTCGATCCTCAACTCTCAATTTCCGACTGCTACGCGAGAACGTATCAAGTGCGTATGCACATAACACCATGTATTCAAAGTATGCATTGCCTGTGTACTGAATTTGGACCGTAAGGTTCACAATACTTGGTCCAGAGTAGTCTTGAACATGAGACTTAACAATTGAGACTCATGCTTTCGATACTGCGATTTCTTCGTCGATGTCACAGTATAATATTAATAACTCCTTTCCTTTCCTAGTCCTTCCATCAATTGTGCAAATCGCCACGAGTCTTTCCTATACTTGGGCTTGTACCCTATGGTTCTAGATCACAATATAGTGCAGCATGATTCCTTCTTTGGCTGCGTCAAAAGAAGACTGAGTCGAGTGGCAAGTTCAAAAATATCATCAACACCTTCACCCGTCAAGGACGAGCTCTCTAAATATTTCTTGGCTCCCATGGCCTGTGCAGCACGTTCTCCATCTTCCGTTTGGACAAAGAGTTCACGGTTTTTGGAGGTACGTAAGTCTTTCTTCAATCCGACCAATATGAACGGTATGTCCGGACAGTAGCGTCGAACCTCGGCGACCCACTTGGTCTGTGCACTTTCTAGCGAGTCAGGCACATCAAGTGCAAAGCCTATAAGAATAACGTGGGAGTTGTGATAGCTGAGTGGTCGAAGCCGCTCATATTCTTCTTGTCCAGCAGTGTCCCACAACGCTAGCTGTACTGGTTTACCATCGATTCGGCAGTCTGTGACGTAGTTTTCGAACACTGTTGGGTGGTATTGAGTAGGGAATTCTCCAAGCGTGAATACGTATAAAAGGGACGTTTTTCCACTAGCGCCATCGCCCACAATGACCAATTTTCTTCGAACGGGTACTTGCATAGCGATCACTTGTCTGATGCAGTTTATTTATAGCTTTGTTGTGGTGATTAGGGTGACTCTATTGGTCGATTTTTTGAGTCAGATTAAAGTAAAACTCGAAAATTTGCTCACTTCAACTCTGGTATGTAAGAAGCTCCTCAGAGATTAGAGATTGTCTCTGTGTTAGATCTTTCAAGTGGTATTGAGCGGTTGGCAGTAAGCCATGATAATTTTGGAAATCACTGATCTGTGGTCACGTGAGCCGCTAATTTGGTCTGATGAATAGTCAAAAGTTGTGAACGGGAATGTTGAGTGACAGACTGTAAAAATGATGAGATTTTTGGTTTAATCCATTCAAGTTTATAAGTGCTACGATAACTAGTTGTGTATTTTTTCAGAACATTACGTATATGAGTTGGTTCAGAATCAATTAGGCTCACAATTTGCAGCCAATATGTACGAAACACACTCTCTCGATTGAGCAACGTTAGATCACTTTCTTCCCTTCTTCTTCGACTTGACACTGGTGCTCCATCCATCGTCATCAACAGCAGGGGTCTTGTCTGCACTGGAAGAGATAGCGGCAGACCAAGAGCCAACAGCATTGGCGCCGATCTGTCTTTCAACCTGTTGTCTCTTCTTGAGGAACTCTTGTGCAAATCTACGGCCATCCATGGTAGCAGAGGAACTGTAAATGGTTTCGGAGATCAATTGCTGGGAGTCTCCATGCAATGGCAAAGTTGTGAATACCTCAAGTAAGTCGTCCTTAGAAACAGAAGGATACAAGTTGGTCATGGCATTACGGGCCCAAACCAAGAAGTCCTCCTTCAACCCAGTAGAGTTAATGGAAGAACTAGCAACATCGTTCGATGAAGCACTGCGCAATGCCTGGGGGTTGATAGCACCAGTCATCGAGGAGTATGATACGGTTGGAGTAGAAACTTGTTGAGTAGATCTCTTCACAATAGGCTTCTTAGCGACAGTGGTCCAAGCTCCACCAAATTCCTCCTTTGGCACAGAGCTGGCGAGGGTGCTAGCCAAAGATGTCTTCATGGCGGCAGTGCCACTAGCAGTCTTACTCATGGCTCTAGCACGAGCAGCAGCCTCTTCCTCTTCCTTTTGAATCTCTGCCAAGGTCTTCTTGGCAACAGCCTCCTGAGAAGACAGAGCCCAGTTGAAGGAAGGAACCTTTTCAAGTGCTGGAGCAGATCTCTCCTCCATTTTGGAAGCAGCAATTGCGTTGGCAATAGCCAACTCACGTTGCATCTCCGCCTTTGTCTGCTTCTCCTTCTCCAGCCATTCGGCTTCCATTCTCTGGATCTCCTTTAATGAAACTACTGGGGTCTCTTGTTCAGGTGCCTTTTTGGCCCATGGAGCCAGGACACTTGGAGAAGGAGCAACAGGAGCAGACTCTTCTGCTGGCTTTGCAACTTCAGGAACCTCTGGTTCTGCTTCAACTGGTGCTTCAACAGGAGCACTAGAAGAGTTCAAGGCTGGTTCGGCAAAAGATTCTTCAACAACAGACTCAGATACTACGTTTTTCAATCCGCTAGAACTCTTGGCGGCAACAGGATCAGATTCAACATTTTGAAGAACGCTCAGAACGGAGTCTGGAGCCAAAGTGTTATGGTTCTGGGTTTTGGCTCTGGAAGCTTCGTTCGAATTGACATCTCTGGATTGGAAATAACTCATGGAAGGCTCTTCGTCGTTTAAAATACCAGTCACCATCGAACTGTGCAAATCATTCAAAATTGTGTCCTCATTTGCCAATGAAGCAGTAGGAATAAATGGAGATGCAGCTCTAGAAGACAGAACTCTGTTCAACCACGGAGACATTGGGCTTGGTTGAGACAAGGAGGGACCGCCAAGAGCCTGTTGAGAGATGGCAAGAGGCGATGGTTGCACAGCTCCCAGAGCTTGGGGCATCTGTCCAGGAAGAGAATTGTCAACCGCCCACCCGCTGTTACTTCTGGAGAGCATTGGCTGTTGTCCGTGGATCTGTTGGTGAAGCAATGATGGCATATGCAACTGCCCGAAACCACCGCCAATGTTCTGATTCAAAGCATCAAGACCAAACTGAGAGCCTGCGTTGAATTGCGGATTCATCATGGAGTAGTCTTTCGAAGTGTTGTAGTCAAACATGAGGTTCGAGGACAGAGCTCTCAAAGCAGCACCACCAAAACTATTGTTGGACATCATTTGAGGATACAAATTGGTGTTAAACGAGGTTTGCAGCTGCTGATGGGATACAGGCCCAGAAGACTGCTGAGTTGCACCAAACAGGCCACTGGAAGTCATCGACACACCAGTTCCTTGAGCCGATACGGCATCGGGAACTGAGCCAAATGGGCCAGGGTGAGAAGACATTGGATTTGCTCCGCCAAGATAATTCTGAGTCTCGGCCACCGCAGGAAGCGGGGTCTTGAAAGGCAGAATGAAATTCTTGGTGCTCTCACAGAACAGGCGCAACGTCTGGAAGGTTTGTTGCTCTTCACGACGGATTTTGAGATCTGGACTCAAGTAGCCATCACCCAACCATTCTTGCATCACATCTCCAGTAAATGGACCCTGCTCATTTCCAGAGGCATCGAGATAGATCCATTTGATGTTTTCGGGCTGGATCAAATGACTCAAGCCATCTGCAGCGGAGTTGGAAAACAAGCCGGCAGGTTGAGGAAGATTTGGTGGTCTCAGCAAAGGCTTCTCGTGAACGTTGGCTGCATTCTCAGGCTGGCCACCTAAAGATAATGACAGGAAGTCATCAGTCACAGGCGCCACTTCGTCGCGAGCGGAAGAAGACACATGCAGAGCTTCTGTTCTAGACTCCAGCTCTGCTTCATTCTTCTCCTGAGACTCCTGTTGCTTCTGTGCGCTGCTCTGGTGCATATCCAAATGATAAAGTTGATGAGGCCGAGCAAGCTTGTAGTTCTCGCCATGATGGACGCCAACAGAAACATCAAAAAGAATGCTGTCCTTGTTGGCATACCAGACATCAAACGCCTGTTTCATTGTATAGCGCTTGCTATTCTGGTTGACTGGGTTTGCAGCCAAGTTATCCATAGGTTCGAGGCTGAGATCATAGCCGTCCTTACGGGACCTGAAAGTTAGTACACGAGTTATAAAATGGCATTCTAATAATCTGAATACATTCCAGATTTGATCTGGGCTATCTCATGTGGATTCGTTTGATCTCATATGGGATGGACTTCACTGGCACGAATGGCCAATCGGAGTTGAAGCCGTTGACATTCATAAAACCAAGAGAAACTGAATTCATCTTGACACATATGAAGACGATTCAAGCCGTTTGGCAAAACTTTTTTACATAATTCGAAGTTTGGAGACGTGATTCCGTACATGTAGAATGGTCTCTTGGATCAAGTCGAAGAATATCCAGATTTCAGAAGGCCCAGGAGACAGAATAGCACATACCAGTTGTTTTGGGGCGATTCAAATTGCATTGTGAAGGTTGTCTACGGTTATTAATACTGAGTAGTCGTATCGAGATTGGTAGAAAGAGGTTGAAAATTCTGAGGATCAATGCAGGTGGTGTAAGTAGGTTATAAAGGATAGTCTGATCCAGGGAAAAAAAAAAAGACTTTTGGAGATTTGCGTGAGTAAAAATGACGGCTCGATCTAATGAGTTTAAGAAATTATTGTAGCTTGTATCTTTATCTCTCTAATTTTTTAACTTTCTTCTGTTTTACTTTGGAGTCGTATTATGCCCTAAATGAATCATGAAATTCGAAAAATAAATGAATACATGTTTGCCAGTCTCCACTAGAACGAAATGGAAAGAAGTTCATTCTGTTAACCATAGTTTTCGCATTGTTTTGACTTTAATTGTATTCCTCATTGAAGATCATCTTTATATATAGAAGAGGTTCCATTGTAAGCCCTGGGAAGAATTGTCTCGGCCTACATAACCAATTGAACATTATTCTTAGGAAAAAGAGTCACCTGTCACACTTTTCGTATCCCAAAGTTTATTCGTATGTATACTTGCCAATCTCAACTTCTGCGCTAATCTCTAAACATAGCTTTTCATCTAAATGCCAAGTTTCTTCTCCATCTCGGTGTGGAAGTCGGTACCACCGCGGCCGCTCTCAAAGCCACCACGGTAGATGTCCTCCCAATCAACAGTTGCTTCTCTGTTCAAAAGAATATCTCTATGCATGCTGTCTGGGCCACCCATCACCTCGGGGCAGAAGTCCGTGGCATCTACGATTCCCAACTCCATGGTACGACGGATAGGTTCAGCAGCACCGAAAACACGGCGGTACATCTCCAACTTAGTGGTCTGTTGTGCATCCTCCCAGTTCTGGAGGCGTGCTTCCAAAGGGTGGCGTCCATTCACCTCAGACGCTATGCTAAGGGGACCCTGTTGCTCTCTCAAGGTATCAGGCAAGGCAGGGACATTGTGAGATGCGTCTCTTTGTGAGGTGGTGCTAACTGAAGACAATTTGCTGTTGTCTGGGATAATTCTTAATGACTGAAGGTTAGTATACTCGATACGATCATTGCGAGACGAAGCACAATTGATGAGAAAATGAGATGAGGAATTTGAATGATTCATGTTCTATGATGGAATGAAACATACCATTATGATTCGATGTGGTTGTGAGAATAATAATGTCTTGGTGAAAGTAGGTGCGTTGTGATAGTGGGAGAAATCGTGGAGATTCACCCCAGAAAATATCGTACTGAGTTCATTTCAAAAAATAGGAGTAAATAGTTTGGTTAGCTCGCAAATATCGTTGAATTTCATAGAAAATCATGTTGTTATTTTTTTGCTTCTCAGATTATAGAGATATTTAACGGCCCTTCGTTTTAGTTCGCTAAGACACCCAATTTGAGATGGGTAGTTGTCTGTAAATTGAGAAGGGAGTCGGTAAGAGCATTAAAGCGGAAAAGTATGTTTTTTTTCTCCTGTCTTATATCCTGAGGTTCCAGTGAACTTCTACACGATCAAATAATTGCTTAGGTGTTCCACCCTGTACCCCTAGAAAGCCGTCAAAGTCAGTCCATGGAATAGAAAATTTAAAGTCGTGGCTTTCATTGCTCCCCTTCTCAAAATTACTCTTCCCGCAACCTTCAAGGAATATGTTGAACCATGTATAAGCCAATGAATAGGGACCTTCGAACGAAAGCTTGAGCTCCTTCATATCCAGTGGAATATTCCGATCCAAGCATATCTCGCATACACTACTTACCGAAATTGTGTGTGATATAGTAGTTCGAACGTCAGCGATTTCAACCGCATTCGGATCATCAAGGCGCTCTAGATATGTGGAGAGTTTGATTCTATGAAGCGCCAAGAGAGGACTAGGTCCAACGATTAGAAGTTTTGTGATCTTGGAGGAATGGCTATCACATTCCATCTGTTTAGTGTCCTGAAAGAGGTCAAAATTCGCTCGTTCAGTCTCGTTCATTTGTAGCACCCTACTCCAATAATCAAGATATCGGATTTGGCAAAGCGTAGAAACTCCACGACCAAACCCAGCTCGCATACGATTTCGTGTAAACACTTCTCCGGCCTCGTGTGCTGATATCGTCTTGCCAGCCATTTTTGCCTCTAACATCAAGTATGCTGTGCAAATCGTTCCAGTGCGTCCTTTGCCCTCTTTGCAATGAATCAATGCAACATTCTTTGGGTTTCGCTGTAGAAATTGGTAGATTTGGCTCACTATTTGCTCTAGCATGTTCAAGCTTGGTGGCTGATGATCTGGAAACTGAAGAAAAGTCCAGTTGATCATATCCTCTGAGCCAACAGAATATCCTGGTCCTTCTGCGCGTAGATTCCAAATGTGCCAATATCGCTCCCCTTCCTTCGAATGATTCCGATCGAGGTGGGAAACAAGGCGCCGAAGTGGAGATCTGTAAATTCCAACCAACACATTGTCTGTCGGGCCAGCAGCGGCAATTAGTCGAGGTGTTATGTATGAGATATCAATCCAGCCGTCTTTATCTTGGAAGACTTGTTTTGGCGCGGATGCAAATGCTCGAACTAAACTTTGCGGGTTCATGATAATACCCATGAACAGCTTAAATTGATTAGAAGGAAGGTTTTAGAAAAGATAATTCTATGCTTGAGTAAATTCTATACTTTTTCGTTTTGTGGCATAACGCTCTTTTTAAGTGTGGCTATTATTCAAGAGAAGAACGTTTCAGCTGCCGCCAAATGAATTCGACGGGAGATTGAAGACAAACCTGCTCAGGAACCAAATAAAATAAGAACCCATTTTTTAATTATAAGGTATTTTTTTGACTGATATTAAATCCGTAGTTGTATGCATCTTTAATACACTATGAACTAGTCTATAGCTTCTCGTAATCTAACTTACCCTCTAGCTTCTTGACATCAGCAACCTTCCGCACTGCTTTCATCAAGTCATTTTGTACGATGTAATCTCTTTCGTCACGAATAGCAAAGAAACCAGCCTCGGTGATGACGTTTCTGATATCAGCACCATTGAAACCGTCACTCATTTTGACAGCAGCCTCAAAGTCAAACTCACCCTGCTTGCACACCTTGGCAGTGTGAATCTTGAAGATCTCCAAACGACCAGCTTCATTAGGCAAGCCAATTTCGATCTTACGGTCCAATCTACCAGCTCTCAATAAAGCTGGATCGAGAGTGTCGGGACGATTGGTGGCCATAATGACCTTCGTTTGGCCCAATGTGTCGAAACCATCCATTTGATTCAAGAGTTCCATCAAGGTACGTTGGATCTCTCTGTCTGCAGAGGTACCCTCACTGAATCTTCTTCCTCCAATAGCATCAATTTCGTCCATGAAAATAATACAAGGCTCGTGTTCACGGGCGTACGAAAACATTTCTCTGATCAAACGTGCTGACTCACCAATGTATTTGTCCACGATGGCAGAGGCTGGGGAAAAGATGAAGTTCGCACCAATAGTAGCTGCGACGGCCTTGGCCAAAAGGGTTTTACCAGTACCTGGAGGGCCGTACAAAAGAACACCTTTTGGAGGCTTGATACCGACACGAGTGAACAACTCTGGGTTTTTCAACGGCAATTCTATCACCTCTCTCAATTCACGAATCTGTTCAGTCAAACCACCAATTCCGTTGAAAGAAATCTCGCCTGGCTCAAACGTCGTCATGTTGTACACCAATGGGTCCACCTCACGAGGCAAGATACGCATGATGGTCAATGTGGTCATGTCCAATGAAACACGGACACCGTTCTTGAGGCTATCCTTTTTGATGGTGTTACGACATCCAACAATGTAGCGCGGCCCGCTCAGCGCCTTGACTATGTAAGTATCATCTGTGAGTTGCTTCAATACCTCGCCGACAATCTGACCAACAGACTGTAACGCCTTGATGTCGTTTTCTGTCTTCTCGTATGTTTTCTCGGAGTCTCTCATGCTCAAACGCAATTCCTTGAGGCGGGCATCCCATTTGCGGTGCTCCACAAGCTTTTCCTTGAACTTTTTCAATGCTTTTGTTCTTTCGCGCTGTTCTGGCGTTTCCACCGGTTGTTGTTCTTGAGGTTGTTCGGGTTGGGAGTTTTGGATGTTCTGGGTGGATTCAGAAGCCTGTTGTGCCTCCTGGTCGCCATTGGCAGCTGGGGGGTTCGAGCCTGCGTCGCCCTCTTGCAATGCCGACAAAAGCGGGTCGTTTTCTTCACTCATAGTTGTGTGAGATCTGTAGTATGTGGTTGCCACTTGTGGAGTAGTGCGACTGGGAGAGGTGAATGGGTGTACTAAGGGAAATATGGGGATTACTGAGGAAAAGAGGTTACAAGGTGGAGATTTGAACATTGCAATGTTCAGCAGATAAGATGGATATTTTATTTTTCTGGTTTTTGTTTCTTTGAAAAATGAGATAGTCATGAACACTCTGATATTGGCTTCGTTTTGGTGTGTGTTCTTGACCGTTGGTCAATCAAAGAGAGCCATGGCATAATTCAATTCATTCTGACAAAATTTTCAGAAAGAGTGTTGTTTCTTATAATGAGATTCTTCAATTGATTCGAATTTTATGAAGAGCAAACACCCTAAGTATTGTTGGAGTAGAGATAGCTTTCATAGAGAACTAAAGAAAAAAAAGGGAGTTCTAGACCTAAGCCCCAAACTACTGCAAGGTTAATGAAATAAATAGCCTTGTTTTAAATCCGACTCATTCGATTTCTGAGTTTGTATCTTTTCCGCTAACCATTTCCTCATCCTGGAGCCATTCGCTACTACAAGATACCAAAGGAAACTCAATCATAGACCTACATGACAAATTTTTTATCAAGAGCCGATCTTTCGCTTTGAAAATTGATTAGAGAAAAATTGCCACCACACTCTCATCGCACATCAACCATCCTAATATGCATCATATTTCACCCCATCCTCATCTACCACATCGTTACTCATCTCTACTACAACGATGGAGTTCCACGCAGTGATCCTCTGTGGTCCCGGTAAAAACCTCAGTCCCTTCTCTAAGGTTCGGGCCACTGGTACATACAAGCCGCTTTTGCCCTTGGCCCTGATACCCATGTTTGAGTACGTTTTGGACTGGTGTGAAAAGGCATACTTCCCCAAAATCACATTGGCATGTAGCGAAGAAGAGCATGTGGCAATTGAAGCTGCCTTACAGAAGTATAAGGATCGCAAAACTGCTGCTGCAACTTCCAATGATTCTGATCTGACGACCGATTCAGACAACACTCTTCAATTCACTCAATCCATACAAGCTACAGTTTTCAACACTGCCAGCAATGGTGAAATTCTTCAGCAGTTAGCACAAGAGCCACAAAGTGATCTCGAGCATTTCGTGTTGTTGCCCTGTGACTTCATCACCGACTTGCCTGCTCAGGTATTGATTGAGGCTTACAGATGTAGACATGATACTGATATGGGCATGCTCGTATCGTACCGCAATCAGCTAGAGATTGAAGACAAAAAAAATAAGATCTTTCCAAAGAAGTATACGCTTTATGCTGAGCAGGCGTCCTTGGGACAATCGCAGCTTCTTGACTACTACACTAATGAAGATATCGATTACCAGAAAGCGCTTCCAGTGCGCACACAATTGGCGTGGAAACATCCCAATGTCACCATCAGCTCTAGACTTTTCAACGGCTCCATCTTTTTTGGTGAGCTGCAGTCTATTTCAGCCTTTTTTACCAAGCACAGTAAAAAATACACCGATGCATATTTTGCCGCACGCCCAATGATGAAAATCGTGCGTGATTTTGCCCGTAAAAGCTGGCAAAGTCGCTCGGCCGAGTCTACCGTGGGTCTTTTTATAATCCCAGACGAGATCCCATTCATGCGTGCCAACAACTTGCCAGTTTATGTAGAAGCCAACAGACACTTTTTGAAGCTTCAAGCTCGTGAATTGGCTGGAGGCAAGTCTCTGGCACCAAAGGATAAAACAATGGCTAACGTTGGTGCTGATTCCATTGTTGCCTCGGATGCGGTATTAGGTGAGAGAACAAACGTCAAGCGCTCTGTAGTTGGTGCTCGCTGTATCATAGGAAAGAGAGTTAAGTTGACTGGATGCATAATCCAAGATGATGTCACTATCGGTGATGATGTTCAACTAGAGAACACAATTGTTGGGCACAAAGCAAACATTGGCAATAAGTCTAAATTGGTCAGCTGTAATGTAGAATCCACACATGAGGTTCCTCAAGGCACAAACGCAAAGGGTGATACCTTGTTGTGTTTGAGTCTCGAGGGTTTGGTGGATTCAGATGAGTTCTCATCCTCTGAAGATGATGGAGACTCAGAGAGCAGCTACGATGATTACGAAGCAGAGGATATTGACGACGGGTTGTTTGGATATTGAGTAGCTATTCAGTACTCATAGATATTAATATAGAAAGAAGATTGTAGAGCACGAATTTATGTAGAATTTTGATCTTACGAAGATGCATAGCTCCTGTGAAAAGTTCGTCAATTTTGAATATTATACATTATGTTGATGGACCTGCCAACAACAATTTCCCGCATTTAAAGAGAGTCCCTTTTTCTGCGTTTGGTGGCATCAGAGTTATTGGATCGGGCTCTGCGTTTCTGGTCCGCGCAATCGAGATATTCGCCTTCGCTATCTTCCGAGGAGCCCGCGGAGTCAGGTATCATACCTACGACTTTTCTTCTAGAGCCATCCTTACGTCCTTTGCGTCTCTTGTATGTCATTGAGAGAGGAGGAAAGCTAGGGCGGAAGCGCATGTCAGTTGCCAAGTCCAGTGGCATATTGAAGGCACTATCAGGGTGGCCATCTTCACCAAAAATCAAAGAGGTCGGGAGCGAGTCATGATCATGCTCCGAACTCTCCGTTGATTCCTGGACTGGCTGTTCAGGCGCGGCAGGTGTCGCAGGTGTCATAGGAGGCTCCTTTGTGGACTCCATTTGGTTGTAATAATTCACCAACTCTGCTCTTCTGGTGAGCACCCAGTTCTCGATATCTTCACCTCTCGCTATGATCTGCGTGAGATCATCCAATGAATCTAGGTAGCCTTTGTGCATCAGAAGCACGTTCGTCTCTGTGCCGGCTCTATATAGCGTTGCAACCGCTCTAGCAGCGTCTGAAAAAGCCTTCTTTGCATCGCCACTGTCTTGTGTTTCTCTTCTTAGACTAGCCGGTTCCGGTACATCTTTCTTCGCTGTGGAGTTGTACAAAGACGTGACTGACTTGGCAGCATCCTTGAAGTGGTCTGTGAGCTTTGCGTTTAGACTTGGGAGTGAAACACTCTCTATGCTTGTTGTTGCCGGCAAGTCACTCGAGAGTTTCGACAAATCCATCTCTTTGGATAGTGTTCTCGTATGATGAAGTGTTAAGCGTTGCTAACTCAAGTATGTAATAATTTGGTACCAGTGAATTTCCTCAGTCTATTTGCGTTCTGCTGGTCACTAATGGATTCTAAACTCCTGATAGAAAATTTGTTTTGATAGGATTGCGTTCTTGTTCGGCAGGTGAAACTATCCTTAGTGGTATCTTCTTTTGAGATTCCACTTTTCTCACTCCATCACGTGATCCGCCATTGTTACTGTGATTACCCCAAATTCTGCCTGTTCACACAACCACAACAGCAAGATGGTCAAGTCTACCCTTATTTATAGATATGATGGTATGTGTTTTATATGGTTTCCTATACACTGATACCGGTTTATTTGTGCCATGAATTATGTGGACTCCTATGGCTCAACTTCAATCAAGTTCTGAAGCAGCACTGAAGAATCGCGCCCATCAATAGTCATAGAGAAAACATAGTTCTCAAGGAGATTCTTTTGATGCTGTTTATTACAAAATCTCTATATCTGCGCGTAATTTTCGTCTACTGCAAGCTGTTCATCAGGTTTCAATCAGTCTCAGTATCACGACTCAACATCCGGAGCAAGTCATACTAACAATAGCCCTTCCTCTATGTGGTTCTTTGGATGACCAAATCACTCCAGAATTGAATGACTTGAAAAAGAAATGCAAGATCATTATAAGTAGGATTACTCCCAACTCTGCACCACAGGCTACTATCGAATCTGGGAACTTCAATGTCCATTATCTCAACCAAAATAACATTATCTACCTCATTATCGCTGATCGCTCATACCCAAGAAAGTTAGCGTTTCTGTACTTGTCTGAGGTTGCCAATGAGTTCGGCAATAGTCATGGCAGAGAAGCCATGAGCAACGCAGCTCGTCCATATGCATTCAGCTCATTCGATAACTTTCTCAGTAAAACTAAAAAGCTCTATCAAGATGAACGTGCTCATTCAAATGTTGATAGACTCAACAATGACTTGGCAGACGTCAAGAGAGTCATGACCAAGAACATAGAAGATTTGTTATATCGTGGAGACTCTTTGGATAAAATGAGTGACTTATCCTCGAGCTTGCGTAATGACTCCATCAAGTACAGAAAGAAGGCTCAGCAGATCAACTTCGAGGCCATGCTTAAGCAGTACGCACCTATTGCGGGAGCTGGGCTCTTCATTGTATTCGTGATCTGGTATATGTTCATCCGCCGCTAGATCTGAAACCTGTTTAGTTCGCAGCTTTTGTGAGATAGTCTTTAAAGTAGCTGCAAAGTTACCTTTGTCAAAACCACAATTTCAAGCCAACATAATTAGAATAATATGGAAATACGACGACTTGCTTGAACATAATGACCCGTTTGATTTCTCGCTATCAAAATCTTTTCTGTAGGTATCAATTAATGGGCAGTCAAGGATCTAGAGCTGAAGTGTTACCTTCATCAATTCGGCAGGCACCAAATTAATCAATTGTTATATACTGAATTCAGTTGGGTATTTTTGAAAGCGTTCCCTCACATTCTTGCTATTTTTTCGCCTGAAGATCATGTTGAGAGACCTTATCGACCCCACATTTCAACACCATTATGATTTCCGATGATAAGCCGCTGGGACGACCACCGATGCTCCAGAGTAAAAAGTCAACGCATTCGTTTCTTTCATCGACCGCTGGCCTAAATCCCGCCTCTTTTTTGGGTACCGATGCCACCACTGCAGTCACTTTGGCTAGCTCGGATCAAGCAGAAATAGCTATCTTCGAGGAAGGCCTGGGTCTTGCTAAAACGACTCTGAGTCGTTCTTCTCGTTCGGTGAGCCCTCAACCATCTTTCATGGTCCTGCCGCCTCAGCTGGCGCTGGATCCCCTGCCATTTGTGGAGCTTCTCCATGATTTCGTAAACACAAGCATTGCGAAAACAGATGATACCTACAAAGGATCAAAGCCATTCAACATTCTCACAGAAACAGAAGAGGACATTGATGAATCCTATTTAGAAGAAAAGGTGCATATTTCCAAGAAGGGAGAGGGATTTACAGCTAAGCTCAAACAATTTTTCATTCTTTCGTCAGCAGGCAAGCCTATTTATTCAATGAATGGTGATGATGATGTTCTACTAGGTTATAGTGGGTTGATAACGACAATTGTGGCCAGTTTTGAAGATGGCACTGACCTGCTGTTCCGTAGTATATCACAAAATGGCTTTCGCATGGTCGTAATGAACAAATCACCTTTGATACTAGTGGCTATTAGTCGAGTATCTTACGAGCTAATGCTCGATCTGAAGTTGTTGGAGAGTCAACTCTCTTCGGTGTACAACTATCTCTTGGCTGTCCTCTCTGCACCTGTAATCACTAAAAGCTTTCACAACCGAATGAACTACGATCTCCGCCGTGTTTTATCAGCACAGGATCTCAAAACTTTGGATATTTTGACTTCCATGCTTACGTTCGGATTCTCCGACACCACTGACGATGAAAACAAAAGTTATACTGTTGATCCTTCCATGTTCATTTCCTCGCTTCTCGATGATGCAGTGCAATGTGCTCGTCTCTCAAGCACACTTCGAGCGAAGCTCGATGATATCTTCGTGTCTTGCAAAAGACTCAAGGTCAATTTACCTCAATCTGAAGCGACACCATTTCTTCAAGGTAAACTTTACACACTGGAGACTACTAAACTTTTGGCATCGGATCTTTTGTTTGCATTTCTCATATATGATAACAAGATTGTCAGTCATTTACATCCAAAAACACATTGCCTCGAAAACAAGGACATCTCAACCTTACTATTGATGCTTTCGCAACTAAGCCCGGCGGGTGAGTCGAAAAACGTCCAAGAGGAGCCTGACCTTTGGTTCCCAATCTGCTTGGCGAGATTCAATGACTCTGGATTTCTTCATTGTTATGTAAGACACCTTCATTTGCCGAATCTAAGTAGACCATTGACACTCCTTCTTTTAAGCGGCAACAAAAACTCATTTTTTGAGATGAAGCAGAGTGCCAATTACATTTTTGCAAAAATTTGCAAGAGCAAAACTCTTTCTTCTTCGCTACCAGAAGAGTTGGCACAGGGATACCTCCCTTTGACCTCGGTTTTAAAAACTCCGCAAGTGAAGCATTTTATTTATAAGCGCCGAAAAGCAAATCAGTATATCATGGACCCACTCACTTTTTCAAAGGATACCTTTGAGAATATCGTCGACTCAATGTTCATACTCTATCTCTATACCGCGCTTTCCAGCAGCAAATCAGAAGAGGTAAGAGTCGGGGCGTCGATGAAAAAGCTCACTTACACCCGATGGCATCTTAAGGAGGGATTTACAGGATTTCTTCTTGCAGATGAAAAGTATGAACTATATTGTCTATGTAAAGGATTTGTTACCTCACTGGTATTGATTGAACAAAGTCTCCGTATTGTCAACTGGTGTGAAAATTATCGGAAAAGACTTTTTATTGGACCTGGCGTCCAATTTTGAATCATTCATTTGAAATCATGCATTCTTGCAGTGGGATATGTAGTTGCAAATAAATTATTGCATGATCTGAGTTTCGGCATTTTTCATGAGAGAGGCCAACTTGTCCACATAGGACTTGTGGTTTTTCTCATACTCGTTCCACAACTTTGTTTCGTTGTCATCCAATTTTTTGTTCTTCGAAAACTTGTGTCTAGTGTCATTACGAATACTTGACAAACTACCAGTTTTTCCTGATCCAGTTCCATTTCTGAGCTTCTCATAAACAGCTTTAAGATCTTTGATGGCCTCCTTTTTCACTTCGGTGGTGATTGGAGGCAATGGCACTTTGAGTGTCAGCTTATTGTTTGGGTCTGCAACAGGGTTCAAGTTCAAGTCTGAGCCCAAAACAGCATTGATGATTTTCTGCACATTGGCTGGATCGTAGACGGTCAAGATTAAATTTCTACCCTTGACGTTTGTCTGTGCAACAGAGGTATATGGCATTTCCCCATGTTCGGTCTCAATCAATAGATTATCAAAGACCTTTGGGTTAGCCTTTCCGAGCTTTGCCTCATTAGCGTACTTTGTAAACAAGTCAACAACACTCTGAAGTTTTTTATTGACTTGGTCGTAATCAATGGAAGCAATAGGTTCGGCTGTGCTTTCTTGAACAACCTTTCCTCCTTTTTTGGCCTTTTTTTGAGCTAGTGACGAGGCGCTAAATGATCTGCAAGTGACAATAGTTTTGTAAGAAGTGGCGACTCTTGGGAATGTTGTGATCCTACACAATGCTGGCACACTTAAGACGAATTGACGAAACATTTTGGTCGTACGACTGACTTAGGTACTGTGTGAGGAACAGTCATAAATGCCAGATACAATGACATAATTTGGTGTGGGGAAAAGGCACAAAAGAATAACGGAGAAATTTTTTCCATTTCAATTACTGGATCATATTACAAAAGTTTAGTTGCTTTTAAAATGCAGAGGATTGTTTCCGTCATTGCATGATTGTAATTCGAAACTAGCTGAGCTCACTTCCCATTGGATCGAACTTAAAGTCTCAGAGTCGATCATAAGCATGAATAAAATTTAATGAAAATTCAAGCATTGATCTTTTTAGTATATTCATGAGAATAGAATTCCTACCTTTTGTTGATCTTCACTTTTGTAGAGACAACGCATATCTGTGTGAAGGTGAAATTGCGGATAACGATTGCGAAAAATTAAATCAATACCTTCAGTACTTCAATTGCAAGGTTTAAAAAGACCTATCCAAATTAATATGATTCGATATGACAAGTTCATGCTTATTAATCGCATTGTCTATTGCTTTTAAGAAAAGTCGCCAAATACGTACGCCTTACGCTCATTGCAATTATAATAAGGAAAAAATAAAACGGGATCAAAAAAGAACATCTTAATGAATCATGCAATCGAGATAATTTGCAAAAAAGAAGGGGCGAGCTGGGAATTGAACCCAGGGCCTCTCGCAGATTTGTAAGGCTGAAACAACCATTACCCAAAGCGAGAATCATACCACTAGACCACACGCCCTTATTGAGATCTTGAAAATCAAGAGGCTTATATGACCTAAATTTTTGAAGGAAGTCGTATTTGACGAATATCCATCGATTATTTTCTACAAAATGTATTTTAATGTTCACATTTATGTCTATACTTCTATTCCTCAGCACGTTGCGCCTTGAGTTCTCCTTCGAATTTGTCGAGGATCTGAAGACACTTTGAAGCCTCCGCACCTACCTCTCCTCCATCCTTAGAAGTTGCAACTAGATTCTTGCGAAGCGGCGATAAAAACACATCCTCGATCACTTTACGTCTTGTCTCGATATCCTCAGTGGAAACTGCGTCAACGTCAGAAAGAGTGTAGGTTCCATTTCCTGAAGCACCCGAAGAGGCCCTTTGCGACGGAAGTTCTTCAACGAACAACTTGAGCTGCGCAAAAGCCTGAGGATTTTGAGGAATCATAAATTGTGGAGTCTGTGGATGAACCACAGAGCATCTTGTCCAGTCAGTTCCACTTTTCTCCGAGTCATCTACAAAGAGAGTCGCTTGTAAAAGTCGAGCCAAGACAGCCAAATGACGAGCACGGGTTTTCTTTGTGACTCCTCCCAACGAAGCCGTCGTGTTGACAGCCAAAGATACAGCCTTTTTGTCGTCTGAAAGGGTCCAGGATAGAAGGGAAAAGAAACTGCGAAGCGTCTTCACCAAAAATCCAGACACCAAAGATGATGCAGCTTTTGTTATCAAGATGTCGAGCGCCTGCGTCGAAGTGGCCCGCACGTCGCCTCTAATGTGAGACATTGCAGAATGAACAAATAGCACAATTGATCTCATGTGCAACTGCAAGAAGCCGGGCTGGCGATCAGCACATGCGGATAGAAGAGACACAAAAGCAGACCGCACAGATTCAGATTGATCTGTTAAAAGGGAGAGTGTAACTGTGAGGATCTGTTTGTATGATGCAGAGTTAGATGGTAAATGTGCTTCAATAAAGGCAAGGACTTCCTTCCGTGTAGATGCAGAATGATGCTTAACAAGCTGAAGATGATGAGCAAGGTCTACGTCGCCACCATTGTTGGTAGTAGCACCTTGTTTCGGTTTTGCGATAGTTTGATTAGGTAGCGAAATTGACTTTGCAGTAAAAGAGGTATCAGTATAGTTGTCGGGACGAGCAGCGGTCTTACCCACCCGGAGCTTTGTCTTTTGAAAGTCCTTCTTTTTCTCAGCACGCTTCTTTTTGGAACCCATTCTTTATTGTTTGTGTAGGAGGTAGTAGATAGAGTAACGACAGGAGGGGATTGTTCACAATTATAATGATATTCGAATATGAGGGGTCAATTTTTTAATTAGGGAGCGATTATTCCATACAACGGGCTTTTGGCTCTGTAGTTGTCGTTGTACCACTTTAAAGTCCTACGTGCGATGAGCATCGCATGGGGTATAATCGTTGTAGACACCGACAAGGAAAAGCAGTAATACTACCTGAAAAATTCAAAATAAATCGAAACAATTTCTACAACGAATTAAATTGAACTACGAGGCGTTATTTATGTCTCACGGTTGTGGTCTCCCGGATTGAATCATTTCATTCTGGAGATATTGAAAGAATTGAGCTTGTGATCCTAGATCTTGGAAAAATCATAAAAATTTTTTAACAACGTTCTGACATTAGACTAGAATCTTTTTTTCGAGTAGAGGATGTCTACTAATTCGACCGATAGAAGTCTTGTATACCCCACGAATGTTATTGTTTCAGTTGTAGAACATCACTAGATCGCACAACATCCCCCAGTCATTCAAGTTGCGTACTAATAAATTCTCCTATCAAGGTTTCGAATAAACTGCGCTTTTAATCATTTTCTGGTACTAATATTCTTCACTGTTGCGCGGGATTGGTGCTTAACAACCCTGAATTTGCCTCCACCAAACTCATTCTATTGCTCTGTCGAATGTGCCTCTTGTGATACATTACAATACAGAGTCCTCATTCATCTAAAGTGATCTAATCCCAACAATCCATAAAGCTTAGTATGAATTTTCTAGAAGACTTAGGGTCAGGCTTTCATTCCCTTTCAATAAATGATCCTCATCTACGCTTGGCAGAACATGATATTGACGACGCGATGGATATTGATTTCACAAATGAATTTGGCTATATTGACAAACTAAGTGCTCACGAAGGCTCAGAAGACGATGATGTCGATGTCGAAGAGGTGGACGATTCCAACACTGGAAAAGACGCTGAAATTGAGAAAGGAGAAAATGCGTCTTCATTTGAGAATGACTCCTTTCTTGGAATCTTAAGTCCCACTGCGTTAGGTGCTCGATTTGCATTACTACCACAGAAACTACTCATGGCCCCTCCAACAACTGAATCTCAAAGTTCAAGAAGAAATTCATCTGTTGACTACGAGTTTGACACTAGTGACATAAGTAAATCACAGTTGGTTAAGACGAGCTTCGCTCAAACTAATAGCTCCAATTTTATTCTGGAGCCTTCACAGGATATCTTCCAAACGAAGTCCAAAGATCAAGATTACACAAGTGGATATATGGCGCCAGCTAGCAACTCACAATCATCACGTTCAAATCTCAATTATCTTTCAGGCTCTCTGCCCTTTTCATCAGGGATGTTCGCCCAAAGTAATTTGGGATTTCCTCCCGTTAATCCTCATTCACAGCATCAAACAATCATTCACCACCATCATTACTATGCAAATGATCATAATAGCGTATCTCCAGTATCTTCTAGCGAATTAGCTGCATCTCTGAGCCTTATGACGCTGCTCAAACAAAATACAAAGTTACCCCATCAATTAGCTGACCTACAAAGAAGTGATCACACTGGACAGTCTCCTTCGAATCAATTAGTGAGCTATGAAAAATGGGCAAAGAATGAACAACTTGTCCCATTTACAGGCGCCCACTTGACCCCTCATTTGCCATCGCCATGGGACACAAGAGCTGTTCCAGCAGAGAGGATGCCATATGTGATCCTGTCGTATCTCCAGTTGATTACAAATACGCTTCTTTCGGTTTTTGCTTTGCACATACTAGTTGCAATGGTTCAGGCGATTCGAAGTGATGTCAGTCACAAAATGGCTCTGGAAGCCAATAATTTACTAATAGAAATTGCTCTGTGTAGGCGTGCCTACTCAGAGAACAATTGTGACCCAAGTCAACGGGTCCCCGCTTTGGAACAGATGTGTGAATATTACGAGAAATGCATGCTCCAGGATCCATCACAAGTCGGCAATCGCTCGCGAATCGGCGCTCATACTCTTGGAGTAATCCTCAATTCATTGATCGAGCCACTTGGACTTAAATTTTTGGGTGTGGGGTCTTTTTTTGTTGTTTTGATTTTTGCATGCAATTTCGGTTTTGGGTACATTCGTGCTAGAGCGTATTACGGAATGACGTTGCAGAGACAGACTGCGACGAGTAACTAATAGAATTGACTTAGCCTTCTTGTCCATGATATAGTTTGATTACCGATCGGGCCAATAATTATTTTTCTCAATTAGTTTTAAGTCAGTTGTGATAAACTTTATATTAAATCCTTAGCAATCAGAATACTCAATATATGGTGACATAAAACATTCTCATCGACAATCAAGTTGCTCATAGACCGTGCATAAAAATTGCCAAGCTAGTTGTCGAGATCCCCTGTTGAGATCGATGACCCAACGAAAAATCTGTGAACTCTTGGGCTTTCCACAGAATCAAATTATCGATGCCACCAACCAGAAAAACCATCAGCAAAATAACAAACATCGGCTAGAAAATAGCCGACGTCCTACATACGATCCTTTCAAAACTTTGTCTCTCCGACATAATATTCATCTCGCAGACAACTTTTGAATGTTCGTGTAGTGACCTCGGTTAAAGATGGAGATAAAGATTAACTCCGGTGACTCAAGCGAAATGGAATGCATCTTCTACAAGCGGACAAAACCGTTTCACGTGTGTGCAGGATCTTGATGCAGATCCAAAAAGACAAACTCGCCGAAATGAAGCTTTGAGTGGGACACAGCAATAATTCGACAAACCCTTGCCTTTATTTCAATTCGGCGCGCTTTTATTCTCCACAATTTGACCGGGCCCTTTCCAAAATAGAGGCACAGAGCATGGTATGGCGGCATTCTGCAAGAAACCTCTACGCACACTTTTTTCTACCAACCAGCGACAGATAGCACAGGCAACAGCACGAAAGCAACAGCAAAATTGGGAGAAAAAAAGTTGGGCTCGCACCGAACAAACGAATTAATCCCTAAATTGGAGCATTTCCTAGGATTTTAAACAAAATCTACTGGAGAACTTGTCACTCTTATATTCAAAAAGTTACCTGATCTCGCTTCGTCTCAGACCTCGGGTGACATCTGCACCGGCACACAATTTCAAGTTCGGAATTAGCGATTGATTCTGAAACATACTACTAACTCATCAGCAGTACAACTATGGTCGTGATTGGAACTACCAAAGAGGAGGAAGAGGCGCTTAGGGCCGCCGCCGCCGCCTCCAATGATCCTCGCCTTTCCTATGTATCCAGTACCGATGCATCTACGCTGTCTGCGTATGAGACTGCGTCTGAGTTTAGCGACCTTAACTTCAACGAGGCACGGCCATTTCGGCCAGAGCTGGACGCTGAAAATGACGACGCCGACAACGAAACGCTTGAGTTGGGGCCCGATGATACGGTGACAACGCCCCGCCACTCAATGTCTCATCTGAGGGCAGAGGATGGTGTCGGCGCCCCGTTGGTAGGAGACCCACTTATCTCCGGCGGATCTATACTTGAAGGAGCCTCAGCCGCCCCGGCACCTCCTATAGCCGATGATGGCGTAAATCCATCAAAGGCGATGCTAGGTGAGCCGCAATTTGTGCTGGATCCTTATAAAAAAGCCTCCTCGCTGCTGGCGCCAGCAATGCATTCTCAACCATTACCTCTTACAACTACCATGGACGACGAAGATTTGATACTCCCAGTTCAAAGGGATTTGCCATTTGATCCAACTGGCATGAGTGAGGATCAATTAAACCGCGTCGTATCTCAACGTTCTGAACGTGGCGAATCGATCGTCATGCACAGAACCCTAACGAACAAGACACACATTGACGTCCGTGATTTGGACTACGATAATGAGCAAGATCCTTTGAATCCATTCAATTGGCCAACCTGGAAGAAATGGTTTGTCACATTCACCATTGCCAACACCTGTCTTTGTGTATCGTTAGGATCTTCCTTATATGTTGCAGCTGTGCCTGAACTAATGCACAAATTCCATGTCTCCCAGACCTTGACCATTTCTGGCCTTACATTCTATCTTTTGGGTTTGGCTCTCGGCCCGGTTGTCGCTGCGCCCCTCTCTGAGATCATTGGTCGTCGTTATATCTACTTGGTCACATTCCCTGCCTGTATGCTATTTGCAATGGGTGTTGGATTGAGTAAAAATATTGAGTCCGTGTTGGTCTTGCGTTTCTTCTGTGGTTTGATCGGTTCTCCTCCAATGGCTCTTGCTGGAGGTACCATCTCCGACATCTGGTCCGACTCGCCAGCTGGTATGTATTTGGCAATGTCCTTGTTTTGTTTGTGCCCTTTCTTGGGTCCAGTAATTGGTCCAATTGTTGGTGGTTTTGCTGCCGAGCACAAAAACTGGCAATGGACTATGTGGGTCTACTTAATGTTCTGTGGTGCCGTGCTTCCTTTCTTGTTGGCTTGCCCTGAAACATTCAAACCCGCTCTTTTAGAAGCTCGTGCTAAGAAAAGAGGCATCAACGTGATAAAGCCTGAGTTTAGCTTAAAAAATGCTATAACTTCATACTTGGGTCGTCCATTGGAGATGTTGGTTGTCGAGCCTATCGTTTGTTTCACCTCCATCTACATTGCATTTGTTTTCGCTGTTTTGTTTGGCTTTTTTGAGGCGTATCCCATCATCTTCCGTGGAGTTTACCGTATGGATATGGGTGTTTCTGGATTACCATTTATCGGGGTTGGTGTCGGATTGATGTTAGGAGTATTCCTTAATGTCGTTTACAAACAAATTGAAGGTAAGAAAAAAGCAAAGAAAGCAGCCGAAACTGGCGAAAAAGTCGGTTGGGACGCTCCTGAGTCTCAACTTAGAATTGTTGAGATTGGTTCAGTGTTCTTGCCAATTTCGTTGTTCTGGTTGGCTTGGACGTCCCGTAGATCTGTCCATTGGATTGCACCAACTCTTGCAGGTATTCCTTTCGGTTTTGGTCTCATGTGGGTTTTCTTAGGTATCATATCATATTATGCGTACTCGTTCCCCCCAGCTTATGTTGCATCTGCCATCAGTGCAAACAACTTGTTCCGTTACCTCTTGGCTGCTGTGTTCCCACTTTTCGTCGTGCAAATGTACCAAAAATTGCACGTCGAGTGGGCTACCACGTTGTTCGCATTCATCTCGCTCGCGATGGTCCCTATTCCATTCGTATTCAGCAAATTTGGCGAGAGAATTAGACTGAAGTCGAAGTATGGGTATGTCGCTTACTTCAAAGCTATTGCAGCAGAGGAGGCAAAAAGGAAGGCAAATAATGAGGTTGAGAAACACTCAACTACCCTGTCTTCCTCTCACGGTGTCGAGCAAGTTTAATTTATACCGAGCCCCGACTTGCCTAACTGTGAGGCCTCTTTTGTTTCATATTCTTCCATCTTCCGAGCTCATGTCAAAATAAAATATACATGGCTATACGCGCTTGTATTTCGGTTACCATTTTATAGATAAATTGATATATGTATTGATGTATTTCATGAATCATTTCAATCCAAGTTCCCGGAAAGTGTCCTCCAAAATACTTCTGAGCATGAATAAATTAATGATGCGGAGTTTTTCATTTTTCAAATGCGCACCGTCGCTGCCTTGGCCACACGGTATTTGTGCTGCTGGAGCTCCGAATTCTTTCTCTAAAAATCTAATGGAAGGAATTGATCCTCCTTCTCTGATAAACAATGGCTCAGGAACGTCGGGACCCCAATTACTCTTCATTTTCTCAAAAAGAACTTGGTATACTAAGTTTGTTGGATCTCCTAGCCATGGTTCTGCTTCGTGGAAGATGTTGATATGCAAGGTGTTATCTGTGTTGATCTTTCCGAAGATATCATTTAAGTACAGCGTAAACAGATCTTTGATCTGATCGAGTTTTTGATTTGGAACAACACGAATCGAAACAGATGCTGTTGCACGCTGCGAAATTACAGTGTTATTTTTTGGGCCTGATACGTCCACACGGTGCACAGTCAAAGATGGGTTTCTCCATTTTGTCAAGAGCGAATCAAGATCGTCCTGTTGGATTTCGCTTTCCACCAATGACTCTCGCAACTTGTTGTATAGATTCAATTCAGTTTCATCAACAGGAAGCACGTCATCGTAGAAATGGGGAATCTTAATTTTATTGCTCGATTGACATGTGAGATGGCCTAAAGTGTGAATGAGATCCATTGTAGGCTCACGAGAAACACCACCATCCACTCCGGAGTGGCGATCAGGCTTGTTTGACTCCACACTGATAGAGGCATGTATAACACCACGCAAACCGTAATTAAGACACGGAACCTGATCTCCAAGCCAGTATGAGTTGGATAGCATGATCCAGTCGATTGGCCCAATAAGATCCTTGTGCATATGAATCAGATTTTGGAAGCCAATTGATCCACTTTCTTCCTCGCCTTCAATGACAAAAACCACATCAGTTGACAATTCTCCCTTCCGACAGAGCTCCGCAACTGCGTACATGGCACCTAAGGTTGGTCCCTTGTTATCAGAGACTCCACGAGCATACAAATTTCCCTCCTTTGAAACAAGACTAAATGGATCAGTGTCCCAGCATTCCTTGTCTTGAGTTGCCTCAACTACATCATAATGACCATACCAAAGAACCCTTGTTGGTTTGCCTTCGTTGTCTTTCTTGCTTCTGGCAAATTTTGCATAAACAATGGGATTACAATCTGCCACTGGCAAAAGCTTGGTCTCCTCTGCCCCCAAATTCATGAACAATTTGCTCATGAATTTGGCACAGCGCCTTGATTCATCTAAATATAGATGAGGGAACTTAGAAATTGTTTTGTAAGAAATGAACTGCTTGAGCGAGTCCAAAAGATGATCATTGGAGCATTCAGATACTGAATGACGGGAAGAAGGTTGCAGCTCTATGTATCCTGAATGATCTGAATGCGATGAAAGATTCCACAAACAAAGAGAGCCAGTACCTCCGGACACTAGGTAAACTGAGTTACGGAAACTGAACGAATGAACTGCAAAGACAGAGCTACTCTCTTCTAGATGAGCGCCTTCAGTGAAAAGTCTGTCAAAATTGACATTAATCAAATTAGTTGAGGAATCACGGTTGGCGTCATTGTCGGTGAGGTCTTGTTTCAAAGGAAATTTACAAAGACCACCCATATTGGTGGCCTTGTATATGCAATCATTGACAATTGAAAGAGACAAGACTTCATCTTTTTTGCCCTGATCAGAAATGAAATGGAATGAGCGAGTTAGCTGCAAAGTGGTAAGGTCCCAAACATTAATTGTAGCATCATTGAGGCCCACAAATACGGAGGAATCGGAAATATGCATTGAAAGAATTGCATTGTCGTTTTCGAGAGCAGCAATCAGCTTGAGGTGTATTTTTGAATCCGAGTCTGAAACAATCTCCCAAATTTTGATGAACCCGTCACCTCCACAAGAGGCTAGGACATCATTACTGCGCAGTTGGCGCAAATCGCAAAATTCCTGAGCATTATGCTTATCTATAGACTCCATGCAATAGACGTATCCGTTGTGAGCGAAACGGATACTATCCTCGTTGGGAATCTCGACCAAAATCGGACCCTCAACGGTACTCTGAAGAGAACAATGAAGCCTGTGCTCCTTTTGAACACGGTTAATGGAACCTCCAGGTCCCTTAGAGTCGAAAAACTTGTCGAATCTGAGATATGGGAGCCTATCAAATGTGGATGGCATGCACTCCAACTCATTTGGTGGAGTATCGTGGCCCAAATGGAGGCGACACCACAGGATGGAAGCGTTTTGCAGCCCAATGAATAAGGTCTCCAAGTCATCGTACCAGGTAATGGAGAATATATCTCCAATATCGACTAGCGAATACACAAGATGAGTACATGGGATCTCATAGTGAGTCTTGGTTGTATCTAGAAGAGGAGTCAAGTCCCACACACGAACTATGGAATCCAGTCCCGCACTGAACAAGAAATTTTCGTGACGATCGAGGGTCAAGCAGAGCACCGAACCATGCAAGTCACCAATATCGGTGTTTTTGAGAGAAAACGTTGCAATATCAAAAATCAACACTTTCGAATCCTGTGTTCCACAAATTAATAAACCCTTTGAAGGAGCCGCAATGACACTAAGGATGGAATGTGTATGGGACCAATTGTGGACCATGCTAAGGACCGGTTCTGGCTCGACTTGATTGAAATCGACCACCAGACTCTCACGGCCAAGCGAATTACCACAATTGGAAGAGCTACATTTGTGAAAGCAGTCGGGACTGGAAGGACGGTCCAGATCAAATCTGCGAGGTGTTTGGGCTCGAGGAGTGGAGCTGGTAGTGCTATTAATTGGAAGAGCGTTTCTGGCAGGGTTTGAGATGAATTCACCTTCGTGGATAATTCCCGAAAAGCCACCCATATTAGAAAGAGAAACTTGACAGAAAAAGAATTTTTGAGTGAAGGAATATGTTGATTACGTGTATGTGTACGGCAGTGGAGCTATCAGAGACCGATCCGTACATGATCTCACGTGAGCATAGGTAACAATGTCAGTAGACACTTGGACCACTTAGACTACATGGATTATATAGACAAATATTAAATTTGGAAATAATCCATTTGGAAAAAAAACACAAAGAATCTTTCTGATCTGATGCGACTTTTTTTATTCTTTGCGTTGGATTATCAAAGCAATCGTTTTGGAAGACGTATGTTCGTTTAGTTCCGTTTTCCACGGGTTACGTTTAAGCTATTCGAAAGATTAGGGGTCGTGTATTCATAGGCTACATCTCAAAGATGTCATGGTATAAGAGAGCGTAGATCAGGTTGAAATGCTTCAAAAGAGATTTCCTCTTTTTTTATTGTATAAGGCTGCATCATGGCCCATACATGTTCTTTCTGACCTGTTCGTTCACTCCTAGGTTGTACCATTGTAAAAAGAGTTTGGCAACAGGAGGCAGCCATTTGGGATCTGTCAAGATAAATTGCGTTTGATCTCTGATAACACCGTTTTTCTTATACTTCTGAATGAGATTGTCTAAATTGATTTGGTCGAACACTCCGTAGTTGTAGAGCTTATTCGCAATGAAGCCCCCCATGTACTGGATTTTGGGATCAGAAACCGCAGATTGTACTAATGAAATCACAACACCACTATTTTTGACTCCTAGAAGAATCGACTCGAGCGATTCCAGGAATAAACTTGAGGTGAGACCACTTCCAATAAGGTTATTTAGGAAATTTTGAAAGCTTCCTTGATAGTTCCCGTCCCTTTTCAGTAGCTGAAGTGGCTGGTATGTTGTGCCATTGAAGCCTGGATCCTTACTCTTCGTGTCTCGCGCAAGATTGAATATAGTTTGAAATGTTAGATGCCCGGTGTCTGCAAAGGAATAGATTACGCGAGGGAGCCAGGTATTATTGACCATCGTTTCTCCCACTCCAGCTGCAAGAAGCCCAAGCTGTGTGTCATCCAAAAGAAGACTACTCAATGTGCTTTGAATTATGCCAGACTTATTGACAGAGTCAATGATTTGCGTGGCATTCACAGTGACATTGAGTCCTTTAATGGCTTTGCCCGTCAGAACAGAAACCAAAATCTGGAAGATGTAGTTGGAGAGAGTGTTCATTTCCTCGGGCGAGTTTGCAATTTGATGGAGCACCTGGCTCACCACGCCTGAATTGTTTAACTGCAGTAGGACACTCTGCAAGAGGTCCGCTGTAGCATCTCTTTTGGTGTGGTGAGTGTTCACCACAGATGCTATTTCATCATACATCTGGGTGAAGGGTGGACTCATAGGAAGTAACTCATCACTAGAAAGGCATTCAAGGCACGGTGACTCGATGGAAATGCCCTGTGAATCCAAATTGAGCCCGTGGACTACAAGTGCCATGAACTGCACTAGTATTAGAGAAAGTATGGCGGACTTCATGGAAATTTGCAGCCAAGCCTTAATACAGGAACGAGTAGTTGATCAAAAACAATCTTTGAACAGCTGAGTGAAAGGGTATGGGTAGACTTTCTGGAACCAAACAATAGTAATACAATGAATGAAGTATCCAGAAACTCGGATTGAGATATTGTCGAGTATAAAGGGCATGAGCGCCGGTTCATCACATTACCGTTTTTGGAACTCTTTATGTGAATGTCTTCCTGCAGGGTGTACTTCCCGAATAGGTGAAGAATATTAAGTGATACGAGTGTGTTTGTCGGATAAACTTAAATTTTGAACCGAGAAAAAAAGGATTCGAAGTCAATGAAGAACTTCCAGCACATAAGTAGTAATTTGAAGAAAAGAGTTATGTTAGAATTGTGAAATAAAGGAATATTGGCCTTCTTCTGTTTTACTGGCTGCAGGTACTTTGCCTAAAGCGGCAAAGACCAAATCCCAACCTGCAGGAGTAACAGAACAGGTAATTCGCAGCCAACTAAATTGTGAGATCAGAATCTTTCCTATTTAGTCAATTTGCTATAATGGGTATCCTTTAAAATGAGAGAGTAGCCCACTTCTTTGGATCGAGGAAATATTCTAGCTGTTTTTTACTAATGAAGTTTTCGTCAATCCTTCTGTTTCTGTTGATTTCAACACAGCTCAGTCTGGCACTATCACTACCACTGAACGATGGAACGTCCGATATTATCCTCGACATTGACAACATATTTACTCAGAGGTTTGCTTCTGAAGAGAAAGAAGATATTTACAACATTATAAACAAAAGGGATACAACGCTGACCATCGAGTCTGTTCTCAATGCTCTAAACAGATCCGATATAGTCTTCGATGTGTTGAACCTTGTAGCTTACAATCCAAGACGAATTTCGGCGATTGCAAATGTAACTTCAAGTTTAGTCGGGGACCTTAATTTCACAGCAATGACTCAGTCTGCATCGAAGCTCAATTTGGATCTCAATTACACCAAAATATACAATGGACTCATGGATTCCGGAGTAGTAAGCTCGCTTCTCCGTGGTATTCTATTGGATGAAAGTTACAGGCCTGTGTTGGTCAAATTGATCAACAGGATATTGGAAGGAAACAAAAATGTTCTCAATTACGTTGTCAAAGACGTTTTCAAGAAGTCCAAACGAGATGAGTTATTCGAAAAGAGAGACAATGAGGGCTCATTAGAATCATTTGTGGCTGGAATTCTATCAAGCATCTTGAACTCTGACTTGGTAGGCGGAATAGCTCTGGATACTTTAGTTGCACTCAACAACACCCAATTTCTAACCTACACGGTTAAAAAATTTGTGGCCAATGAAGGATACCAGAATATGACCGCTCAGCTTGCTTTGGATATGATAAACTCCGGTAATATCCAAATCAGTCTGAATGCATTAAATGTCACAGGGCTATTAGACAAGGTACTCAGTAAACCAACTGTTATTATTAGCTTAGTGAGCAATGTTTTATCCGGAAACTTGCAACTTCCAGCTTTAGGACAGTACACATCTGCAATCAAGTCCATCATCTCTGATGTCGAAGATAGTGGAACTTTCGCCGATCTCAATCAATATCTCTTTGCTGAGAATCACTCAGTGACTAAGCCTCTTCTCCCCACAGACCAAATTGTGATTGCTTCCACTCCTCTGCGTTCAGCAAAACTGACTGCAACCAACGGAACAGGGATTTATGGCTTATTAAGTAACAAAACTACCTCTCTGTCTGCAAAATCTACAATATCTGGTCTGTCCTCGAGTGCGGCCAGTCCTGGAAACCCCTTGATGGGACTTTTGGGAGGTCTATTAGGAGGAGGCTCGGCTACTACCTCTTCCCTGAAGAGTACAACATCTTCAGCATCTGCCTCAAACGCAATTGGAATTCTTGGCTTGCTTGGAGCTCTCCCAACAACAACTTCTCTGCTGACGACTACTCGAGTGAATACACAAGGCAGCGGCAATGCATCACTTTCACCCAGTGAGTCTCTGGCGGAGGTCAATTCCATTTTGTCTCTTTTAAGAGCCAGCTCTGCTCCAAATTCAAACGCTCAAACCACAAGTACAGCTTCTCCTTCTACAGATGATGCCAACCTTCTTTCGCTTCTAGGATTATTATCGCTGACAAAAGGGCGCAACCGTATGGAGGCTGAAAGTACGCTGTCTGAAGCAAAGGGAGTTGTTAAAGCTCAAAGCGGGTCCAATGGTGCAAACTCCTTGCATGCATTCTCCTTCTTGAATCTCGTCCTTCTTTGCGCCTCAATCATACTCTAGGTTCCATTCTCCGATACATAATTTTTAAGTACGGCTTCAGCCTTCTTGCAATAGTTATTCCATTTTCGAGCTTTCGAGCAAAGTTGATATATATGTATGTTTATATATTCTATGTTACGTATACCAAATCTATGAAGAAATGTAGTAATGTCTTGAGTAATTCTATTTGAATATATAGCCTTTTGGCGAATCTATATCTATTTTTTTTGGAGCTCTTCAAGTCTTTGAGGGTAGTCGTCACTGTTGTAGCCCTGGAAATCCTCCAAGTTTATTGTGATCATGCCCTTCTCTTCCTTTAGATGCAACTGCTTGATTTTGAGGAGCTGGTATACAGTAGAAAGGATAGGAGCATACACTCCATTTCTTTCAGCGAACTTCAAAGGGTAACCAAGGATTACTTCAACCTCGCACAATTGTTTTTTGTTCAAGTCGACAAGCATCGAGGGCGCATAGAATAAACCGTCTCCAATATGCATCATCTTGTAGCAGATCTCGTCATCCAAATTAATACCCTCACTGGCAGCTATGGCTACCACCTCTTTCATGGCGGGCATGAATAAATCCTTATTTGCACCAGCGATTTGACATCTGTTCACATCCAAACCAGTGAGAGCACAAATTGTGTTGAGTACGGCATTGTAGACAAGCTTTTCCCACCGTGATTTCTTAGAGTTTTCCTCAACTCGAACGTAATTGACCTCAGGGTCAGCGTTTTTGTAAAGCTCTGCAAATAAGTTGACCCGAGACATCACTTCCTCATGAGAGTGACCATCATTCGCAAAAGGACTCAAAATTAATTGGTCTTTGTATATATTGTCCACAAGGGTTCCCTTTAGGGTAGATCCTATTAACAGTATTCCCAGGAGAAGGATGTTCTCAGGAAATGCAGCTTTCATAGGCTCATCAATTCCAATGCCATTTTGAACCAACACAATTGTGGTCTTTTTTGATACTGCTGGAGCAATGATCTGCTCGCAGGTCATCGATCCGTCAGGGATGTTTTTGGTGGTCAAGACAAGAAAATCGAAAGGGCCATGATCTGACTCTGCTTTTTCAACAGTGCTGGAGACGTGGTGTGGCCTCCAATTATCAAATGAACCATATGTAACCAGCTTTACGGTATAGCCGTCTTTCATCACTTGTTCGTAAGCTGAACGGACCACCATGGTCACTTCCGCCTTTCCGTTAAGAGTAAGTGAAAGTGCAGCAATTGTGCCCACACCGCCCGAACCAATTACGAGTACTTTTGGTAATTCAGTGGCCATATTCGAAGTTTGAGAAGAGGATACTGGGTGAGGGTGGCTTCACATACTTATCTGAAATCTGGGGGACCATTGTAAACATGCAGGACGTCGGTATCTACCGGATTAGGAATGAAAATTGGGACCAGTTGGGTGCCCAAATAGTAGGTGAATGCGAGGGGACATATTAGGATGAAATGACGAAATAAATATTGTATAAATTCTAATTGGAGATCTCGATGGCGGAAAATTCGCCTGCGCCAGAATAGTCGTAGAACTCGCGAGCCTGGATGATCCTTAGCTCGAAGAAGCGCATCGACTCACCATCATTCATGCGACCCTCAGCCAATCTTTCGCATGAGTCTTCTCCATAATGCTGTGTAAATTCCTTAATTCCAAGTTGATGGGTGAGCTTGAGCACGTTGCTCATAATAGTGAGTACTTGATTGACTGCCAACACTAGATTGCCGTTGTTGGTGAATAATTTATCTGCCAACAACGCTGTAAAAAGGTCCCCAACACCTGTAAAATAAGATTTAATTTCCGGGACAAGAAACACTTGGAGTTGAGACTGCTCTTGGGACCTTTCCTTGAATCGTGAAGACACGGCGCAGCATATCAGTTGCAGTTCTTGAAGATTGAGAACAGATGCATCAAGGCTAGAAATTACCACATGATCAACTCCATAGGTATCGTGCATGTATGCGATAGCGTCTCGTAGCAGTTTTTCACTATCGATAGGTTTCCCGTATAAAAGCTCCAACTCAAACTGGTTTGGAGTAATCACATCCGCTATTTTTGTACTCAAGAGTTTTCTGTAGGCATCCACACATGAATTGTTTACATAGAGATGTCCTTGGTCACCCATAACGGTATCGCAAACATAGCGAGTCGACGGATTCGACTTCTTCAAAGCAGCTACCTCACTAGCGACAACATCAATAAGCTCTGCGGAGGGAATGTAGCCCAGAACTACGACATCGTATGAGCATCCAATCTGATTGAGTCCCTGAAAGAGTTTGATCAATTCAGGTTCGGGAATAGCTGACCCTTGGAAATGACCATAGCCAGTATGGTTCGAGAAGTTGACCGTATTTATATTGTCGACGTCCCAGCCTAAGTACTGCAATGGAAATGTTGCCGCTCTACCGCCCACGTAGCCATGTGCAACGTGAGACTGGACTGATAAGAGAGATTTCATGTTGGTGTTGCAAGATGAGTCAGAACATGTAGAAGCAGAAGGACGTTTGGCTGACGAAATTTGTATTTCAGACTCAATTAATTTTTGCTCCAAACAATAAAATCGAAAATTTTTCAGAAATACTCACTATTCACAATCAGTGTTTCTTGACTGGGTGACGGCTGGAAATTCTTAAGTGACATGGATTTACAGATCAGGCAACAAAGAACCAGGAGAGTGAATCATGGCGATAAGACCACTGGAGGGAATCAAACACTCAAAACCATTAACTATAATTCTTCTACACGGCTGCATCGTCAATCGCGACCAACTGATAGCGCTTTCTATCTCTTTGGTATCGGGTGCATAACTTTTCGAGTGCTACACTGCGCTGCATCTCATCCTATCGTTCCGTTTCTTAGTCCCACGGCACATGGTCCAAGTAGTGTGGTATACAATAAAAAAAACGATATTACCGGCTAACTGCACAAATTCCCCAATTCTGTCACCAACGTTTTTACGTTGCAGTGCATGGCTGTATCGTTGCCCGTTTTATGACATTCCTACATATGCATGTGGTGCAAAACGAACGACGATCCGACATTTTCTTCCACACACAAATCAAACTATTTGAAAAAAATGAAAATCTCTCTGTGAATGATTTAGCGAAATACTAAATGTAAAATACTTGTGCTCTTATCGAAGTTCCGCTCTTGGAATTTGCTCATTTGCTTCCCTATGATCCTCCTTTGACGGCAAGTCCAGTGAGAATGAACGCTGAAAGGGACTGTAGATCTGCTAAGAACTTGGCCGATGGATATGCTTTCATTCCACCCATTGTCCTGAAAGGCAACGTCTCTATCGTAAACTCGCCCGGTAGATGGGTTTGCATCAATTTGGTATAATAATGAACCAATAGTTCTTCGGCTGTCTCACACTTTCGCTGTATACGAATACAGCGTACATGGTAGTTACAAGTTACAATAGACTGAGCTCACAGCGCTCTTTGCAAATCTTCCGCACAACAAATTAAGACTGTATCATGTCAAACCTAAAATAAATTATCGGCAGCACATTCCACAGAAACGGCCGAACTTGCCGCAGACCACGCCTCGCCACCCTTCAATATACGCGATATCTTCTTTGTGGTTCTACGCCCACTACGTAACCCGTAAATATAGGCTGAACCTGTGAGACGCACGGCAATGCATCATGTAACCACTTGAGGCAGAGCCGCCAATTTGGGATTTTGGCACCTAGTTCACAAAACTTTTTTTAGAAACAAAAAGTAAGAAAGTGGAACAAGCGGTCCCTCTTCAGCTCAAGAACTGTTTGTTACATCCCGTTTGTTCACTTCTTTTTTCTCACAATACAGGCATTGTCCAGATTTTCACTCACACGCATTAAATTTCTCATGCCTGCAATTATAGGGGGCGTCTGCAGGCACGGACCTTTTACGCCACGAACAATTTCCCCGTCATGGAACGTGCACTGCCCAGTCCGGAAAGTCCTGCCTGCTATCTGCACACTATTCCATGTTTTCTATATAAAGACCCTTGTCGCCGCCACCACTTTTCACCACACTACACTCCATATTTTTTTACACAATCACATTAAATATGTCTGTCTCCGTCGACCCAAATTTCAAATCCACTTTGCCTCCCCGTAAGAGAGCTAAGACTCAAGAAGAGAAGGAACAGCGTCGCATGGAACGTATTCTTCGTAACAGAAGAGCTGCCCATGCCTCGCGTGAGAAAAAGAGACGCCATGTCGAGCGTTTGGAAGCATATGTACTCGCGTTAGAGAAAAACAACTCTATTTTGCAGTCCAACGTTTCCAAGCTCTCGGTAGGTGCTTCTGAAACTCTTTTAAACACCCTCGAACAGCCTCAAGACACAACCGAATTGAAGGCCTGTATCTCGAGTACGTGTGTGGTCTCAGCCACCTCTCTTGCTTCTTCTGACGGAGACATTTCGACATATGAGGATTCGGAGCAGACAGCGGTGAAAATGGAGCCGCTGTCACCTATGCTTGTGGCCGAAAAGAACCCCTCTTTGGCCGTGGACGAAGAGTTGAATGCAGATGCTTCCAATAGCTTCTACAACTACTTGAGTCCCGTTTCCCTTGACTCTCCTATAGATTTATCTTTGAAGCAGGAGCCTAACTCAAGTTTGGCATCCTCCCCTCAAAGCATAAACTATGCTTCCCTTGATCTTCAAGACGGTATTGTTTCATTGCCTACCTCGAGACTCGATTATTTGGCGCAAAATTCGGAAGTAATTTTGTTCCCAAGGGCTTTACTTGCTTGAAAAACGTTTCTTTACTCTAATTATGCATATTTTGCGGCTGGCCGCATCTTTAAGGGAGTTATTAGCTTAACTACTCTTTGTTTCTTATCTCTATTTGTCTATTTCCTCTGATAGTTCTCTGCTTGTCTAATATGTCGTGGGTTGGCCCTTTAATTGCGGACATCCATTTTAGATTTACAGCATAGAAGTAACTGTCTTGGAATGTCTGGCATAACGTTTTTCTTTTGCTAAGTATTGCTTACTGGTTAGCAGCACCAGTCGGACTCGACGTACATAGTGAAACAATACCACTTGATTTCAAGTTGGAAGACAAGTTTGATATCATGTCAAACTTAGGCGAGGACTCACTCTCCCCTCTCCAACCCTCTTTGGAGTATGGAACTATTGATGACAATCTTGACATCAGTGAGTTTTTGTGTATTTAGATTATAATTCTGGTTTAATTTCGGTTGATTTATTGTTTATGGGTGGATATATGGATATTGAGTATCCTTGCATTTTGGAAAATTCAAACAAAAAAAAGAAAAAAAAAGGAAAAAACAAAAAAGAGAAAAAAAAAAGTACCCATTCACAAGCTTTTGAGTACTCTCTCTTTCGTTGTTTTTCTCTGAATTCTCTTTTTTGCATATGCTATTCCAAAGGTTTCAGTCCTGCAAAGACGGTATGGTCAAGTTTAATGGCGCTCCCACTAAGTGGTTGAAGCGACGACTTTGTATACAGTTATTAAGTAGTTGACAGTTTCAATGGATTGCATTTTTATTTAAGTACTTTGAAGTCTTGGATAACTTAGGACAAATTATTCTTTAATGGAGATGGTTCATGGGTGGGAATGAGCTGTATCATTTAATTCGTCAAGGATCTGTAGTTTCGTTGTACTTTGACATAGTTCCTTTTCCGCCTTCAAGCGACTGTAGTAGAATCTACAATCAATGTTGTGGCAATGATCATAAACTGTGGCCGACGAATAATTCTGAAAGCAGCAACTCCCACAAATATTGACGAGCTTTCGAGAATGCAGCTCAATTGACTTGTCTTTCCAAGCCACGTCAGATGCAATTGTAGCTTTGGTATCTGAGCATCTAAAGCACACCCACATTTGACCTGATGTCAACAGTTGCCCACAACTGAAACATTCACGGCGAGAAAAATTATCATTTACCGAAAAAGCATCATTTTTTTTCTGTAAAAGGCCTTTAGCAATTCGTGGCATATCTCTGTACCATTCTTTTATATTGACACCCATGAGATTGAAAATGCGCTCTAGGGGAGGTATTAAGACTCGTGTGATATAGTATTCGTGATCCAATTCCATGGGAACAAGCTCTTTGAACGAGTTGACGTATTCTTCTGGTGTCATAGACCGGTCTTTCACTCGCTCTTTTGAAGGATCCCGAATCACAACGTACGGGACACGCTCTCTATATTGAGGCTCACGGCGTGGATCTTTTTTAATGAGACGCTTTGAGATGACCGCGCCAGGAGGAAGATATTTCTCATTTTTATATGTGCCATGTCTCACTTCTTTTGCAAAACAAAAATCACTCACATTGACCTGGTTCTGTAAGATTTTCTGGAATTGTTCTAGAACGTATCGTTTCACTAGAGAGAGGTTTTTTGTTTCGAATAAGATTCGGAGAGTCTTTCCTACCATTTTCAGTTGAGCCGGGACTCCATCTCTCCTTATAGTCTCAATGCCTTTGGCTTCAAATTTAGCTATTTTCTGAGTTTCGGATTCGAAGCAGTTTCCAACGTAGCGCTTTTTTGCGAGAAGCACACAAGGATGATAAACTTTCTCAAATTTGAGCTTGATCGGGTCTGGAAATATGTCTGTGACATTCTTTGCAAGTTCCCGACCTATCCGGAAAGCACTCTCTTTTGACTTGCCGGGAAAATACACAAATAGAGAATCTGTATCTCCGTATACAACTTTAGCGTTGTGCCCACTTTCCTCTATAACATCTATGGCCTTCCTCATTATTTCACGACCTGTTGCCACAATAGCATCAGCTATATCTGAGCTGGGCATACGGCCACTGAATGAAGCTGACGTGTATCCGTAGGTAACATTTGCAATAAGTTTGAGAGCGAGTTGCTTTGAATTATAAAGTTTTTGTAGCTCTTTTTCGTCTGAAAATGCAGAAGCGACAGCTTTCACGTTGATCCTCATGTTGAGAATCTCCTGCAACATTCTTGAAAGTATAGACTTTCTGAATTTAGCTGAAACAAACATTAAACCATTTGGTGAAATATTCAAACCGTCATTGCGATTTAGCAAATCAATAATTCCTTCTGGTAGTTGAAGATGCTTCATGTATCCGATGGGATTCCTGTTGGATTTGAAGCCTTCCATTTTACCCAAGAACGTCGAATAGCAGTAGTTGTAGGCAATCATAATTGATGGATACAAGGATTGGAAATCTAAAACCACAAGGGGGGATTTGTAGAATGCTGAATCTGGCTCCATAATAAGAGGAATAACCTCTAGGGGGCGCATGTTGTGTACATGTGCTTTAGAGGGTGAGTTGAGAAGGAGGTTCTCGGGCTTAGCTATCCTGATAAGAATCGATTCCACTTTGAACTGTGAGCCTCGATAAAAATTTGAGTAGAAATCAATTCCAATAAGCCTGGACAGCTCCACATTCTTAAGAATGAGTTCTTTTACCTCAAAAATTCGCATAATCACGTCAATCCTTTGCTGATAGTATTTGCAGACAAGAAGAACTTGATTAAATTGAGTGGAAGTAAGCCACTGTGATAGAATTTGATTTGACATCTTAGGAAGAGTGTGGTGTAGGATGTGCAAGCAGGTATTTTCTAAAGAGTATGAGGTCAATGCAAGTTCCAGGCGCAAAAGTCTCCACACATTTAGCATATGCCGCCCATTGATTTTGATTACCGAAGTGTGGGTATATCCCCATCGATCTCCAAACTTCCCATTTCCCTTATAGTTAACCCTACTGAGCCGCGCCATCATATTGATATTGTATGCTGTTTGGAATCTCTCACAAAGATATCCCCAACTAGAAGAATTGACTTCATATCCAGATAGAATATCAGGATCATAAGTATCAATCAAGTTGCAAAACTCTTCAATCATATCTCTTTCGGAACTAAACATCGAGACACTAGCTTTTGAGAAAGTGCCTAGAAGTTTGAGAAAAGATTTTTCTGATCCAAAGGACATTTGTTTCGAATTTATGAGTACTTTTTCTATGGAAAAGCCTTTTCCATACATTTCATTTGAGTCATTAAAATGAAGGAGCACCATTGATATCTCATCATCAGTAGGATTTGGACGTAGTTCGGAAAATGTATTGACATGTAGCTCCATATGCAAGAGGGTAAGATTTTGGAAATCACTTGGGTTTCTACGAACTCTTGCTGACTCATGGGAGTCCTTGAAATCAAATGTTTGTGTAAGAGCTGGCTCAATTTGTGTACGAAATTTCCGTCGCTTGTATCTAAGATGTGCATCAGTTTTTTGAAGCCACTCATTCACTTCAGTTTGTGATGGAGGTAATTTAGCGTACCTCCACTGGGTGATTCCATAGTTCGGCTTTCCAGATGAAGACCGCAAAGAGTGTCTTAATTTGAAGCCTCGGGTCTTGAATGACGAAGCTTCTAAACCATCTTTAAGTGGTACAACAATCTTTTTGTTTGCGAAAATGAGAGGCTTTTCTTGTACATCTGACCTTAAAAAGTACGCCGGATCATGATAATCATGCTCCAAAATCCCCAAATTGCCGAAAAGGTCAGGCAAGCGTATTTTACTCAATTGAGGGGGGATTGAATATTCGAAAACATGACTTGAGTTTCTCAATAAATAATTGGAAGTTTGACTTAATGTTGAATTTGTGTCTAACAGTGATTCCTTGAAGGGCTCTAATTGTCGTCCTTGTGTTTGATAGTAGATTTGCAAATCTTTGTTAAATGTGCTTTTATTAGGTGATTCGCTGAGAACGGATTCCTCTTGCTGTACAGGTGAGCTAGGTATCGCACTAACAGGGGAACTAGGAATATTCTCGAACCTCGTTGTGGTCAAACTCTCTAGTGAGTTGCTGGACTTTTCTGGCTGTACCGTTTCTTTCGAAAGTCCTCCAGTCAAATCAAACGACTCGTTCTCAAAGGGTGCGGGTGAGCTCTGCAACGTTGAATTCGGCTCTTGAGAAGACTCTAGAAGTTGCTCCAATGAATCCCATCTGATAAGGTCATCTCGGTAATTAAGCTTCGGCACATTCTCGTAGTAGTCAAGGGGAAGGCTTTTATCCACCAGCTCGAAAGCTGTCGGAATTGAAGGCGAAGGTAAATTTGGGCTTATTACATCCTTGTAGTATGAATCCGTGTCGGCGCTCCCTCTTGGCCGATTCAACTTCGAAACATACGCGAGTTGTTGTTTTTGTTCCAAAGAAAACTCCCAATTTGAATACCCCCGTTGTCCCAACTTTGTAAATACTTGTGAGTACAGTTCGTTTAATATTTGAGATGTATCATGTCGTCCTCGTGACTCGCATTGAAACTTCAAATCAGAGAATGTCAATTTTAGGGACGTCAAATAGATATGTTCCTGGGGAGTAGGGCTGTTGAACTCGGTGAAATTGTTGTGCACATCTCTCTCTTTGAGTCGAGTTCTGTTCAAAATATTTCCAGCGAGAATGTCGATTTCCAAAATTGAACGACCTATCCTAGGATACAGTTTAGGAGTAAGAACATTGTTGTGTCGTACGAGATCTTTCAAATCTCGCTTCAAGGAAGTGAAGAATTTGGGGATAGAAGATAAGACGGGCAGCCGGAAATGGATTTCGTTTGTTTCTAGCCATCCACATCCATATAAATTGAAGTCTGCTAGGAATTGTGTGTAATAATTTATGTGGGCCTCATAAACATTTGGGGTGAAATTCTTCTTTTTTTGCTGATCCCCAGGATTTGTGAAGGGCAGAAAGTCAATTTTGCCCTCATTCAAAAGCCGAAATAACCTCGTTTTGTAGGTAGGCAGGAGGAACAGTATTTTGAATTTAAGGGAATAACCAATATTATACCCATAGGCTGGGCAAGCTCTACAAGCTGTCACTGAAGCAATGAATTTGTTGGCAGCTACGCTCGAACTCCGGATGTTATGGAATGCATTGTTGCTGGCTGTAGGATGAATCGGAGCAGCATCTGAGACAGATTTATGGGTGTAATCCTCCCTGTCATCAACATCAGAATCCTCCCCATTCACCTTTTCTGTGGTGTCTTGCTTTGGGATATCAGAGACAACATCATTGTGTTCATTTTCTTCACTCAGATCATCTTCGCTCGGCTCTTCGTCATCAAAATTATCTTTCATTCGATTAAAGGACTCGGCCAAACAGCCATCTAGATATTGACCAAGACTTCTTTCGTATGCATGATCCACACGCCGTAGATCAGTCTCGGGACAATCTATATAAAAGTAAGGATAAAAACCATGGACGTGAACTAATACATTGTACGCTGCATTCAGAGTTGGAGTCTTTAGTGTGCCGTAAACACGGATCACCGGAACCTTCGGTGCCCTCTGGAACTGGTCTAGATGGGTTGGTGTCGCCTGGTATGAGTCTAGGTCACTGATTCTGACCGAAAGGGCCATTTAATTGATCATGAACGGTATTCTCGGTGATTTTGTTCTTGTGATAAAGGGTAAGGCACGAATTAGGAAAGCGAAAATGTTCGCAGCCAATTAATTCCACAGTAGAGCTAATATCTAATCGAGTCTATGGATATCAATGAGCTTCTCTGTATTGAACTTCCTATCGTTGCCATATGTGCTCGTCATATAAGTACAACTAGAGTGTGCTAAGTGTAGGCAATAGTAGGATTAAGGTGATAACGAAACTCACATATGTCATGCACACCGCCCAAATAAAAATTGACAAATGGTGTAGATTTTTGTATAGATCTACAATGTTAGATTCGAGTAATTTCTTCTGAGTCTTTTGGGTCAAAATTACTAATGGATAGTCAACCTTTTTACATTAGTACCGTAGACTCCGAGCCCGATTCTACTATCAATTTGTTGCATTAATTTACTGTTTCAACGCAACTCAAGGGAAAATGTAAAAAGAAAGAAATCACACTTACCTAATTGAAAGCATCCATTTAGTGTCACGACATTTTCTCGCAGCTACGGATATTAGCAAAGTCAAGATCTTGCCTCAGCAAACGATAGGCAAAAATCGCGCAATCACTAAAGTCAATAGAAAAAGAAAATTGAAATACAATTTTGTCAACCGAAATCCATCTACATCATTTTTCCCTTTCCGCCAATCCTGCTCCCATTTCTCTGTTCCCCAGTAAACCAGATCTTGGAGCCTCCAGACTGTATGCACAGAGACCCTACACTCGAACCATTGCTAGCTCCAACTATCTTTTCCTTACGGTCCACACCATTACCCACCCCAATTCCCACAACCACTTCACACATCTTGCCGTCCGCAAGATAAGCCGTGTTGTACATTCATCCAAGCATCTTTTGTCCATTCCCTTTCTCGTTGTTGTGCCTGAACTTTTAATTTGAGCGGTTTTCTTTCACTCGCGTCCACACATCCAGATCCGGTGCTGTATTATTCTTGTCGTTTTATTGTGCTATTATCATCTTCTTTGTGCTTTTCACGCATTCCCTTTCTCGACTTTTTTTTTTTGGAGCCGTTCATTGCTTCCATACTAAGTCCTCTCGACCATCCGCTTATCCACTCAATCAACATTCATCATGTCAGAAACAGAGAATATGTCCGAATTGGCTGCACGCTTAGATAGACTGGCCGTAGTTTCTCCGCGTCCATCGTCCAATGACGGCTCTCTCAGTCCCTCCATTTCTACCTCCCATGGCCAGTTGAGCAGCGATATCCAGGCGCGTATAATGGCATTTCAGCAAAAGAGACAACAAATTCACACAACTAAAGACTCTTCTTCGCAGCAGCTGAAGGCTTTGCCTCCTTTGCCTCCTTTGCCGCAAGTCCCTCCCATCCAACTGCCAAGTGCTGCGTCACTACGCCCTGCTTCTGCTGATAGTGTTACTGGATCAGGCTTACTAGCCTCTCCTCCAATTGAGCTCCCCGATCAGCATGTACTGGCCCCTGCGAAAATCCCACCACACACTGCAACGGTCAAAGCTGAATCCCAACCTCTTAAGCCTTCCTTGTCACAACGTAGAGGAATGAAACTTAATATGAAAGAAATGTCGAGTCCATTGGCTGAACAACATATGAATTCTACCGGTGAATTGGCTAGAAGACTATCGGAGCGCAAGAACAGGCCGGATTTCAAGTTGAACTTGAGTGAAACCCCAACCCTGAGCTCCAGCTCAATCGATGCTACTCCTACTGATGTGAGCAGCGAGACAAGTTCTCCTTCTAATGTCAAATTGCAGGGTTTGTTTGCAAACTATTCGAAGTATGTGGACATAAAATCCGGATCATTAAATTTCGCAGGCAAAGCCTCTCTCAATTCTGAGGGTGTGAACTTCCTGTCCGGTCTGTCATTCAAGATTTCCCTCGATGATTTGCAATTTATTGAGGAACTTGGACGCGGAAATTACGGTACCGTTTCTAAAGTTTTGCATAAGCCAACTGGTGTTTTAATGGCAATGAAAGAAGTCAGGTTGGAGCTTGAAGATAACAAGTTCGCACAAATTCTCATGGAGCTAGACGTTCTCCACAAATGTGACTCGCCATACATTGTCTATTTCTATGGTGCCTTCTTCGTAGAGGGTGCTGTTTACATGTGTATGGAGTACATGGACGGAGGTTCTCTTGATAAAATCTACGGCGATGGTGTCCATGACGAAGCTTGTCTTGCTTACATCACTGAGTGTGTGATCCGTGGTCTCAAAGAATTAAAAGACACGCATAACATCATTCATCGTGACGTCAAACCAACCAACATTCTTGTTAATACCAAGGGAAAAGTGAAGTTGTGTGACTTTGGTGTCAGTGGTAATCTTGTTGCGTCATTGGCAAAGACCAACATTGGTTGTCAACTGTACATGGCACCAGAGAGAATACGAACTGCTAACCCCGATGATGCTACGTACTCAGTTCAGTCTGATGTGTGGTCTCTTGGTTTGACAATACTTGAGGTGGCCGCTGGCAGATATCCATATCCTCCAGAAACATTTGATAACATCTTTCTGCAATTGAGTGCTATTGTTGATGGAGAGCCTCCAAAGCTAGATGAACAAATCTTCTCCAAAGAGGCTCGTATGTTTGTCAAGTCCTGCTTGAATAAGAACCCAGATCTCAGACCATCGTACGAGGTACTTTTGCAACTGCCATGGCTTCAGAAATATCGCGGTGTCGATCCAATGATGGGAAGCGTAGTGCAAAAGATCCTCACAGAGAAGAAGAATAGCAATCCTAAGGTTGCCACAGCCCCTGCTGCCAACTCTGCTGCCGCACTTATAGGCAGAGAAAGCGTGCATTCTCTTCTTAAAAACAAGGTCAATGCACCAGCCCTTCATCGTGGCGGGCCCCCAGGTCAAAGATTCGGTCGTAATAGATAATTGTATATTGATTCGTGAGACTGTTGGATAGAGAGCAAAATCATCTGTAGCCTTGATATTTGGGTAGTTCGCGAAATGACTTTCGATTTCATCAAAGCATCAAGTCACTATAGGAATAATAAATGAGGGATTTCCACATCTTCTAGCACATTACTATCGGCTATACTGTCTCCGCGTGGACTTTTAAACGAACAAAAGCAGCATCAATCACAAGCAACGGACTCTCATCAAGAAAATAGGACAAATTGAATATTCTACGAAAAGGATTTCTCCCTTGCATGAGCTTTAAATAGAATTGTGCACTTTTGCCCAGGTCCCCTTTCCCCATTCTCTCTGCAGTCACCTAATACCGATAACCAACTCCAACTACTCCTCCACAATTGCCATGTTGCAAATTGAACAGAGCAATCTTCTCATTGAGAACACATTGGGTGATCGCCTTTACCCCAGTGAAGAAAACTCCGGCTCTGCGAAGCTGCTTGACAGAATTATTTCTGACTTTGACTTCACAAACTACCACATTTCAACTCTCCCAGACGACAACACCAAGCTCCTTATTTCTGTATACTTGCAATGTTGGGAGGATTTGGTCCGTTTTGGTGTCGATCTGTATCTCAGCAAAAAGTACACGTCGTATTCTGCAGCTTTGACTATCCTTCCTGCCTCTGATGTTGAAACTGGATACAATTACTCGCTTCTACTTGACACTGAGGCCGCAATTGCAGAAGGTGTTGAGTTTTCTCAGGCCATGGTTGCCGAGCTTGCATTGTTGAAGCGCAATGCCATGGCAGCCGCTTTTGAGTCGGCTTTCAATCGCTATGACGAGCTTGCGCAACAGTACTCTGGAGAAAACACCTACTCTGAAGAAATCCAGGCTGCTTTGCAAGCAGAACCTACATTGCTCGTTCGTCATCGTGGAGATGAAGAGAGCATTTTCATCAAGCCATCCTTCGATCGTGTCACCGTTGTGTTTTCTACCACATTCAAAGACGACACTGACAAGATTTTCGGAAAGGTTTTTTTGCAAGAATTCGTCGATGCCCGTAAGCGTTCTGTCCAGACGGCTCCACAGGTTTTGTTCACTGATAAGGAGCCTCCATTAGATATCCAGGACGTGGTTCCAAGAGGCTCTGTCAGCGACAATAAAGGCTATGTTACGTTTGTTTTGTTCCCACGTCACTTGACAAAGGGAGACCGCAGAGAAAATTGTATTTCTCACATCCAATTCTTCCGCAACTACTTCCACTATCACATCAAATGCGCCAAGGCGTACATGCATTCGAGAATGCGTTTCCGGGTAAAGGAATTCTTGAAGGTGTTGAATCGTGCTAAACCAGAGAATGTGGATGACGATGGTAAGGCCATTGACACGCGGAAGACCGCCAGCGGCAGAAAGTTTGAGGCTGGACGTGCTTAACTCCTTGATGGAGGTGCGATGTAGAATAAATAAAAGAGACCAAGTAACTGGTGGCCGTTAGAACTTAGATGGTCATTGTAGGAGAATAGCTTACGTACTCCTTTGTTCACGAATGGGTTCATTATACTTAGAGATCCTTCGACTTTGTATTGAATTTTACTATTTACATGTGTCTACTCCTTTGGCTTCTTCACACCGTATTTCGAACGAGAAGTTGTTCTATTGGCCACACCAGCCAAGTCATAGGCTCCACGCACAAGGTGATATTTCACACCAGGAGTATCCTGGACTCTTCCACCACGGACCAAGACGATATGATGCTCTTGCAAGTTGTGGCCCTCACCAGGAATCAAACATGAAACAACGCTTCCGTTTGAGAGACGGACACGGCAACACTTTCTTTGAGCCGAGTTTGGCTTCTTTGGCTTAACAATCATCACTCTCAAGACAACTCCCTTTTTGAACGGAGCGCCGTTCAACTGTGGAGCCTTACTCTTATTTGGTTTAATAGGGTTGCCCTGTTTCCCTGTCAATATCTGGTTCAAGGTAGCATATGATCTGTATTGGTTGTTGACGTTGTGAAGTTGAGGAACAGTGTTCTGTGAAAAAGCTTGTGAAAGACCAGAAAACATGCGCAACAGAAGTGGTTTTGTGATATTTTGCGTGAGGGGAACACCCGAGATTGGACGGATTACGGCCCGCAGCGTAGCCAACGTTCTGGCGCCTAGGAATGTCTTGAACATTGGTTTCGGTGACAGGTGAAAAATACTGAGATGTGAGAACTGGGGTCAATCAGTGTGAGAGCTTGAAATCGCACACACACTGATTTGAGTAGAATGAAAGAATAATTCTGGAAATTCTCTGATTCCAATTACAAGTTTCTTGAACGTGAAATTATGTGTTCTTTAGGTAGTGTATTTCTCTTCTTCTGCGGTTTATCTTTCGACAAATTGGCGGCTGCACCAGCGATCTACTTTAGCAGTGGGATTATTTTTTCAATCTCAAATTCATGTTTTGTTGAATAGGGTATTTTTTTTTTCATTTTCTTGTGTTTACACAAACTGAACTAGCTTCTGTTGACCACGTCCTTTGACTCCCTTTGAAGGGTACAAAGTGCCAATGGAAGCAGTCAGAGACAATGAACGGGACAAGAAATTCAGCCCCCGTTTTTTTTACCTCCATAATTACTCTTTCTCGATAAAAATCTCGTCGCTCTCCATTATTGATCTGATTTGGTCTTCGCCCTGTCAACTTTCCAGTCGTGCATCCGCCAATCCCATATACTCCAATAGCCACTACTAACTCCTTCACTTCTTCACAAATGTTCAGAACCATTGCCTCCAGAACACTCCGGTCGATTGCCGTTCCAAGACCGGTCTCCCTTCCTCTCATCCGTACTTACGCTGGCTTCCCTGCCTTGACGAGAGACCTCGCTAAAGAGAGAATCATCGAGTTGTTGGAAGGCTACGACAAAGTCACCGCTACTGAGATCACAGAGGAGTCTTCCTTCAACAAAGACTTGGGTTTGGACTCATTGGATGTTGTTGAGGTTGTCATGGAGGTTGAGCACGAGTTCAACATCCAAATTCCTGATGAGGAGGCTGACTCTTTGAAGTCCGTGGGACAGACCATCGACTACATCTTGGCTCAACCCGATGCTGTTTAAACGAATAGACTATAACTGATATTGGCAATTCCCGGGCCCATTGCCATGTATGGCTTGATGATCTAATGCATTTTGAATATAGCCATCCCGACTGTAGATATATATTCCACCAGTTCTTCAATAAAAGATGAGATGTACGGAACGTAACGTACCACAAATAAAATAAACAAAATGTACTTTTATAAATGAGAATAAACTAAAAACAGGAAATTCAACAACTTCGATTCGTATTTTGTGATCAAAATCTCCACCTCTAATTTTCTTGTCACGTGATTCTCTTCCCACCAATAGTTGTACTCGTAATATCTCTACTACAACACCCTACACCATGGTTTCCGTATGTAAATGAACAAATTGAAAAGAAACGATTGTATTTTGTTTCCTGAAGCTCACTCGTTCAGCAGCGAAACTCTCCAAATTTCGTACTGCTTTGTTGGTCGACCACGTTCAGTTTAGATCCGAAAGACAAAAGCACATACTAACCAGTCAGTACGTCAGAGGCCCAGCCTACAAAGTGTCCAAGTTTGCTCTCCAACCATACAGATCTTATATCGTCGATCTCATGATCTGGGGTGGTGCCGCTGCTGCCGGTGTGGCCACCTTCACTGATGGTGTTCCATTGTTCAAGAACACCTTCTACACCAAGATCCCATACTTCGGTTCTCACTGGGAGTACAACCCAGACCCAGAGGATGTTCCAGTCTAAACTCAATACATGATATTCAAAGTGGCCAACTGTAGAATCTCACAATCGCAATGCGATCAATGCTGTCAGTCTTTAGTAGCGAATGGCATCAATAATGCAAAATCCCGTAGCACAAAGTAGAATCTGCTCGTTGATGAATTACGCTACAAAAAATACCCGAAAATGTATCCCCGCTTGTGATAGAATTGACTTTATTTTATGCTATGTAGGCTAAATCCGCCCCATCTTCGGACCTCAGAATATAGCCATCAGTGATGAGCTTCTCGATTGTCTGCTTAAGCTCAGAGATTGCTGCCCAAGTGAATCGCTCCAGCATTGTAGCTAAAAACACCAAGTATGGGAGGGAACGCTTGGTCTTGAGTTCTCGAACCATGGCTGCCTGTATTTGAGAGGTTCTACTGACCAAAAGCGTTTGCCTGGTTTCTTGAGCAATTGCCTCTTTCTCCCTTATCATTGGTAGGCGAATTCTGGGCGCTTTGTCCCGAAAATCGTTGTTAAACCGTACATCATGACCGGATTGAACTAAAATAGGATACTTCGATGAGCACAAAGAGTTCAAAACCTTCTTCAAAAATGCTTCCGGAATACCTGTGATTTCAAGCAATTCATGAATGCTGAGAACATCGCGTTCTGTGAAAGACAATAGTACGGTAGCTTGGAGCAAGTTGAGGACAAGCTCTTTACTGCCGTTCTTGAACGCAACATCTATTGTCAATTGATGAAGTGCATAATTTGTCCAGTCAAGTCTCTGCATCTTTTTCTTTTCACTTTCTGCTCCGTACAGGCTTTCAAACTCTGATAGTATTTGTGAAAGCGCAGGCGGGATTTTGAGTTCTGCTTTCAGACTGGGTACATCGGGCCAAGATTTTTTTTCGAGCACCAATGCAGAGAACTCGAGGCTTTCTGACTGGCCCTCGATATGCACAACACTTTGATACTGTTGCTTCGACTGAATGTAGTTATCGAACATGGCTGTCAAGCGAAGAGAGCTTTCTGTATCTCCAACAATTGCAATGATTCCATCCACAAATTGTTTCTCAGCGTTCAAATTTAAACTGCGGCTAGTGAGGAGCCGGCGTGAGAGATCTTTGCAGTATGCTTGGGTAAAGCCATCTTTGTCAGGAAGCAATGCAAAGATTTGAAGGGCATTTGTTAGCAGAGCCTTGTCTCCATTGCCTTTAGAAAGCTGCCTCATCCCTGAGTCGCAGTACTTAAGTATACTTTGGACCACTTTGGTCGAGACATCTTTTTGGCCTAACGCTTTGCTCATTCCGGCTCTGATCTCAGATTTGAATCTGTCATCGTCAAAAGCATGAATGCATATTGTCATCAAATCTATTCGAAGGCCTAAAAGGTCACCTACGATGTCTGAACCTCTTGTCTGCTCTAGAGCCTGCGATTCAACATAAGATGACCATGCATGTATCAAGATTCTCATCGTGTCGCAAGAAAAGCGAGGTTCCGAGTTTTCGATTACGACGCAAAGCGAGTGCAAATATTCCCAGTTTTCTTCCTTCACCAAATCCGGCAAGGACTCAGGAATAAACTCCGAAAAGTTTCGAAGAAGGTCCCTCCAGGTGAGAGCCCAAATTATTTCCGAGCATTCTTTATCTTGGAGGGATATAAAAATAAGAAACTGGTAGATCTTTACAATGCGGCAAAATGTTCTTCGCACATATGTGGCAGGGTCATCTTCTAGTTGTCTTTGGATTTTGGCAAAGCCGGTAGGGACAACTTTTTCGATATTGGAGATTGTCATCAGTGCGGTAATTGACTGTTCACCTAACTGGATAATCAGAATGAGAAATGATCTGAGAGACCTCAACTTCTTGCATGATTCAGAGCCCATTGTCACATCAAGAGCGGTTTGAGTTGAAATTCTAGATACTTCAGTATGCCTTGGTTGTTTTGGAATGCATTCAATGAAGATTGACGATGGTTTCGTTTTTTTAGACTTTTTGAATTTGATTGTATCTGAGTCTTTGTTGTTGAGCTCATTGATTAATTGCTCAATATTTAGGTCATCAATGTTTTGATAGAAATAATCAAAAGCTTTCTGGACAATCAAGTTGAGGACCAGAGAGGCCATTGTCTCGTTGACCTCCAAGGATGTGATCATCGAGGCTATTTTTTGTAATCCCGATGTCTTAAATGGCGCCGGCAACTTTCTGTGTGATGTGTGATGAGTTCCCAATAGGAGCTGCAAAAGATGAGCGCGTGAAGTCCACTCTTTGATAATAATCAGGAAGTGAACGGCAGCCCTCAGCCATTCGCTATCTTCTTCAACAAAACCTCCAGAGGGGAAGTTCGCTGTCTCCAGCAGATTCAGACCAGCTGATTGATTTATATCTAAGTGTGAAGTACTGTTTAAGAAGTCGACTAAGCATTCCCTGATTTTTGGCATCACATTTGTCTCTATCGAGGCCATGAGATTCTTGGAAGCGAACTGCCACAACGCAGATTCTTCACTACGTTTTTGAATGCATAGCAGCAGTATCGTGTCGTACAAGTCGTAGTATAGGCTCTTTGGCTTGCCCGTCTCTATAATTTCCATAATCTCTTGATGTATGTGCTCCCTCTGAGCGTTCAATCGAGCCTCTAGAAGCATTCGAGGATTATCCGACGTGGCATTAACATTTTGAGACTCTATAGATGACCGGGAGGATTGACCAGCCAGTGGATTTTGAGGTGTAGTGCTTGAGTGTGGGGCGATCTTCAAGTCAACAGAGCTCGGATCAAAAGGTGGGTTGGGAGCAGTAGCACCTGAGCCCAAGTGCGAAGGTACTAGCGGTCCAGAACTCTCATTAGCAAAGGAGAATATGCGCGCATTATTCATTATCTCTGGTTGCGGATACTTGGACTTTTAGTATTCGATCTGAGATACGATGATATATGAGAGAGATGTTTAGAGTGAATTACAGTCCTCATGAATTTTAGCTTCAATTTACAACAGGCACATGAAAATTTCCAATTCGTTTTCGTTTTCGTCCAAATGAATTGCACTTGAATTTGAATTTCGTTTCCTAGATTAACCACTCATACGTTTTTTAGTTTTACACTGTCATGACTGAAATTCACCAATTTTCAGAATTCATCAATTCAAAAGTTGTCATAGTCAATTATGTAGTTTAATTATCCAAATTGATCGCATAATTCTCAATTTTGTAAATCTCAATTTTTAGCAAATGTTAAATTAAATGATGGTATTTGTTGTGAATAATCCCCAGATTCTCAAACATAGTGATAACCAACACTTACATAGCACCTATCGCACTGTTCACCAGTGTCCCCGTTTCAGCAAATCGTTCAAATCAGCTCATTCTGAAATCATCGAGTAACAGATAATCTAGTCGTAACTAGTGCGAAGCCCGTCTTACTTTTACACTCAAAGCAGATCCAACTAAACAATCAGCACTTACAATGGACGTGAGCTCGCTTGATCACAAGCAACTCGCGGCAAAATATAAGAAAAATGGTTCGTTCGACAAAAGGAGAAAGAGCCTTCTAGAAGACTTCAAACTGTCTCAGACCCACACAAACCTTCTACTCAAACTCAAAGTAATGGTTGAAAGCAAAATCAAGAACGATCCTTCTCTTCTACTTAAAAACAGAGGCCAGGTTGCAGCCTTGATACAAGGTGAGGTTATAAATGGTGCTAAGACTGGGGCTTCGATCGTAGGAATCGTTGACAAGGATATTAAAGACAAGATACTCGTTTCCCAGGAATTCCGCGGAGACCTTCGGACTGAGCTCAAAGATATCAAAAGAAAACTACTTGGGGTGAGCGATGAGGATTATGCGAAGGAATTGGAGGAGGAACGTAAGAGCAGGCTCTCTATGTCCTCATTTCCAGCTTCACTCCCCGCTACCCCAAATCAGAGCAATGAATCCGACAGAGACAACTCTTTTAGGGGCAGAAATGGCTTTCACAAACATATTCCCCAAGGTAAAGTCGCTAAGGCTCCCAGATTCAACTTTAATCTTCCACCCAGAAATCGTGAGAGGGATCAAAACTCGAGGGGCTTTGGCGGCCATATGAGTTACTGAGCTGATTTACAAAAGTGTAACATGGTCAGTTTTGCATGCTTCCATCAGAGTAGAAGTTAATAAATGTAACACTATATTCTATAAAGAACGTATACTAATAGGTTGATATTGTAACATCTGATGAGTCTGATAAATGATTGCCAAGCCGATTAGTCGGTTTCGAAAATTTCGTTCGCTATGAGCATCAATTCATCAACAACTTTGCTCTTGTAACTGAGGTCTTGAGGCGACATAGAGAGGTCGTTCATGAGAACAGGGCCCCAAATAATAGACAAAGCCTTAGCAGTCATTCGATTGTTGTTCAGGTGAGCTACAACACGGTTGAGATGAAATATTAAAGCACGTAACGTGAAGTACGCTCCATCAGGCAACTTGAATACTAGATGATGTAATTTTTTGGCAATAAATTGTTCATCTGTTGACTTGACAGTCTCAATAAATTCGGGATAGTATTCGGTGGTTAGAAGAGGCTCTGGCAAGCTAGAGAAATAGGTTTTGAGGAGAGAGGCTGTGCAGTAAATATCCGCATCAAGAACATTGTTAGGATCGACGTTTCCACCGATGAGAAGGTAATTTGTGAAGTTAGAGTCAATGGAAGCTTTGAGTTGCAGGATTGCAGTCTTGCTACCACTGGTACGATAGATACCTTCGATATCAAGGCCATAGCTTTCAATGACATCGATACATCTCTTCACAACAAGCGGAACATTGTCAACTCCTGCAAATTGAATCACATCCTCTATCGACTCCCCAAATGTTGGCTGGCCAGCGTTTCCAATGGGTTTTGGACCCTTTAGTTCGGGTGTTGTCGCTGGGTCCAACGAGCTATAGCCGTAGCCTATGTTGCCTGCATTTCCACTACCGCTGCTGTTTACACTTGTGTTGGGATTAATTTGACCCAGGCTAGTGCTGCCAGTGAGATTGGTGGACGCACCAGCACTTGCACCGGCGTGTGAAATTGTTGTGGGAGTACTGCTAGAGTTATTCTGGTTGTTATTCGAATTTTCTTGAGATTTAGCAAAGAATGGAGTTGCGGGCTTCGCAGACTTTGCGAATTGAGGATGTGCGGTGTACTCAATCGGCACCAAGGCTCTGTTGGTAGGCAACTTCGAGTTTTTCATGATGTAGTCATACAAGTCACGTTCGTTGTCGATATTGGATGCAATCAGTTTCATCGAAGGTTTGTCAGATTGCAATGGTGCAATCATTACACCTGAGTTCATAATGAGAGTCTCTGACCAGGTGGCGTACTTTTGAAGCTGCACATTCATGGCTATGTCCATTTCCAAAATGAGGTTTTTCAATTTTTTCGAATACATTGGACGGTGAACCATGAGAAGCTCGTCTTTCATCTTTCGGCACGAGGCTGCCTTGGAGCGGTAGTCCTGGTCTGCCATGTCGACCTTTCGCTGTAAATCGTCTTCCTGCTGCTCAGCAGTCTTATTTGACAAAAACAGTTTCTTGTTGGGGTCGCCAGTGCGCACTTTCTCCAAGTCGTCACACAAGTGGTGATACTTCTGTTTGGCCTTATCAGCCAGAGCAATAGCGTCTGCACAGTCTCTCTCTTTCTTCTTGCACTCTTCCTTTATCGTCTTTCTTTGGCGAGTCACCGTGTGAATCAAGGACGAGATCTCATCATACATCACGTTAAGAGCAGCCACATACGAACTGCCGACCTTGTGGAGTTTCTCATCGAACTCCACCATCAGATCAAATTGCTTCAGAAAAGTGTCGCTTTTGAGCTGACGCGAGGCCTTCATACTTGCACGCAAATTGACCGCCACCTTCTTCAATTGGCCATAATTCTCGTCTGCGATCATGGCCTTCTTCTTAACGTATTTGGCGATTTCATCACCAGTGTTGAGGGATTGTTTGAGCCGAACCAATAATACTTCAAGTGCACCATCACTTGTCATGAATGTTTTCACTGCATCCAGCTCAAGGAGCTCAGCAGCATCTTGGGTGCTCATAATGTAATGGTGTTATGGAGCCTGGTACAATGATTGTGTAGCTTGTGTATGTGCAGAATATGGGGTACGAGTATTTTTAGACCCCAAGAATATGGGAGAATTGTACGGAAAAATATCTTGGAAATATATTTGGAATTCGGGATTATATTGGTGAAAGTATTCTTACAACTTCCGGTCTTTTTTTAGATACGTTGTTGGGTACTATGTGCCTGGGACGAGCCCACTAACATTCCATGTAGATGGAGCATCACTTGAATTTGGACGCAAGGGACGTTAGAAATTGGATTCATACTGTGGTGGAAGATAAGCTTAATTTCGAAACATGATGTGCATTCTTTTGGTGCGAAACAAGTGGAGCTGAGCTTTCTCTTACACTGCTCAAAAGCACTCAATTTAAATATGTTGGTTGTAGCAATTCACAAGAATGATTATATGAAAGGATAGCCCTCAAGCAAGCTAGCGAGGACTGGAAGTATCGAATGGGCTCTTCTTGTCGTCATACATTGGCTGATTCTGGAATGGAGCCACTGGGGCCACGGAGAACTCAAAGTCCTCGGGCGTGATCATATCCCAGTACTTGTAAACCATCATCACAGCAAAGAGATTCCCGAGAGAAGCGAAGAAGAGGGCGTCAACATAGTGGGAAAGACGTTCACAAATGGTCTGGTTGAACACGTAGATGAGGATCTGGCCAGCAACGAAAAAGAATGAAAGAAGAAATAAGGCACCTAGGTTCCAGTAGGTGTTGCCAGTGAAGAAGGACAAGACGACCTGCGACACGATGTAGAATGCTAGGATCACTGCATTACCGATATAGGTAACAACGAATACGGCAGTTGTGTTACTGTTATGCATGCCACCCCAGGATTTGAACGTAAGAAGAGACACCACGAAATTGACAACAAACCATGCTCCACATATAGAGTGCATTACCAACATGGACCGCAGCAGGCCGTCTTCCCACAATTCGAAGCTTAGAAGACCATTATACAAGAGACACAAACACACAGCGCCGACAGTGCCTAGTTGGAGCGCCACGAAGTAGCCATAAGTGGCAGAGCCAGGAGGACAAACACCACAGTCTACGACCAAGGAGAGGATCTCCAACGCCATGTAGTAGTAGAAGAAACTCAACATTTCACGGCGACCAATGGCCATGTACTTAGACCAGACATTGAAAATAATGATGAGAATGATCATAAGCGCACCGATGTGAATGAATGCATTTCCGACTTGGAAAATCATGGTGTTTGCTGACTCGAACGGACGAGCGTAGCATTGAGGAACGATACCTTCCGTAACAAAGGTATGCTCCTGGCTGAGAGGAGCAATGACCGAGCAAAGCGGGAAGCCTGTTTTGGAGCAGATGGACTGAAAGGATCCAAATGACATGATTATGATTGTGTCGGTATTTGAAAGAGACGCCCAGAATTCTATTGAAAGAGAGTTTCAGAGAAGGACAGACCAAGGTCAGAAAAGGGAAGGGAAAAATGTACGAAGATGGTTCTCGTAATGCAAGGTCGAGCTAATCCTCAAGAAGCTGCTGAAATAAAAGATGATTGGTATAAGGAGAAACCACGTAGTTGTTGGGTGTCAAATGGTTCAACCACAAGAGACGTGTTCTAGGTCGGTTAGGCGAAATGCCAGCGGTAGTTCCGATAAATGGACCCGAGAAGCGACGTGGGATAATGAGTATGCACCGGGTGAAGGTGAGAAACGAGCGCTATATACCCAAAAAGTGACTTAGTATCGAGTAAGAACTCTAACTGGCGAAAAATATAGATCAGACTTTCGCAGAGCATACTGCAGAAGGGGTATATTATTAGAATCGGTACAGGACGATAAATAAAGAGGAAGACGGTACAAGGAGTGGAAACGAATGTGGAATTCACAGCAGAAATATGGAGTTGATTTAAGGAGGCAAAAAGATGGGAACTTGATCGAATTTGTTTAATTATAGTTACTTTTGCTTCGTTTTCGGTTGCGGTGGAGGTAAGGCTGAGTATCAATTAGACCCTATTAGGCATTCGCACCACCTCCTTGCACAGTTCGAGGTTCTTGCAAAAAAAGAGAACCTAGACATAGAGGCTCAGCTTGTAACTTTTGGTCAGAGGAGCTATAGTATTAAGTATTTTAATTGTTATCTTCTTAATTTTGTTGATTTGTAGTATACAACGTAAATTCGAGGTTATCGTAACTCGTAATAAACAACTTCGTTAAATAAATAATATCATAAATTCATCAATCATGACTAGAATCCTAGTCTCACACCCTGATAATATGGTGGCGGAGCCTCACTGTACAAATGCTCTCTTTCTTTCTTCTCATCCTGCAACTCCAATTGAATTTGCAACTTCCGGTTGATCTTCTCAATATCAATTCTATTGAGTGTCTTTCTCACCTTCTCAACAGGACTGGTTCCCACGTAGCTCACAGTATCCTTTCTTAAAGGCGATGCAGATAAGGCGGGGCCTGAACGAGCAAACAAGGAATTGCCCAAACCTAAACTTCCAACAAAAGAAGAATTGTGACTGAGTGGTGATGGGCGGCCATTGCTGCTTAAGCGGTCTGGAACAGGTGTCTTCTTGACAGGCAGAGGATGGTGTATCTGGGTCTTGGCTCTCAATGGCTCGGAGCTCTGTACACTCTCCTTCTCGTTCAGCTCTACAGCGGTTGAACTAGAGGCAGACATGTATGTTGATGCCAAGCCTTCTGGGATCTTTGCCTTCGTAGACTCAACACTCTGTGCCTTCTTGCGTCCCACCTTGATGGTCCGTCTTTTGGCTCTACCAGAATTTGCGGAGTAGAAAGACTTGCTTTGAATAGTAGAAATCTCTTTCAAAATCTCATCCTTCTGACTGAACTTCTCAGTTTCCAACAAATCAACGGGGATGCTATTGTTGTGCTGAGTAACGGCACCGTTAACAGATAGGTTGAGATTGGAGTACAAGGAGTGTGCCAAGTTGGGAGAAACATGCTTGTTAAACTTCTCCAAATGATTACGTAACACAACTTTTTTGAAGCCTGGGATTCTGAGATCCAAAGTCTGGCGACTGCCATATAGTTTAGCCAAGTTGGTAATTGTAGTGGGAGAGACAGTTTCAAAATCGGCAGTTTCCAGACTTGCGTTTTGAGCTTGATCCTTGAGGTGATCTTTCAAGTTGTTCATAAAATCGTTGTTTGTGAAAGAGCTGGTGTATTTTAGCGAGAACTGGTGGATGAGAGTCGGTAGCGTTTCTCTAAAAAGATCTCTAATTTGGTTCTCAATTTGTTTTTGCAAAAAGTTTGCCAACACTTGAACAGTGTCGAAAGTAGAGCTAACGTTGATTGAATCCAAGGGATCATTGCGGAACACAAGGGTCAATCCCTTAGTCTTTGAGAAGACGATGATACCAATTCCCAGAATGCGTAAGTCACTAAGCTTGAGGTCAAGAGGAAGATTGAACGAGTTGTTCGATAGAAGGAACCGTGGGGTGACAAATGAGTCCTCGGAGATCTCTTTCTCGATGGAGTTGTCGCTGTGAATCTTTAAAGGATTGGCCTGAACCTGGGTGTGGAGTGTCAAGTGGAAATCACCGGAATATGTGATCTTGAAAATGCCTCTGAATCTATCCTTATCCAATTCTCCAATCTCGAGAATCTCAAAGTCTGGGGCAACTTTGCCGAAGTTAAGGTCTTTGATAGAGATATCCAGCGCGAGGATATTGGGACGTTTACCAGAATTAAGTGCTCCGGTGAGAAGATCGATGGTCCAGCCGCGCAAAGATTCCGATTCTAAGGTGTTCCAGTTGACGTTAAATGACATGATGGCTGGTATGTGTCTTGCGAGTAGTTATATAGGGCCAGCGGGAGCGGCGAGGGATAAACTCGGAGAGTGCAAGTAGATGAATTGTATACAGAATTAGCCTCTATAGAATGGTATGTGAGGTTTTCCAGTATACCTTGTGTCGTTGTTTACCCAGCTTAAGTCTGGCTGAGGGTGAGCAATGAGCAAGAAAGGTACCACGATAAAGAAGCTACTCGAAGGAATTTGCAAGAGAAAATGCCACTGAATTAAAAAGAATCGACGTAATGTTCGAATTGCGAGACAACAAATTTTCAGGCTCCTGGCTTATCAGGAGAAAGACTTAAGCCCGAGGTGGGGAGCTGAAAAGAACCAAAACTATCGCCGAAAAGAACGCTGGAAGGGCGCAAATTGGGCAAAAAAACGAAAAAAGTGACGGAGAAAGATACAACAACAACCTGCGGTCCAAACTATTGATGGCGGACTGGGATTGCGCAGAGGATGGTGGCGGTGGCGGAAAAAGTTGATGTCTGTGATGATTTTTCCTAATTGCAAAGGGTTGTCCTGCAGTCGCGTGAGGCCCGGGAAGTTCCGTACATGCGAAGTGAGATAATGGGTCGATTCCGATAAGCTGCGAAAAAAATGGGGTGCTATTGGTTGAGAGACGTCTGGAGCAATAGAAGAGAATTAATTTTTTAATTTTTAGTTCGAGGGTATTAGAGTTTAGAAACTTGCAATTTGGCAATTTATCAATCGGTCGGAGTTTGAATTACGGTGCCTTGAGAGCCTGTCTCAGTTCTTAACGCCGGCATTAGGACCGTTATGGCTGGTCCTGGAACCATCACACTAGGACGGAGAAGGCCCCTCTTTCGGAGTTTGACTTTCGGCCTTTTGTATTTTGGATTTTGGGTCTGGCAAAAAGGAACTCGAATTTGTATAAATAAATGGACTTGGAGGAACTTTAAAATTCCAACCGACCCATTCAAGAAACTGGGGAATGACCAGCTCCAAATAGTGAACTGGACTGAATCCTTTTTCGATCAAAAGTTACAGAGATAGCTATTTATTTTCCATTATGTGTTACGAGTTCGAGGACGACGTCCCATTCCAAGTTGAAATTAAACATCCTCAACCAAGAAGGGCTTTTAAGAAAATCGTGCTCGCAGGCGAGACGTATCAGCCTTTCGAAACTGAGCAAATAAACCCGTTACAAGTTCATGATTACTTTGCTCTCTAATGATGTTTAGGAGGTAAGATATCGAGGATAGATAGTCTCATTCGATATGGGATGCACTTAAACCTCAATTTAAAGAACACAAAATGACATATGTATTACTAATTGAAAATTAAATTAATTTACTGTTTGTAATCGTCTATTAGCTGCAATGGAGTTAGATGTACTATCACTGAATCTATGTCAATTATAACCATTTTACAAAATCGAGAGACACGGAGCTAATAAAACTAAAATTGAACTATTCTTGAAATTCTTTTTTTTGCTTTTGATCACAATTAGTCATTTCCCCTTGGTCATCAGAGCTTCTACCATTGACAGATCAGCTCCCACTAAAGCCACTGCACAAAGACGAGGGGTCTGCACATAAACTATTCCACAGACACTATTCCGCTATCAAATACTCTCATTACTGGCTCAATAGGTAGGATTATGCACCGCAAATATGTCACAATTCTACGAGCTTAGCGCTCTCAAAGGGCAGTCAGAATATCTGTTTTCACAGCTTCGTAACAAGGTCGTTTTGATCGTCAATGTCGCATCTCTCTGTGGCTTCAGCCCCCAATATGACGAACTACAGCATTTGTATGATGTTTTTCCCCACGATGAGTTTGAAATTCTTGCATTTCCGTGTCATCAATTCGGCGATCAAGAATTGGATAATTTTGATGACATTCGCGAGTATGTCGCCTCGCGCTTCAAGGTCTCGTTCCCTATTTTGTCGCCGGTCCAAGTGAACGGAGAAAAGACCCATCCGGTCTTTAAATACATCAAAGAAGGCAAAAGTGGATTTTTGGGATTCAAGGGGGTGAGATGGAACTTTGAGAAATTTCTCATAGACCCCAATGGTGTAGTTGTAGGTCGCTTTTTGTCGGGGGTCGCTCCAGCGCTGTTGGAACCTGTGATTCAAATGATTCTAGACCGGAAAAGGGCCAACGAGAAAAGAGAACAAGAAATTTCCGCTCCAAAGTCCACTTCCTCACTTTAAATCCATTGAGAGTCCTCTTCTCCACTTCAACTCATTGCGGGCACCCAAGCCGTATTTAAGACACGAAAAAGAAAATTCACTTGCAGATCGATCTACGATGATCTCAACAATGCTTTGGAAGAGCATTTTATAGACCTCCGAGGTAACCCAGTTCTAAATTAGACATTTATTACCAAATTCTTAATTAATACATAAAGTGAACGCCTCAACAGTGAAGCCTTTTCATTCAATTCACCACAAACTACTTCAACTTGCTCTTTTTTCTCTTCTTGGGCTCAGCCTCCAGTTTCCGCTTGTTCTTCTCCAGCTTCGTAGATTTGTTAGCTGCAGCAACTTCAGGATTTATTTCCTTGAGCACACAGGCAATGAGAGAGCTGCAACGACGCGAAAGCTCTGCGGTTGTTCTCAGGTGCATGAAGAAATCGAATCGAAGAATAGCACTCTGCTTGATTGCATCACGAATTCTCTCATATAAGTCTGGTCTATCTAAGCCAAATTTATACATTTGAATCAACATGAAGCGGTCCTCCTCATCTGTAAATGTTCTCTTGGTAGTAGTGGCTGGTGGGTACTTCAAAACCAACTCTTGCAATGGATATCTATAAGACAGAAGCTTTCTGCGAAGACACTCTTTCGAAATTTTAAGCTTCTCAATCTTGTCTTCACCAGCGTCAATCTGCGAAATGTATCTTTCGTAACCATCGATTTCTTTATATCTTTGCCAGAACACCTTGGCATATTCACGAACTTCGTCGGGTGTTTTTTCCTCGAACTCGGAGGAAATAAGTGAAATAGCGTTACGTCCGTACTTTCCACTAAGGGCCACAAAATGAATGAAATCACGACGGTTCCAAGTGTTGAAGCCCTGTGTGAGAAGTTCTTGCTTGAGTTCTCGTTCCTCATCAGTAAGAGCTCTTGAGTTGAAGATTTCTTCCTCTATCAATCTCTGAGCTTCTTCTCTTTCAGGCAACGTAGCAGCTGGACCACTCTCTAATGGAGGCTCGTATCCGATTCTTTTCTTGTAGTAATTTTTTTCCATTTCATGCAACTCCAAGAGTTTTGGTGGGTGGAATTGATGATCATAGATGTTTAATTGCTTAGGAGGACGAGGACCACCACGAACATGAACGTGACCTGATGAAGGCGTGTGGGTTCCAGAGTTGTTGTATGGTTCAACGTAGGCTGGGTCGTCGTTGTTAGAAGCGCCTTTTCCAGAACTCATGACATCCTTATAGTACAGATCAACACTATAATTTTCCTTTCTCTCTCTCTTAGTTGGATTGATCCATGCATGGCCAACATTCTTCAAAGAGTTTGGCTCCTTCTTCTTGAAGTTCTCACCATTCCACTCATACACAGAGCCGTCATTGGAGAAGTTTTGCAACGCAGATAAATCAAGCTTGGCATACTTCTGGGTTAATTCTTGAGTCTTCGATTGAGAATTCTTCAAGATAGCTTCAATGTCCAAATCATTTTGAGCAGCTGAATTGGAGTCCTTCGAATTGAAAATATCAGCAGCACCGAATTGAATCATATCCAACAATTGGTCTTTAGATGTTGCAGCATTGGCTGCAGTTGAGGGTTGACGTTTTCCAGCGTCTTGAATGACCAACTGATCCAACCTCAATTTCTGGGTAGCTCTCTCCAAGATCTTTTCCTCAACAGCATTTGATGTAATAAGTCTGAAGACCTTGACTTGCTTTGTTTGACCAATTCTGTGAGCTCTATCCATGGCTTGCATGTCAGCTTGTGGATTCCAGTCCGAGTCAAACAAGACTACAGTGTCGGCAGTGGTAAGATTGATACCAAGACCACCGGCACGAGTTGTAAGAAGGAATACAAATTTGGACAGGTCTGGTGCATTGTACTCATCAATCAGGCGAACACGATCAGCATGATCAGTTTGACCGTCGATTCTGCAGTACTCATAGCCTCTGAACAGACAATAATCCTCCAAGATGTCCAACATTCTACTCATTTGGGAGAAAATAAGCACACGGGAACCCTCACTGCGCAATTTTTTCAACAATTTGTCGAGAATAATCATTTTTTGCGAATTGTCAACGATGTGCTCGTCAGTGGTGTAGGGTGGACCAGGCTCAGCACCCTCGAACAAGTATGGGTGGTTACAGCACTTTCTGAGCTGCATCACGATGTTCAAAAGACGTGTCTTGGATTCCTTTTTACCGTTAGCACCATTAACGGCATCTAAGTCTTTCTCTAAAAGCTTTTGATACCATTTCCGTTGCATATCAGACATTCCAATATAGACGTTCATCTCCTGCTTGGGAAGGAGCGATTTCTCAACTTCGGACTTAATACGACGAAGAAGGAAAGGCTTAAGGACCTTATGAAGCTGAGAGATCACTGAGTTTTGAGTTTCATCCTTCTTTTCGGCGAGGGCTGATTCTGAGTCTTCTGTCTTTACCTCACTCTCACCGTCTGGTAATGCCGCGCTCTCTTCACCTCTGGTAAACCATGCATCAAATGCATCACTGTCACCGAAGACATCTGGCAAAATGAAGTTCAACAATGCCCACAACTCGTGCAAGTTGTTCTGCAAAGGAGTACCAGTGATCAACAAACGATGCTTCGAGTGAAACAAACGAATGATTTGCGAAAGCATGGACTGCTCATTCTTGATACGGTGAGCTTCATCGATTACGATGTATTGCCAGTCGAATTTCTTGAATGTAGCCTTCTCTCTGATCACAATCTCATAGGAGGTAATAACTACGTCAAACGCACAACGCATAATTCTGTTGTTGATGATATCGTTTCTCTCATCCTTATTTCCTTGCAACACAACGACATTGACCTCAGGTGTCCAACGGCTGAACTCTCGGTGCCAATTGTCTAACGTCAGCTTTGGTGTAATAATGATGTGAGGGCCTCTCACACCACGGCAGTGGCGCAAGTAACCCAAGAGAGAGATAGTTTGAAGTGTTTTCCCCAAACCCATCTCGTCTGCGAGGATACCACTGATGTTGTTCTCATACAAACCAATTAACCAATTGAGACCTTGAATCTGGTAACTACGAAGTGTTCCGTTGACGTAGTCAGGAGATTCCAGAAACTCTGGAATTCTTGCGGTTTTCTTTTCATCCATCAAAAGCTCAGCGTCCTCCTCACGCTCTGTTTTACGTCTTCTGTGGGCGCCGGGTTGGGCTGAAGCGACAGGGCCATCAATTCTTCTGACAACCTCAGCAAAGTTTGGGTCAGCTGCAGCACGCAGATCCAAGAAGTGTCTGAACAAGTCAGTGACACCAAGCAAATACTTGAACTTCTTGACTGTCTCATCGATGTCGATCTTTGGTTTTTTGTCTGAAGCGAAGTAGTATTCGCGGTCCTCTGATAAAACCGGCTCAACGGACTGAAGTTAGTATATGGAAGTAGAAAGAGAACGTCCGCCGATAATGTGTTTGGTATGGTTCAGACATAGCACAGAGAGTTCTCGTCATTCAAAGAGTAGCATTAGACATAACAATGAGCAAGAACTAAAAGCTCATAACTGTGAAATGACAAAAGAGATTCTCAACACCAAAACTGATCTCGGTTGCCCCAGATTAGAGTTGGATGTCCAGCTTCTCTTCTGTGCTTCTTTGGAGATGAAATCAGATCCATGTTCGTCTGCCACCAGTACCATGTTCGGACGTTCAATACCGACGAATTTACATACCATCAGAGGAGATCTGGACGAAAATTCGTCCTGATTCATCAAACCTTCCTCTGTCATGTTGTTATGAAGAAAAGAGGTGAGAGAAGATTTGGATTCGCACACGCGGTGTCAAATGCAATATTACGATTCATTCAGCTGTTTGAGAAGTTGAGACCGATTAGTATGGAATTTCGGATTTATTTTTCCTCAAACGCGATGAAGCATTTAATTTCAATTTTTCAACACATGTTTCGATCGAATCTTATTGTTCATGGTGGTCACCTACAACAGTGTTCAGACGATGTAAAGAATATCAGACTTGAGTCAGGGAAAAACTGTAATAGCTACTCATGTGGTATTCTTCCATTGGTTTATTTTATACTATTTTTTTTTTTTGTTTTTGCAGCTGGCTTCACATGTATTCGTGGATATATATAGGTATCCCCTATCTGGCCTTCCTACATCTTTAATTAGCAGTATTGCAACCGTAGCCTTGTCACATTCTTTACCGGCATGACTACATCGATGAAAAATTGACACTGTACGGTATCACCTCTATTTATGCCTCAGTCTACTAAAGTCAATTCTCTGACTACAGAACATGAGTGTGTCTCGAAAACCAACTAGAAGAAAGCCTCCGCCAGATCTTCAGACTGTAGATATCGTTGATCAACAAGGATCTACAGCTGAAGATTTTGCAGAACCTCGAAATACTCCGGATCCAGACTTGTTGTCCCCGCAAACGCACCTGCAACTGTTCTGGAAATTCCACATCGAGCGGTTCGATCCAGGATTGTATCTTTCCACTAATCCCACTCTGCGACATGTGCGATGTAGGCCATCTCCGGGATACTTTGTGAGAATTCACAAAGATCTGCGCTTGGAAGTAGGGCAATCTGTGAAGGATTTGAACGACAACTTCTATATGGTCTTCGAGGACTCATCCACTGGCGAGCCTATCATCTCGGTGACTCAAACTAAGCAGGGCTTAGAGTATGAGATTTTGGTCCGAAGATGTGTGAGAGATGGCATTTTGCAAAGTTGCGAAGACCAATTGGCCCCTAGCGTCTCTGTAGATGCAATGAAGTTATCTCAAGCCAGCTCTGATTCGAAGAATAGTACAGAAACTAAGAGTCCATTCTCACGAAATCCAAAAAACATCGATGAATCCGATAAAATGAAAGTGCCCCCTAGCCGATATCATCTTGCTGTTCGTAGACCGATACCAGCGTCATTTCTACCAAAAGCACTGTATTCAAATATCGAATTACTAAGCTACGAAATGAGAGTTGCTGCTGAAAAATACACCATTGGTCATATTCCGCAAGTTCGTCACCGACATTTCCAACTGCTTTCGGAAGACAGAAAGATACCGAAATTGATTCGAAAGAGACACATTTATTTACATAAGGAATTCTCCGGTACTAAAACTCAGTACGAAGATATAGATCTCTCGCTGGTTGCTGCTCTTCTTCGACCATGTGAATCTCGCCCCAAAAAAAGAATGCTTCGCTCATTACATACTCTCTCGGGACAATACTCTTCTAAATATGGATCGTGGCGACCGCAATCGGAAGTCTTCAATTTAGACATGAAAGAGCTTGTCGGTGCCTTTTCGAAGAAAAATAAGACCGATGATTTGCAAGCTGTTTTGCCAGAAATAAAGCCGTACGTTCATATCGGGGATGGATTGTATTTTGATACAGCTCCTGTAGATGATGAACCAAACCACATCCATAAGTATGGATGGCTCACCATCTACGATCTGAATATCATGAAACTCGAAGGTGTGTTCGATCTGACTGTAGCTCTTGCAGTGGCAACCAGTTACAGAGCTTGGTTTAATGACAATGAAGTCCGAAGAGGTTTATATGAGCGTTCAACTATTGATTCTGCTGATCAGAACTCTCTCTGTTGACGGCTTTGCAATACTATTTAAATCTACGGATATCAATTCATCCAAGCAATTTTCTTACTAGCAAGGAAACATAAATTATTCCATCATTAATCAATATCTTTTGTCGACTTTCACAATTTCTTTTGGTTCACTGGCTGCTAATAAACGATTGCCAGTGCACCGCTTGTTATCTATTTTAGACAAAAGCGAAACTGTGATTCCGGTGAAGTGCTCTATCTCTAAGAAAAACTTTTTGACGTGAATGTTTTCGCTGCTGCAAAGATGAACGCTAGCGCTTGAATTTTCAATTGGAATGTCCCAATGCCATAACATAATGTTGTGGTATGCTAGATAGATCACGCTCAATAAAGTTGATCTTGATAATACACCAATCTTGGAATTATCTCAAAATTTTCTTTTGTACAAATGCACCCGCCCCGACGCAAAAATCGCCCAGACATCACTAATGAGTTATGGGAAGATCAAGCTTCTGTTGCAGAATCACGACACAACCAACATGACTATTACTCAACTCCTGTTCATTTAGCTAGCTCAGGAAGTACAGGGTACAGATCCTTCTTCTCGGTCGATTCCATTGATGCCCCCCTCGCTGGCACTCAGTATCATTCTGTTGATCAAGGGAATGCAACTTCAAAATTTGTGCGAAGTTCAATGAATGTGATTCCACGGACCGAAAAACTTTACAAAGAAATCAACATGCCATTTTCGTTGATAGTTAGGCCTTTTGCTCCTTTATTAGAGACAGAGGAGCCTATATCAGCTGTGGTGTTTCCTGATGTAAAACGAAGCGGGCAATCCTATCGATGTCGCAAGTGTGGAACATACTTCAACCCCAACGTGAAAATATCACAGCAAAAATATTACTTTTGCAATGTTTGCACCACAAAAAATAGGTGGCCATTAATGAATTATGAACTCGGAGACTTGCCAGACGAGCAAACGCGTTGTCCCAAGCTCAAAAAAGGTGTGTTTGACATAAATATTCCTGCTTCGAAAGATCCGGTGGAAGAAAAGTGGCATTATCATATCATTATAATTGACAAAAGTAGAGAGGGCCATCTCTTCGAGTATCCTTCTCATGTGGCTGAAAGTTTGAGTTTGATCATGCGAGGGAGCTCAGGAGTAGAACCAAAGCCGAGATTGAAAATTGCTCTCCTCCTATGTGATGAGGTTGTGCAATACTTTAAATTCCTGAAGAAATCAAAAGAGTGTTCATTCCATCTTTTGGATTCAGGCACAGGCGCAGGTGTTGTTGTTCCAGACATGTTCGTTAACTGCAATAAAGCTGCGGCATATGTGAAATTAATTAAAACGGCCATCAAAGGTTTGAAATATAGAGAGAAGCAATCTGCACAAGGACCATGTTTTTATGAAGCATTAGGCATCGCCGCTAATTGTCTCAACACTGTTAAGGGAGGCAAAATTACCACACTTCTTTCAAGAAAACCCCATAACCATTTTAACAGATCCGCAATCAACCTTTGGGTGACAAATTTAAACGATCTGTCAATCGTTACAAAACATCTTTCACTTTCGAAAAAGAACGAGAAGGGGAGATCATCCTTGAAATCTGCCATTAATTGCCAGAGAATATTTTCAGCAGGAATCTCTGTTGATGTGTTCATGGTTGGCAAGACAAGTGAAACATTTGAAGAGATTTGTTCCCTTGTGTATGCCACTAAAGGCAAATACATGAGATGGACAAATTTCTCAAAGGTGAGAGATTCCGCGAACGTGGAGCGCGAACTATTCAATTCTATTTGGGGTGTCATTGGTTATCTGTGTGAAATAAAGATTAGTTGCTCTCCGGCTCTAGAAGTTGAGCAATACAACGGATTTGATGACGAACAACTCTCCAAGAGGCGTAAGAAACCATTCTCCTACGATATAAAAGTACCAGCTCTAGGTGAACCGTTTTCACTTACGACCACTATGAATTATTGCGGAGATATATGCTCTGAGGACTGCTTTTTCCAAATGTCTGTTGCCTACTATGACGTAGCAGGCACTCGAAAAGTCAGAGTAATAAATTATTCACTACCTGTCACTTCGAGTATAGGGCGAGTTTTTGATTATATGGAGCTTGATGGAATGGTTGGCGCATTGTTGCATCATGGATTAGTTTTGAGCTTGGATAGCTCACCTCTCAAGTGCAGAGGAGAACTTCATACTGTCGTGTCCAAAATGTTGCAGAATTATGAGTCAATTTATAAGAAAAGAGTCACGGACACAATGAAGAAGAATTGGATCGAGCCGAATGGCGTATTGCATCCAGCACTCCTATGTCACATTCTTGTGTACGTGTGGTCAATTAGTAAGAGGAAATCCTTTCGCAATAAGGATTTAGTTCGAGAGGACGAAAGAATTGCCGATCGCTTGAATTTGCAGTTCATGCCAATGGAGCGTCTAACATTCCTTCTATATCCAGCGTTGATCGATCTTGGCGCATTAAAAGCTGATGAATGTATGAGAATCAAGCATAAATCGAATGTGCATGGATTCATAAAATTGCCATTGTTTAAGCAAGTGTCATTTAGTTGTTTGAGGAAGAGTGTGTACATGCTTTGCAATGGAGAGACGATATTTGTCTACATTCATCCTCAAGCAGACCCGCGATTGATCAACGACCTATTCGGCGACCGAGTTAATTGTTCCGCGACTTTTGAACTATTGATCGATAGGTTTCCAGAAATCGACACTTTGGTCTCACATCAAGCTCGAAATCTTGCAGATTATTTCCATCGCAGTATTATCGGAAATCCTGGCCCAGCCACCATCACGGTCACGAGCGTCAAACAACCCGATTATCACAGTTTTCGAGAGGCTCTTGTTGAGGATACATTCCCCTTACAGATCAATGATGCTTATTCAAGTTATTCGCAATACGTCCAATCTGTTCAGAATATTATTTCCAAGCAAAGACCGAAGATAAAGCCAGTGCCTATTGAAAAGCAAATTTTCAGCCAGACAGACCCTCCTCTATTTGTGGAAGAGGTTGATGGTCGAACTCGATTGATTTTTGCCGCGAAAAGTAAAATCAGATCCATCCGGGACACAATCTCGCAAGAACTTGGAGCACTATTCTTTTCAATTTTGTAATCATGGTGCCGTTGATCGATGATACGATGAGGAACCGCAATGTTCTGGTGGTGTCACGAGGCATAAACATAGGAATTTGGATACCTTTCGAGCCCTATTGGTCCGAAGAGACTTAATTATTCCAGTTTAATACCGAGCGTACGAAACAATTCGCACCCTCTGCTTCTATGATCCTGACCCACAGTATCATAGAAAGTATCATAACGATTTTGCAGCTCTTACTTCTTTCAAAATTGATTTCAAGTTGTATTTAAACGAATAAAAACAAACAGATCAACAAGCTTCATACAAATTCATTTAGTACATAGTTTCGCCAATTCTAGCTCAATTTCAGCCCCACCTACTCGCAATAGTACCTTTATCGCAACGCAGAGCTTCGGTTCCTGCAGGAATCAGGATCAGGGGACGCATAATTGATACTCTATATACAACTGATTCACATTTTTTTGCAACCACTCTTTTCCACATGCCGCTGTCAGAATCGGGTGATGCACTCATTTCGACGTATCCAATTAGTCCGCAGGATTGCGCCAATCCATACCAGATCCTTCGAATTGCTCTCAATCTCAAGAAACTCATCGACGAGGTTGTCCCCACAGTATTCGACACCAAAGATATTACAGACTCCCATTCGCCTGTTCTCAATGCCAATGTGGTGAAGTTGGCGTATCGTGCTGCTGGTGGAAAGGGTAACGGTAAAGAGGGGTCGCTGTCTTACAAGTACCGCGCGTGTCTTGTCTTTGCTCTTCTCAAGGTCACTGGATGGTACTGGGAACAGTCTGAGTACGAATTGGCAGACAACGAGTTATACTCGCTACGTGCTGTTGCTGCCCAGCGCTTGGCTGTGCTTATCATAGACGATATTGCTGCACAGGGAGTCGCTGTTTCTGCGGACGAACGGTACTTGTTCTTGGGACTTCTCTGTCATAGATACTCGATCCGGGCAAATGATGGGAACTCGGAGCCGGTCAGCGCATTGGAGTTGGCTGTTGATATGCACTCGACCATTGTTATAGGCTCATCTGGCTACCAGCGCTGTATCAAGTGGCTCTGGCGCGGGTGGATTGTTCAAAGCGCAAAGGATCCACATCTGTACGTTCTTTATGAGGGGGTTGCTTCGCCTAGATTCTTGGACCATTTTGATCCTGCTCGTGTCAAAACTCCTGCCTACCAGAATATCCTAGAAATCTTCTTCAGTGTGTGTTATCTTATCTTGTATTCGATCATTGTTAACTTCAATCTGGTGGAGGTGACGGGAATCGATTTTTTTGAAGGCATATTTTATATCTTCACTCTTGGCCAGGTCTTCGACGAAGCGACCAAAGTTTATCATGTTGGTTGGCGCTACGTTGGCTTCTGGAATGTCTTCAACGATATCATGTACAGTGTTATCATCGTCTCTGTTGCTTTTAGATTCGTCTCTCTCTCATCTCATGGCCCAATGCGTGATCATTATGACGAGATGAGCTTCCGTATAATGTCATGCGCTGCCCCACTAATGTGGTCTCGTCTCTTGCTCTTCTTAGACGCTGAGCAGTTCGTTGGCGCAATGATTGTGGTGATTAAAACTATGATGAAGGAATCCATCATTTTCTTTGTTCTTTTGGGTGTCGTAATTATTGGCTTCTTGCAAGGTTTTATGGGTCTTGATGCCCTGGATGGTAAGAGCGAAGCAACTCGCCGAATCTTAACATCCTTAGTGAATGCAGTCATTGGTGAGTCTGGATTTTCTGATGTCAAAAACTTGGTACCCCCATATGCTTCAGTGATGTACTACATCTACTCTTTCCTCCTCACTGTTATTCTTATGAATATTCTTATTGCTTTGTATTCGTCAGCGTACGCATCGATTGTTGAAAATGCGACAGACGAATCATTCGCTTTGGTGGCACAAAAGACATTACGTTATGTCCGTGCTCCTGACACTGACCTCTATGTTCCACCTTTCAACATTATCGAAGTCTGCATTTACCCTTCGAAGTACTTCATGGCAAAAAAGAGCTTCCGTCGTCTCAATTACTACATAATGTTGGTGATTTACTTTCCCATCTTGGTGTATATTGCCTATGACGAGTTGTCCAATGCCCGAAGAGTTCAATACAACAGGTATAAAGGTGTACCTGATGATGCAAATGAGGTAGATACTGAATGGGATCTTACCGACGGGTTTGATGATGATCATTCAGGTTCTGATTGGGAGGGAATTCGGAATAGATCCAGCGAAATTAACGAAGGCTTGAGAGAGCAAAGAGCAGGGGAACGTGAGGATCCAGAATTCTCTATTGATATGTTTAAGTTCCAAAATGATATTCGTGCGGTTGCGCAGCCCGTTGCTGAAGCCAACCTGAAAGGCATAAAATGGGAGCTCTACGAATTGTATCGGAAGATTGATAAATTGACTACATTAGTGGAGACTGTGGTTGAGGAAAATGCAGAGCTCCGGGAAAAGCTATCCAAGAAGAACAGCGACACCGATTCAAACAATTAAACGCATCATTTTGATCTGTTGCTATTGCTTTAGTTTCCTGATCGATGGGTGCGTGTGCCTTTCACTGTAAAAAAAGCATTACATCGAAGTTAATTAGAATTAGAAGCTCTCATTTCATCTTCACTCGATAAAAATTCGCTGGATCCTGCGGAATCTTTATTTATCAAGTCATAGAGTAGAACAATCACTGTACTTTACTGTCTAAAGAATACCTGACTAATTGTTAATGGCCTAAATTTTTTATGCGAACGGGCTAGAATATACATGTGCAATCATTCTGCCATACAAGACACTTTATGTTTGTTATGTTGAATTTTTACTATGATGCAAAAAAATATAAGCAAGTGTGGATAGTTATTTTGCAACAATAGTTTCATTATCATGACTTATAAGCCACCAAATAAAACAAAAGTTGGAAACCACGAGAGCGGACCTTCCACGGCGCAACACAGATGGCCTACGCAAAATGAGGTGAAAAAGAAACTTGCGCCCACAGTAAAAGCCTTTCTTAAAACTAGTCTTGTTTTGTTTCTCCTTGCAATTGCGGGCGTGGCCATGTATGGTGCAATTGTCGTGCTTAAACAAGTGTTCAAACCAGAGGTACTTGAACCCCCAATGGGATTGATCGTCTTAGCCTCTTATCTAGTTTCTGTATTTTCTACCTTCTTGGGAGCCACTGTTGGAACTTTGGCAGTGATGGCTGGCTCTTGAGCCGTCGAGTCTCACGGATTCATACCAAATTCTGAATAATGTGTTTCTCATGCAGCGTACGATAACTTGACCACAAACAAATGGAAACACGAAAACAATTTAGATGAGGAGAGAAAAAAATATTCTTAAGACATACTATTTAATATAATCGAATGGATGGCCTTTTCAATGAAAGGACCTTGTGTAGAGTGTTTTCTAAAGATTGAGTAATACATAATTAATTTTATAAAATGGACCAATTGATAACCAATTCCAAATAAATTGTATTTGTTTTTTTTTGTTTGAAAACTGCTTCTATTCCTACCCAAGCGTTCTTTTGCCTTCACTATAATTCTGAAACATTGTGCACCCGTACACCGGGGTATTCTCTTCAGATGAAGTTATGTACTCCACATCTAAAACTCCACATCTCAACTCTTGCAACAAACCTTCAATTTTTCCAGATCTAATAGGAATATATTAGCCGATTGACATTTTACTATGTGTGCGGCGCCGGCGGGAGATTCTGCGCCCTCTCACTTCACGAATGGGCTCGATCTTCATTTCGATTACAATGGCGACTCAAGCAAATCTGCAGCAGCCAAGAAAAAGAAAAAGAAGAAGAAGAAGAAGGGCTCCTCGCTGCAACTAGAAGACATGGAGCTAAGCGCTGCAGGCAGAACTGCAGCCTCAATCCCTCTTTCAGCAGTAGATTTAAATGATCCAGATGCAGAATACCCCGAAGACAGAGTTATAAAAGTCGATGCGAGCGGGAATCTAATAGTCGAAAGTCTAGATCAACCGAAATCCTCGCATGTAGCCATGGGCCATTCTCTCACACCTGGCGCTTTCAGTTCACATAATCCACAAGATACCCAACAGACTTTCTTGAAGCTACCTGGAAATCTAGAACGAAGTATGTTTCATTTCAAAGACGAGAAAGAGCGTCAATTCTGGAACGAGCTACCCGAGGATGAGCGTCATCAAATCCTAGATATTAATGTGGATATGGTCATGGATCGCTTCCGCCAACAGAGAAAGAGCCGAGCTAATACAAAACCCATGAATGAACCAAGTTGCATAAATTGCAACGAAAGTAAGTTCTACATTCAAGAAACCTTGGAAAATGCATATATTCCACATTTGGAAAGTTTCATAGATTCTACTTGGAATATCTCTGATACGGAGAGTTCAAGGCTCAAAGTTCCAAAGCCTGCTTCTAAACTACACCCTATATCGAGCCTGAATCCACTTGATGAATTCTCTCATTCCGCGGAGGATATGCCTGCTTTCGGTGATAGCCTAACGAATAACTCTTCATTGATTTCTAAACTCGCAAACTGTTCTAATCACAAAAGTGGGACCAGCGACATTGATCCTCACTTGAAGGATCTTGTGAATGAGATGAAGAGGTATTTCTGCTCTTTTAGTGGGACCGCTACTGACCAACCTGACTCTTCGCTTTATACCCAAAAATTCATAGAATGCTTGTACAAGTTTTCAAAAGAGGGCAAGGAGGGCCTACCCAAAGCTATAGCCTACTTGAAGAATGTCTACAGCACGGAGCAGACCTCCAATCCCGAAGTGGCAAATATGGCGGATAACATGTCTTCTTTCGCTGATATGCTCATGAAAGACGATGGTCAAAACTTTCTCAATATGGTCGAATACATCAAAAGTGGAGACGGAGAGATAAACGATCTCGACAAGGCGATATCTGATTTAAATCCTTTTGCATTGAAACAGCATGAGCCAGTAGAGAATCTACACGATAATCTGATCAGTTCAATGACTATTCCAAAATCTGAAACTGGACATTTTCTGAAGTCTCTCTCAGTCTCTTCAGACTCGCAAGTTCGAGCTGCTTTCGAAGAGTCTGGCGAACACAATCATGGCAAGGATAAAAACGAAGACAGCAATGATGGAAATGATATTGACTATGATGACGATGACGATGACGACGATTTGGACGACGAAGACGAGTACGATGATCATGATAATGATGAAGATGATGATATCAACTTCTCTGAGAATAGCCAAGAGCGTTTAGAAGAACTACGGGGCTTATTCATGATCCAGGCAATTCACATGATTCGTGAGAAGTTTCGGACACATTATGAAAAGAAGCTCTCGGAAGATCGAACGAATGAATTCATGAAAGAGCTCGAAGCAGAGGAGAATGCCAAAAAAGAGCGTGAGCTCAAAAAGTTAAGGCAAAAAGAAGAGCAATTGGAGAGAAAACGTCTACAAAAACTCACAAGAGAAGATGAGAAGAAGCGGCGTGAAGATGCTGAGAGGGAAAAAGCACTAGCGATTCAGCAAAAGCAAGAGGCGCTTCGCTCTGAGCAACTTCGTCGAAGAGAAGAGTTGGCACAAAAGAAGCAGCAAGAGAAAGAACGGAAAATCGAGATTCTTAGAAGAAAGGAAGAGGAGCAGAAAGAGCTCAAAAGAATTGAGGCTGAAAAGATAGCTGCTGAAAAGGTGGCTGCTGAAAAGGCTGCTGCTGAAAAGGTGGCTGCTGAAAAGGCTGCTGCTAAAAAGGTGGCTGCTGAAAAGGCTGCTGCTGAAAAGAAACTTGCTGACCAGAGAAACATGGAACGACAAAAACTGGAGACTGTGTGCAAAACATCCACTGGTAATACGCCAAGTGAAACTGTGCAATCAAATGATCAAGATGCTAAGAAGTCAATGGTCATTGAAGATAGTACCCTGTTGGCAGGACAAACAGTGAATACTGCGGTCAAAGCTTCGCAATCAGAGAGGCTGGCAAGTCTGAACTCCTCGCACCTGGCAACTGAAGCTCCCGGAATCATCCCCAGCTTCCCACTATCACAGTCTTTGGGTTCAAACTCGACACATAATGATCTTGGTGATGAGTCCAGAAATTCTATTCCTGCTGATGGCATTTTGAGCAACGATTCTACTGGAAGTGGCCTTCAAAATACGATCACGCCTGCCACAAACCACCTTCTCGAGCAGTTATACCAAGCTCAACCACCTTTGAGCATTCCATCTATCCCTTCGCCGGACTGCTTTGACCTGTTACGGAGTCCTCCTGCCATAAGTTCGCATCGACCACTCAATGAGCCCTCTCAATTGCCTGATCTTTGGGGCTCTTCGGCAGAAAGACTGGCTCGGTCTTCCTTGCTTGAAACTCAAAACAACCCATTGTGGAATCTGGGCTATAGCAGAAGTAGCTCAATTTGGGGAAACTCCGCTCCCCTGGCGTCAACTTGGGGAGTCCCACCTACGATACCCAACAACGAAGTGATGGGTTCTCAAATGCCCTCAATATTCATGCCGCCATCTCAAAGCTCCATGCATCTGCCTCTTCCGCCCATAGCTAAGTTGCAGTCAAATTTGAATCAACTGTTAAATGGCTTTGGGTTCCCGGAGGCCAGTAAGGATGAGATTCAAGCTGCTGCTGTTGAATCATACCAACTCATGCTGCAGCGTGGTCAATTGCTGTTTGGTGCAGCACCTGCTTTATCTCTATTCCTGTTAGCGAAAAGTCTTTTGCAGCGGCCCACTCTTCCATTTTCTGAATTTCTTCGGTCATTGAACTCATCGAATTACGCAATTTTCGATCTTGTATATGATGACTTTGGGAGTGTCACACACATAAAAGTGTCCCGAATGGACCAGATTCCCGCTCACTCACGATTCGAATCTGACTCGCAGAATCCATCAGTTTCATTTATTTCCAATCCAAACACGGGGCAACCAGGTCAAAACTACCGACTTGATCCCTTGTCAACCTTGAACTCATTTCAAGACCCGGGGCTTAGGTATGAAGTCCCCAAAGATGAACCTGTGACAAATAGTCAAATGTGGTAAACGAGAATCCATCAGAAGTGTATATCCACATTCTTTCAAGGTTGTTGCATATTATTATAGGTGAATCCGCGTTGGCACTTCGGTGTCAGTGTCGATCTGAAATCCAAAGAAATTGCAAGTATAATTGTAGCATTCAATTAAAGTATATGGCGCAGGACTTGCCATAGACGTAGGCCTTTTTCATAAGAACATTTTGATCACGAACATCTTCTTGTAATGTTGGCGTTTTCCTGGAGACTTCTTAAGTCAAAAGCCAATAATAGGTCTGGGGCTTGTCCGTATATTGTTAATGAACACATCGAAATGTTTTGATTGCAAGATTACCAAAAATTTCTAGGACTCTACAAACATTTTGAGGCTTGAGTAGGATTGAACAAAGTTTATGTGTGAAGTATCTATATTCATTAAACCAGCCGTCAATTATTTATTGTAGAGACATTTGGTTGACCATTTCTGTCACGACTGTCAAATTCTCTTCAGGAATCATGATAATGGCAGAACGGGCCATGGAGAGATAGTTCATCTCAAGCGTACCCAAGTCTCCCGATTCCGGTGTGTCTTTCATGCTTTCAAGCAAGCTACTTGCTAGTCCCGCTACAATACCAGTCGAGTCCAAAGGCAATTTTGACAAATCAACGGTGATTGGAATAATTGCATCAAGCGACAGTCCAACGATACTGCGAGAATCGAATCCAAGTAAGTTTCTTTTCTTGGAAGATCCGGGTAGAATTAAGGAAATCTCGTCCACAGCCGTTCGTGTGATTGCAAAGTAGTCAGGGATTTTGCCGGCTGCGATGCAAGCTGAGGCTTTTTCTATACTGTTCTTTACTTCTCCAGGACGTGCACCTGTAAGCAAGCATCTCTTGCTCTTATGAATTCTTGGCCTAATTTTCGCATCATTAAAAAGCTGGCGGGTATCTTTTATAAGGTCTGTCAACTCGTCGGATGGTGGCGCTGTGCTTTTGCTTGTTTTCGTGAAATCCACCATGTAGCTATTAGTGTTGGGGGAAAAAATAAAGTGTTTCTGCGCTAAAATTTCAACCACTTGGTCTCTGTACGACTGCGGTATAAGAACAATGTCAGAGAAATGACTTGACAAGAAAAATAGAGAGATTTTCATTTCAGAAAGCGGCTGGGTGAACTCCAAAATACGCGCTGAGCCATTGTCCTGACCTTCATTGTCAACCTGCAACGAGAAAAATTGATTATCGACGATCACGACGTCGTCATATGCTAGCTTGATGGACACTGCAAGAGGTTTTCGAAACAACTTCTCGAACACGGAGGAACAGCATATGATTGTACATTCTAGAGGTGTGTAGGCAATGTGAAAAAAACTCTCCTCTGCCTCTTGCTCCTCGTCGTCCTCTTCAGTGGTGATAGTTTTACTCAACGAGAGATCTGTGACGCTGCCTCGTGGCGACAGATAGCGTGGATCTTGTTTACTGGAATTGTCTGTTTGCGAGCTCAGCCGAACGAGCGGGGTCTTTCTCAATCCTGCAATTGAGTTCAGACCCGAGGAAATGATGCTTGCCATTAACGGATCTTCGCTATCCTGTCTCTGTAGTAGAATGCTGTCTTCGGAATCACTGTCATAGTCGCTTTCCAGAGAGGAAAGGTAAGATGCGGTGCCTTCAGGGTCTGCCAGTGCAGCTTGTGCGCTGAGAAGCTCTAGAATCGGAGCTGCAAAAAGCCATGTTCTGGCTCTAGGAATAGATAGGATTGTGAGTGGGGTTTTGTTCAAATACACCCGACTGTCCATTGTGATAGATTTAAAAGGCGGAAGTAGGTACTGATACACTGGAGTGTCCCGCTCTTTCTCGAGAAATAAATATTTAGTTGGAAGAAGACTTGTTCAGAGAGGGAACAGTTATAAATCACAAAATCCCTTATGAGTCAAGTACAATTTGACAGGTGTAGATGCAGGTTAGAGTCATCTTTAAGTGTCTTGTGAAAAATGTGTGTTTAGCAAAATGAAAAATAAGATTGAATGATATGAGTAAATAAATAGTCTCTTGGTTTAGAACTGGATTGCTACTTTCATCTTAAACAATTTGAGTGTCTCAAGTCGATGCACTGAACATGGGAGGTAGACTTGATAAGATATGAGATTGGCCTGCACGATAGAATTGGGAGATTTGTGGTTTGTGGTATGTGGTCTTAGCCTATGATGGTTGATATGTAGAGGTTGAATTAAAATTATGAACTGGTTCGTTTGATAAGGAGAGTCCCGAAAACCTTTGCGAGATACACCGGCGATCTCTCTTTTGCACATCTCGGAGGAATAATTGATGATGAAGACCTTCCGCTCATCTCATCTAAGATCAGTTAATTAATGGTGTGATGTGAAGGGACCTTTAAAAGAAATAGATCGAATCAATCGTAAAAGTTGAACTTTCGGTTGCGGCCATATCAAGTGGAAAATACTGTTTCCCGTCCGATCAACGTTAGTCAAGCCACTTAGAGCCACACTGAGTAATGCAGTGGGAGACCATGTGTGAAATTGTGGTGCTGCAATCTTTTTTTTGGTGGTTTCTGTGTTTTTGACATGTGCTGACTGAAGCCTACAAATCAAGGAATCTCGTGCATGTCCTTCCTGCGATTCTCTTAAAGAAATCTGAGTATTATAGTATCTTTGAGAAACTCATTTTAGTCATATTATGTCGTCGCTGGTCATATATTCACCATGTATTATGTACAGATAGGATCACCACCTAGTGCTGCCCTCATTCCAGGCTATTCAATCTTGTTTTCCTTCAATCTCATTAAGAACTCTTTGAAACTCTGGTGTCGTCTTTTGAGAAACAGCCTCCAAGTGCTTCAATAGAAGTGGGTTCTTGATCTTAGCGAGGTGCTCCGCCATTCTGGAACCAATCAAGTCCTTAGCCTCCTCAGACAATGGTTCTAGCTTCTTAACAGGAGTTTGGGCCTTCTTAGCCAAATAGATCTTCTGCTCAACCGACAATGGCATTTGTGGTGCATTGAGACGTCTTGCTTGACCCTCAGTAAGCTCTCTCTTCTTGAACTTGGAGTATGGATTACGGAGCTCGTTCAAAACGGACTTGGGGAATGGAGACTTTGCAACAGTCTGAAGCTCGTGTGTTTTGTTGTAGACATCCTCTGTAAGAGTGGAGTATTGGTCGTCCTTGGGCTCGGACATAGGAGATGGCCATGGAATCTCAATGTTCTCGTGATGCTTCACAAATCTACGTGGAACCCATCTCTTCAAACGGTCATCATAGTACTTCTCCTTGAACACTAAGTCCTCTGCCACGACGTAGGAAACATTTCCCTTCTCATCCTTTTCCTTAGCGGCCAAACGCACAAACTTACGTGGAATAGGAACAGGATATTCAAGGACGTGCGAAGTTTGATTGGCAGCCCAGTACTGTTTTGGGATCACCACATTCTTGGTCACCTCGTTTAAAAGAACAGTATCATTGTCACGGGTGTACAGGAGAACTCTACTAATCTTTCCCTTGTGTTTACCGGATACGATGTATGCCAAGTCGCCTGCAACGATAGGGGCCTCACCGATAAGTCTTTCGTCTTTTCTCAAAGTTGGAATTGGTGCTGGAATAGTAGGAAGACGAGAGTGTTTGGCGAACTCTTTATAGGTCTTGACTCTGAGGTTGCCAACGTATCTGTCCAAGTCGAACTGGCCTCGTTTGGCGGCTGTTTTGAAGGACATGGTCGATGTTATAGAGATTGGTCGGAGTGAGGTTTGCAACTTTGAAAAAAAGAGAAGAAGGCTGGTCACGTGACACTTGGAGAGAGTCGACTGAATAAGCCATGAAAATGATTGTTCAGCAGTTAGATAAAAAGGTATAGTATGTTTTAAATTTTGATTTATTTCATTAGTGTTTGGAAATTTGAGGTGTGAATCTATTTGGAAGAGGTGAAACTGAATTAGAGAACAAATGCGGCTGCAAGATGTACAAGCTAGTACATGGCCGGGACTGTGTTGGGAAATGATACATGTGCACTTAAAAGATGTAGATTTCATGCGCTGGGTTTTGAAAATTCTACTCGGTGCAGATGTTTATGAACTCTTGTTCATTGACTGAAGTTAGTATAGGGTTAACAGAAGATGAAATGAGCCATTGTGAAACGGGTATCTAAGAATAGCATCAAAGCTATAACCATCCTCAGACTCGAGCTTGTTATACGTACTCTCGCCATCGCCGTCCATATCGAACTCCTCAATCATGGCATGGAGTTCCTCATCCGTCAAGTTTTCGCCCAACTCTTTGGCGACACGTTTCAAGTTACGGAAACTGATTTTGCCGGTTCCGTCGTCATCGAACAATTTGAATGCACGACGTATCTCATCCATGGGATCTCGTTTGAGGATCTTCTCGCCCACTGTTGTTAGTATATTTCATTCTTGAGTAGGTAGAACACCGCAATTAAATACATGAAAACAGCTCCAAACCGCTTCCATCTTCTAACATAGACGATGCGATGGAGTGATTCTATCAACTGCTCAATGCCCATCTCTTCAACCATTTGCAGCATGAACATGCGCATCTATCAACATACCGGCTAGATAGAAGTTATCATATGAGATTAAATTGGTATCGTCTGTATCGAACTTGTGGATTATATCAAGAACTTCTTTCTTGGACGCGTCAAACCCCAATGCCCGAAGAGCCACCTTGAACTCATGGTAGTCTAGCATACCATCATGATTCATGTCGAAGAGCTGAAAAGCCTCGCGGATCTCTTGTTTCTGTTCAGCCAAAAGCTCGTTCTTCACGTTGGCGAAGGTTTTTTTCTGCGACATTGGAGATTCGGATGTGAGCAAATGAAGTAGTGTAGTGTTATTGTTTCGAGATCCTAATGTGGAGTCGCGTATATACACCAACATCACCAGCATCAAGCTATAGTTGAAATACACCTTGCGGACAATTCAGATCTCTTCGTTTTGTATTTGTAACGATTGAAAATCGAACTATATCAGTAGACCTGATTTTCAAGTTATCGTAGGGTATGTTGGAGTTGAGAACCCTTCGATAATTAAGATTGTTCATATTGTCTGCAACTAAGACCACCAATCTCACCCTCTTTTTATTCTAATATTTCATATTTCAGCTTTCTGTTTTCTCGTTTCTCGCTCCCTTGATGAGAATAACATTGTTCGACTCTCGCATATAGATGGTAAACGTTGGTGACAAAGTGTCATTAAAGGGCCAAACGGCAGTTGTGCGCTTTATCGGAAATACTCAATTTGCACCAGGAAAATGGGTAGGTTTGGAACTCGACACGCCCACGGGAAAAAACAACGGAACCGTGCAAGATGTTGAGTACTTCAAATGTAGATTGCCTGGAACCTATGGAGTGTTTGTACGGCCAGGTCTATTAGAGAAAGAAACAGCTGTTCCGCTGAATGTTGTCTCTATTGTTAATAAGCTACAACAAAAGCTACGGTCTGCACTGATGGAGAATAATCTGCTACGAACATCAATAGAGCAATTGAACCGAGAATTGGAGATGAAGAAAGATGAACTTGCCAATATAGACCATTCTCTTGAGTCTACAATGGTGGAGTCCGAGTTTCTCAAATCTCAGAATGCTACTTTTCATGACAAATTGAGTGTTCTTCAAACGAGTTATGATGATTTGAGCGCAGACCATGCTCTTCTCAAGGAAGAATTGGACATTTACAAAGAATTGGAAAATGCGGTGAGAGACCATTTGCCCTCGGATCGCGATTTATCTGTTGAAGATTTTGCGGTTCTCGTTCAATTCAACAAGCGATTGGAGTTGGCCTACTCGTCTCTTCAAAAAACCCTTGAACTCAAAGAGTCTACATTCAATGAGGAATTAAATCTGTTCAAAAATTCCTTGTCAAAATCTCATATTGATATTCAATCGTACAATGAATTGGAACAGCTGCTCAATAGGGCGCAGTTTGACATACGGCTCCTTCAAGAACAGTTAGAGGCTTCATTGGAGCTGGTTCTGGTGATTGAGCGCATCACAGTTGAAAACGAAAATCTAGTCCTGGCCAATAGAGATCTCAAAATGCAGGTGGAGCATCTAACAGAGCTCAATGAGATAGATCGAGCTTTGGAGGCAGAGCATGTTCTGAAAGAGCAAGAACTTCAATCGTCAATTCTCTTGCTCACAGAGACATTAGAAAAAGAGAGACTAAATCTTGAGGGATTACTGATAAAGAACAAAGAATTGAGAGAGAAAATAAAACTTAATCTAAACGTTAAGGACCAGCCTGAGTCACATCTTTCACAAGAATTGGAGCATCTTTCAATTAAATTACGCGAATGCCAATCTCACAAACAAGGTATAAATTTACAAAATAACTATCTCATTCAAGCTTTAAAATTGGATGACGAAATGATATCCAAAATATCCCCGTTGGCACACAAGTCCCATTTGCAGCTTCTTTCTGAAATCATTCGTCTTCAGATATATTTGGAAACACACTTTGATTTTGAGCAAACTTCACTTGATTTAACAGAATTGGTCGTTTCTTTGAACTGTGCTAAAAGGTTGATTGAATATAGCTTTATGAGTCTTGAGCCTAAAGATTTAGCTTCTCAATTTGAATCTATTCGAACTATGCTAGAACTTGCCGAAAAATCCCTTGAACTGATAGACTCAGTCGACCTTCGGAGAAAAATCGAAAAATGGAATCAATCTCTACTTGCACAAGGGCCATCCTGGCTTTCCACTTTTGCTACTTTAGCTCGAATCCGATCTTGGGCAAAAGCACTTATCGTTAATTCTGCCTCAATTCACTTGAACCCAATCGCAAATGAATTTATCTCGCTGTGCAACGTCCTCGAGTCGCAGTGTCGAGTCTTGTTAGATGGCTACAATCTCAACAAAATCGATTCCTCCTTAGTTCTGCTACTCGAGAATTTTGATCGGCCATCTCCCAATACAGTCGCGGAACTGGATTTCGTTGGAATAAAGGAGAATGTTGATGCCCTATTAAAAATGTTGGTTTCAAAGAATTTCGAGCCCCTAGGCAATGTCATGACAATATACTCAGTCGTCGAGAACGGTGAAGCTCACAAGTTTACTGAATTAATAGACTCCTTACAAGCCGAACTCGAACTCAAAGAAAGTAGAGTCCAAGACCTCAATTTGCATGTTGAACTACTCGAGAAGAACATTCGGCACTCTATTGCAAGCAAAAACTTAGATTTGGAAAACGAGCGCCTCAGACTCGAACAAGCCCAGTCAAACGTAGTTCAGTTGAACGATCAGTTGGAAAATCTCAAAGAAGAGAATATACAGCTAGAGAGACAGATAGAAAACTTACTAGACTTCGGTAATCAATCAGTTTTCCATCAAACACAATACTTCGACACGAAAGTTTCTGAGACGAAGCTAACACTGATGCAGGCTTTAATTGAAGAAATTCAACTACTCAAAAAGATGTTAGTACCACAAGAGAACAAATCTCAGTGGAATGCAAATTATGATTGGCTTTTTGAGCCGTTATATACTCCTCGAATAGTTACCTCGGGTCGAATTTTCTTGGAAGATACTCATCAAAAACGTAAACTTGCTAATGGACTCGCGAAGTCAATTTCAGTAGCTAAAGCGAACTCTCTGCACTTGCATTATCTTCGACAGGGAGCTCAAAAGCCTTTTTGCTAACTTTCAGAGGCCATTTTGACGCAAGGTCTATATTTTCAACTGGATATAGCCACTCCAACACACTCAAAATAAACATGTCAACGATGACACATAAGACGTATAATTTACCCGCAATAGCTCCGCAGCAATAGTATTTCAGAAGCCTATCAAGAAGAGGAAGGGGACCGTCGTGATACCAGAGCGAATTATAAGCATTTTCCGTTCTCTTTGCAATGTCATCCCAACTGTACATATGAGCGACTTCCTGATGGAACAGCGAGGTGTCAATCTCCCGAGATGCAACTTTGTCAATTGCGTGTAGCAAAGCACTAACAAGTGAGTCTTCTTCGGGTTCTGCAAAACTCGTCATGTGCTGCGGAAGCACTTCAGGAATTCCACCAACTCTTGTCGTGACAACATATAGTCCACACGAAGCAGCCTCTACAATTACCGTACCAAATGCTTCAGTCAAAGAAGGATGAAGATAAATATCACCCTTTACCATAACATCGCGCACTTCTTCGTGCTTCACTGCACCGATAAGAGAGACCCTTTCCTGTAAAAAGTACTTCTCACGCATTTGCTCCAAATCCAAAAACTTTGGCCCATCGCCTGCGATAAGGAAGTCTACATTGGAGCGTTGCATGCAAATTTGAGGAACAACAGCAACAAGCAAGTCGGCGCCCTTATTTGGGAAGAGTCTGGAGATGACTACAATGGTAATCCTCGAATGGTCTTTCTCTCTTGTGAGATCCGGAGCAAAATCCTCTGATATCACTGCATTAGGAATCACCGAGACATTCAATGGATCCAACGAGGCTCGTAGAACCGTGTTTTCCTTGCATGTATGTGAAACGCATATTACGTGACTTATGTCACTGAGTGTGAACTTTAGTAGCTTATTACCTAGAATAGAACCAATGTCCGCGAAGCCAAACAATGAGTGGTCCGTGAACACAGTCTTGAGACCCATCGTCTTGCCGTGGAAAATGGCCTCGGCGCCTAGACTGGAGAAGGATCCGTGTCCATGTACTATATCGATTTGCTCCCGAACGAAAATGTTCCGGAGGACTGGAAACGCCAGAAACACGCTAGGAAACGTTGTACTTCGATAAATCTGTAGAAATGGGACATAATACACGCGTAGACCGTTCGTTAGCATTCTAACACCGCTTCTGTCACCATAGTCATGTGTTATAATCACAACGGAATGGCCCAAGTCAATCAACTTCTGAGACAAGTGAAAAACATGAAACTCCACTCCACCGGGTTGAGGATAGAAAAAGTCTGTAACCATTGCGATATTGTAGTGTTGCATTTGCAACGGTTGTGGTTTTAGGCTCATTTTGAACGATGCAATAGGAATGGAGCAGGGCGTTCTAGTATTGAAAGGATCATAAACAAATCACAGATTTCATAGAAGCTTCCAATTATCTCGCTGAATAGTCTTCGGAAATTTAGTCGTATCTTTAATTGGTTTTCCACACAGTACTCGCTTCCAGAAAACTGAGATGGAGTTGACGTGGGGCATACATATTTTGATGTGGCTGTGCAAAAATTGAGATGAAATTTCGCTTTGACGAAATATATTCAATTATAGGGTATTCTCCCTAATTCCAATCGGAGGACGTGTTAATGATATCCTCAAATCGAGGTAGTCAAAATGATGTACAATGTGTAACCTTGATGGTGTTGGCCACTGCTCGAATGGTACTGAATTATTCAATTGTTTATTAGTTCTTTATATATTTTGTTTATCCCCCTTACTAGAGCCACTTAGGCAAACGCGTTTGGAGGTAATGATCCTGACGAATTTGAGAAATTCACGACGCACTGCTGGTAGTCCCAGTTACTCTGTTGACATAGCATCAAGCCATAATCAACGGTCAATTTTGTCTCAACAAGAACTTTGGCAAGTAGCTCCTGTTGGAGGGGATTGAGCGTGTTCTTGAGTTCGTCTGGAATGTTGAACTGACCTACTGGCGTAGGAGTTGCAGTACCGGAATGTGGAACACTTCCTGGAACAGCTGCAGCCGGACTAGCTGGCATTGCTGGTGTACTGGGAACATTTGGAGTACCCTGGAAAGCATCTGAGTCGACTGGCGCACGCAAACAGAGCATGTCGCTTGCAACAACCATTGAGTTGTTTGCACCCGGGACGACAATGAAGGTTCTGTCAAAGGATTTGGAGCCCAATTGTGGGCGCAGCTTTTTATTGTTGCCTTTATAGCGACTGGAATGGTTAACCTTTTCGGTCTTGTCTGGTGCGGCAACCTCTTGAAAAGAGCCATGTAGCGTGATACAGATGGCACCCATCTGAGGGAGTTTATATGCCTCCATACTGTAAGCGGAAGGATTATTTACAAGATCGTGTTTTGTTTTGGGGATTTGGCTGAAGGAATTGAAGATTTGCTCCGCGCCAATCGCTAACTTTGACATTCTTGCTTTTGGAACCAGAACTTTGGACAAGTTACGCGAATGAGTCAAATAGTAGCCGAAATCTGGGAGATCTTGATTACCGACTTGTGGCGTGGTGCTATCAACCTGCAAGGAAAACTGGGATTGCGGTTGGAATAGTCCCATGAGGGCGGTTCTGTCTGAGTCCCATAAACTGACGAAGTTGGTAATAAACGAGGTACTTATATTTTGCACGTCGGAGTCTTGGAAAAATATGGGCTGGGGTGCATCGAAGGCAAGTTTGAGGTTGGCCAATGCCACCTCCTCGTTTCTCACAAGCTCTCCGTTGAGAACAATCAATCGAGGAAATATCTTCTTGAACTGTGTTCTCAAGTCAACAGGTGAAACGCGATTCATTAGCGGATTACCATCAATGAGTATCTCTCTCAAATGAACGAGGTTCTTTTTCCATCTTTCGAAGGCATTTGTATTCGCAAGTCTATTGTTTTGCAAAGACAAGTTGCGCAAGCGAGGGAAGTTTTTAGGCAAAAGCGATAATCTCTCTAAGTCTGAAATGTCGTTGTTGGAGAAGTCTGCACTGGTCACCTCAATCTTGGCCTGGTCAGCTACCAGTAGTAATGCTGGAAAGAACCGAGCAGCTGCTCCAGCTGACTGCAAAAAGCCGATACTTTGCACTGTTGGTTCGTTGATTACGCCCGCAAGATTAAGAAACTGTGATTGCGGATCGTAGCGGCTTTTGATGAGGTTGGTGAGCACGACAAACGCAGGCCCATCTTCCTTTTTTCCAGCCTCTTCGATCTTGAACTTCAAGCCTTGGCCAGCAAATCTAACACCATTATGTTGTACGAGCGTCTGAGCTTCTTGGTTATTTCTCACAGTTCCGTATAAGACCTGTTGTTCGGTGTGGTAGTTTGTGACCTGAACTCTAGTCTTCTTTTTCACAAAGGCGATACAATCTTCCGCCAGAGCATTAGTCCAGCCTAGTATCAGGATTTTCACCGTTTGTTGGGTTGGACTGTTTGTGTTTCGAGCCCCGAAATTGGCTCGGTTGAAGTTACTCATCGGCTGGATGGTAGTAGGTAGAGATGAGAAATCCTGGGGAAGGAACTGAAATGGGGTTTGAGTTGCAATAAGTTACACGAGAGAAGTTTCTCAATAAATTTAAAAGAAGGAATTGTCTGGGAAGTTTTGAAATATTATTTTTTGATTTTCATGTTAGTTTACTCAATTGTTGGACACCTTCAGTACGGCTATATAGTATTCAATACGAAGATTCTACATTATACCCTGCGTTCAATTTTGTTGCATATTTCTAGAGATAAAACACAATCGCAATCGTTTTAAGTCGTCAGTCAATTAGTTAATTGCAAACACCATGTTGCACAGCATTCGGGCTTGATCTATGGGTTGCTCAAAGTGCCTACAACAGTATACTTGTTGCCGAAATGGCTCTTCCAGTTCAGCAATGACTCTCTTTCCTCTGTGGAGAGACCCTCTAAGGTATCAAGAGGCTCGTCAAGCGACGTCAAAACGGCGGGATCAAACGAGTTGAGAGCCAATCCTCGAGATGCATCTCTTCCAGCGAAGTTCTCGTAGGGACCACCTGGTCCATAGAAGCCCTTGCCAGCTGTCACGTCGAAAACGACACCCTCAATTGCCAAGTACACTTTGGGATCATCCTTGCCGTTGAATTTACAAAGCGTTTTGGGCACAAAGTCGGTTTGTGCTGGAGGTTCTGTGCTATCTGCCTCTGCCAATGGGTTGGAACCGATGTCTCTGACAATAAGAGACACAAAGTATAGAATGACAACAATTAGGATAATTGTGTAGATCATTTTGGATTTGAGTTGTCGTTAATACGTTAGATATGTGGAACGGTTGTATTCAGTAATCACTGTACGATTGAGAATTTGTGAAATTATATCCTCCTGATTATCCTAACCCTCAATCTTTTAAATATTCGACCCTTTGGAAAAGAATTGAATTTGCAAAAGAAAGAGTAGTGAGTATGGTCTGATGTGAGCCACAATCTCAGAGCATAGAATAGTTATGCAACAGCATATGATATTGATTATGTGGGGTACCGACCCAACATGGAGATGTTTAAAAGGAAATTCAAATTCATCGTCAATTTCTCGCTGTGGAATGGTACCGTGTGAGATGCCATTCTTTTTTTTTATCATTTGATCTTTACTTATGTTGGCCCTGTAATAGCATATTTGCAACCACTGAGGGGCTATTGGCTATCAGTGTTCCCCTCACAAAAGCAGGAAGTGGTTACTCGAATGTTTGATGAAATTTGATTTGATTATCGCCGGTATGGTAAAAAGAAATATTTCAGGCGTCGCTTCACATATTCCACTTCCTGTTCACTTTCTGCTGACCGCTTTGCAGCCTCTGGAAGCCCGTAAATCAGTACCACGAGATAAAATACGTTGATGCTGAAATCCAGCAGAAACTAGTTTGAGCTGAAACCTTCCAAGGGATATCTCTCCATATAGCTTTTGATAGTAGTACTGAGTAGTCCTAAAAAGAGGTATGTCTTGAAACACACGTTTACGGAGCATCAACTAAACAATACTTCATTTGCGAATCCAAATTATACGCGCGTGTATACTTGATTACTGTCTCATATAATCAATTTATTTTTTTTGTGACGTCTGTTCAACAGATCTACACTCTACAGCTATACGCGCACTACCGTCACTACAGATACCACCAAACTACTGAGCCATGACAAGAAGCACTGTCGCTCTAGATGACGTGACCGTCAACAACTTGGGTACCTTCAAAATCATTAACGAGGTGTGTCTTCCTACCACATATCCAGACTCCTGGTACGAGAACTCAGTGAAACTGCCCTCAGAGGTCTCTCAGTTGGCATTCTACTCTGAATTGCCTGTGGGAGCGATCCAGGGAAAGCTCATCAACCTATCGCATAAAATTCCTTCGTTTGAGGTTGCCACATCTATTCTGATGAACACAAAGCTGAAGATAGTCCATGACGCTTTGTACATTGAGTCTTTGGCCGTTTTACCAGCCTACAGAGGTAAGGGCGTTGGAAGTAAACTCTTGGAATGGATCATCGAGCAGACCAAGGAACGCTTTGTTCATGAAATAGCCCTTCATGTGCACGTTGACAACAAGGAGGCCATCGAATGGTATAAGAAAAAGGGCTTTCAACAACAAGAGGAGGTAGTCAAGGACTACTATAAGCAGCAGGAGCTTCCGAACCCTGACGCCTACATTTTTAAAATGACTGTATGATGCTACTCTTCTTAAAATTGCATGCAATATCTTTAATGAGCTGGAGAGGAGCCATTCTGCTTGGTGATACCTGAAGTAAGATACATAGACAAAATACTAGAATATAGATATGTAATTATTTTTGTGACAGATACTACGAACACAGATTTCTTTCCTACGTCTGCTTGACGTGCTGCTTGTAACATAAGTCAAAAGCAGTCCCTACTGCGAGACTAAGTCTCTATTCAATTTGTGTCAATTTTCAATTTCCTAGAATCTATTTACTAATCCTCTCCTTCATCTTCTGTATCTGTGTTGATGTCTGTGAATACACTCTCGTTGTCAGACTCATCATCGTCAGCTTCACTCGACTTTTTCACCCCTTGACCCCTCAAAGCAGCCAATGCGCCAGCAATGGAGTCTTCCTCTGGATCAGAGATATCCAGGTCAGAGTCGGAGTCGGAATCATCTTCATCGAGTCCTGCTGCCTTCTTGACTGCTTCTTGGTCAATTGGGACTGCTTTGACCTCCATGTCGACTGGAATATCAACATCTGTGCCGAAGTATGCGTTGTTTTTCAAAAACAAACGGAAGTGAAAGTCACCCACAGTTGGTGGGACTGGTGCAGGCAATTTGACCTTGAAAGTGCTGATTGCTACAACATGCTCCTTGCCCTCGATCCATTCCTTCTGCGTCAACTTCAAATTCGTCAATTCGACATTTCTCAACAGGGCACTCTCAGTACCTTCGATAAATTTGTTGTCAGATTGATTAGCAATGAAACCTTCCCAAGAGTTGCTGACAAGACCTGGGAAGTATGGGGCGTATGCTGCAGGCAATTGTGGAGGCAAGTCATTGGACCTAAGAGGGTTTTTCAAGTCCTCGATGGTCTCTTCTTCAGTAAATCTCAGATCGTCAATTTCTGGGCAGGACTTCAAGGCGGCTGATTTGATCAAAAATTTAACAACCAAATGTGCACTTGCATTTGGTGAAATGTAGTCCTCACCTGGCACCTTAAATGAAGCATCTAAAACGCGAATGAAAGGAATGTTCTTGGCGACATCCAAAGCAATTTTCAATTTCTTTGAGTCAGAGATACCCAAAACTTTGCCAGCCTCTTCATCAGACAAAGTCAAGAGCTTACCCAACTTTTTCACACTTTGTGCCTCAACCACCTTTGCATCTACATAAGGCAATTGCAATAATTCTCTATGTTTGCCCAAAGGAGTACAAGCTTGGTGAACGGCTTTTTGTAAGTCAAAAGCGGCCAAAATGACGTCTGGTACCTTGAATACGGTCGCAATCTCAATAAAGCCGGTAAGAAGTGGCAGGAGCTCTGAAACCACTCTCAATGTGAGCTCTTCGTCTGATCCGGTTGACTCTCTTTTGAAGTATGAAAGAACAAGGTCCTTGATTTCCTGAACAGACTTGTCACCACGGAGAGCAGTGACCTCAGCGCTCTCAAGAATCCAGTCAAGGACAGTGTAGGGGGTGTAAACAACAGCAGGGTTCTTGTCAGCCAAGCGGCGAACAAAGGATGCAGCGGTGTCCACATGGATGCCTCTTTTGGTAGTAGCTTTCACGTTGCTCCACCAGTTACCCACAACGAATGGCAAAATTACACCGATGAGCACAAAGTAGAGTAAGATCATGAGTTGAGAGTAACGACCTTCGACCAAGAACTTAGGGATGGCGACACCATGAGTGACCTCCTGTTGGCCATCTGGATGACCGTACAACTCCAAGTTACGCTTAGTAACCTCGTCGGTCAAAGCTTTGTATGCCAAGTTAATCTGAATAAAAGCAGCCTCCATCTCTTCTTTGACTTTGTCTGTCAAATCCTTACCGATCTTGTCAGGATGGTAGACCAAGGACAATTTACGGTAACGGGACTTGATGTCCTTCTCAGAAGCAGTGTATGGAATATCCAAGATGGTGTATGGGTCGAAGAAGCCTGTCAAGGAAACCTCCTTGGCGTAGGTGATCCAGATGTAAGCAGCCAAGGCCCAGCCCAACACAACAATGACCAATGAACGGTTAAACACGCGACCGGCCCGCTTTTGCGCGCGCACCTTATCGATCTGGGTGCTGTTGGCTAATTGCAACGACTCGTGGTTGTAGGGAATAGAGCCTTCCACAGCTTTGGAGGACGAGCCGGATGAAATTGCTCGAAGAAACCACCGCGCCGTAATTGGCACCATGAAAAACACAAGGAGGGCCAACACGAAGTAGGGCCACGTGTCGGACCCTTCGTCGTATTTGTATTCGGAGGCCATTGTGGAGTAGTGTGTTGTAGGTATCCTGAAGACACGTTAACACATATGGGTGACTGAGGCACGGGTGTGGGTAATTTAGTAGGCGGATCGAAGGTTCTAGCATGGGCAAAATGGAAGTAATGGGCTGGAAAATTGTTGAAAATAAAACAGTCGAATATTCCATTTGAATAAAGTTCTTCGATTTCTCTCGTGTTGCGCGTAAATGATTCTTGTCTTCTGTTGACCGTGTCTCTGATAGAAAGAAGCATTCTTTTCTGTGGCGATCCTTGGTCTCTGTCAAAATTTTGGATTTATGACGGAATGTTCCAATTGAAATATTTGTTTTTTGTTTTGTTGATTTTCATTTCTTTATTTGCATTACAATAAGGACAGTAGATGTACATAACACTGGTCATCTTATCTGATTGACTCTAAAGACCTGATGGAAAGTCCTCACTTGAACTTTTCAATTTAAATAATCTTTACTACAGTTCGCTCTTATAATCATGTGATATTCTCCTATTAATCTACACGGCTCCAAAGTTTCTACTCATCCGCTTAGTGGTGGAACAAACGGATTGGGTTCTCGACGTAAACCATGTCGTACGAGTCGGCAGCGGCAAAAACAGCCTTGTCCATGACGGAACCAGAAGGAGCAGCAACGAACTTGACACCAGATCTGGCAGCACGGTAGACGTTGTCTGGGAATGGGAAGAAAGCGTCAGAAGACAAAGCAACGTTCTCCAACTTGCCCAACCACTCGGCTCTCTCCTCAGCAGTCAATGGAGTAGGGAGCTCAGCAAACTTGGACTCGTACTCGGACTTCTCTGGCTCAGAGGTTGGAATTTGGTTAGAGACGTACAAGTCAATAGCGTTGGACTTCTCAGGTCTCTTGACACCCTTGGCCCATTTGAAGCCCAAGACGCGTGGGTGTTGTCTGAACCACCAGTTGTCAGCCTTGTCACCGGCCAAACGGGTACAATGGATACGGGATTGTTGGCCAGCACCCAAACCGATGACCATACCGTTCTTGGTGTAGCACACAGAGTTAGATTGAGTGTACTTCAAGGCAATGGTGGCGACAGTCAAGTCAATGATACCTTGCTCAGTCAAGTCCTTGTTCTTGGAGACAATCTCTTGGAAGGAAGTGCCCTTGATGATAGCGTCGTTACGCTTTTGTTGCAAGGTGACACCGTAGACTTGTCTGGACTCCAAAGTGTCTGGGGTGAAGTTAGGGTCGATCTTCAAGATACAGTACTTACCACCCTTCTTCTTCTTCAAGATCTCCAAAGCCTCTGGGGAGTAACCTGGGGCAATGACACCATCGGAAACCTCCTTGGAGATGATTTGTGCGGTTGGGAGATCGACGATGTTGGACAAAGCAATCCAGTCACCGAAGGAAGACATTCTGTCGGCACCACGAGCTCTGGCGTAAGCGTTAGCCAATGGAGACAAGTTCTCGATGTCCTCGACGAAGTAGATCTTCTTCTCGACGTCGGACAATGGCAAACCAACAGCGGCACCAGCTGGGGAGACGTGCTTGAAAGAAGCAGCAGCTGGCAAGTTAAGAGAAGCAGACAACTCCTTGACCAAAGGCCAAGAGTTCAAGGCATCCAACAAGTTGATGTAACCTGGAGAACCACCCAAAACCTTGAATGGCAACTCACCTTGAGAGACAAAAGCCTGGGCAGGCTTTTGGTGTGGGTTGGCACCGTAACGCAATGGCAATTGCGAGACGTTCTCGGAGTACTGCTTACGGAAGAAGTCAGAGATAGCGACATCGTAGTCAGCAGTGTGCTCAAAAGCCTTCAAAGCCAATCTGTTGCGGGTCTCCTTGGAGATCTCGCCAGCCTTCAACTCCTCCAAGAAACCGGCGTAGTCAGATGGGTCGGACAAAATGGAGACTCTGGCGTGGTTCTTGGCAGCAGCTCTCAACAAGGTAACACCACCAATGTCCACCTCCTCGACAGCCTCATCGATGGTAACAGCCACCTTGGAGACGGTCTCCTTGAATGGGTACAAGTTGCAAACAACGAAGTCGACCTTCTCAATGCCTTGGGCTTGCAAGTCCTTCTCATCGCCCTCGATGTTTCTGGCCAAGATACCACCATGAACAGCAGGGTGCAAAGTCTTGACTCTACCACCCAACATCTCAGGAGCGTGGGTGATCGAAGAAACATCCTCAACAGGGAAGCCGGCCTCACGGACCATCTTGGCAGTACCGCCAGAAGCCAAAATCCGGACGTTGGCAGCGGTCAAACCTTTGGCCAAGTCCAAAAGACCGGTTTTGTCGTAGACGGATAAGATCGCAGTTTTCTCGTGAACCATGGTGTTGGCAGATGTGAAATCAATGGCGGAAAAGGGGAGGAACCACTGGTTAGGAAGTGAGTAGGGGGGAGGGTGATTTTTTCTGACGTTTTTTGGTTGGTGCACGGGTGGCCCGAGTCAGTCAATATTGTGTAATTTAGATAGATAAGAGAATATTTTTGCCCGGGAAAAAGACAGAGGGAAACTGTTCAGGATAATTTGCCTATGATTTTTCGATTTTACGATGCTTTTGTTGTTTTTGTAGGTTTCGCCGAACTTCGCCGAGAATGGCCTTCGCTTGTTCAGTCCCATTGGTCCTACAGGAGATAATGCCAAGCTGGATCTATACCCAATTTGATCATACCAACAGGTGCAAAATTTATTGAGATTAAACGTGCTCATTAGTCATAATAATTTCCTGAATCTATGGGTATGAACCCACAATATTTCTGAATCTCGTGTGTGTAGAATAGTTCATGCTAGACTATCTGTTTGATATAAGATGCAACCATGCTATAAAAGCCTTCGAAAGTGTCATTCTTTTGTTCTTTAGAAGATGAGTGAATGTTCCCTCAACCTAGCTCAGGACGATCAAAAGAATTTGCTCAAGTGATTTGCTTGTGCTATGATGGAAGACTGTGATACATGATACACTTGCCATTACAAGTGAGAATTTTGGAAAAAAGTTGACACGATTTGATCATTAGCATATGCGAGGCGTAGCCTTATAAATGAGGTTCTCAGTCCATCGTGACTTCCCGGGTGCCTAATTCGAACGCTCTTACCTCCTCTTACATCCTCTTACATTCGTAATTCTCGTTGGGATTTGTAGCTCAAATCTATGTTCAATTTTGTTTCCACTAATTTAAAAGATACTCTGTATTTGTGTAGCTCTGCTTCTATACTACACATGCAACAGCCTTAATTGGTCTGCAAATCTTTCTCTCTGCAGTGCGGCTTGTCAGTGAACTCAGTCAAAGATGAACATGCACCAAAAAGCCGTGGTCGATTTTGTCGCTCCATCCCAAATACTCTTTATAGCTTTTCTTGGCTTTTTATGCTCAATCTGTTGATTTTTCCCTTGCAGATTGAACGAAAAGGACTTACTGTAGGTATTTGTGTGCAGGTATTTTGCAGCCAATTTTCAGCTAGATCATGCCCACAAATTGAGAACCGGTGCAATAACTTCCTCCAGCACATAATAGACCTAGAGTGAACTAATAATGTTTCACTTCAGTAAATACTCTTGAAGTTGAACTGGTTTCAAAAAATAGTGATTTATGCGTTGGTACAAGCGGGTCCATAATTTCTACCCTCTTTACATACAGCAGGTGTGGATTATTCTAAGTGTTCATCAAATGTTTTTCCTTGAGGCCCCAAACTTTCCAAGCACATTCTTTTCTTTGCGGTGTAGTTATTCTCTGTTTTTGGATATCGAAGTTCCTTCGCACTTGGGAAATGAGCTACGAAACGCCTATTCGGATGTTCAAGCAAGCTATAGGCTTTTATTTTGATGCTATTATGGTCATTAGACCGGATGTGGCTGTATGATTAGAAGGACTAGATCCGGAGACGCATTTTTGTAGGAAAACCTAGAGACTGTGATCAAGTGCTGATTGATACAGCCCGAAAATAATAGAACCCTTTTTAGCACTACAGCCAACCTCAAGAACTTTTGGATGCTATTAGTGAGGGTTCTAGAATACAAATCTGTTAGAGACCTCCAGAATATTGGTTCAAATACAAGTCACTCGGGAGGCGTTGTGTTCGACAACGGACATATCTCCCAATAAAACTTATGATGGTAGTCAGAGACTGAGCACTTTCCATCAATGTATTTTTCCAGACGAACAATATATGCAATTTTCTAATCGGTGAACCTTCAAGAATGAGACTCAAGACTCGGGTAAGGGATGACACTACATATGTCCAAACAACCGGATGTCAAAGAACCCTACCCTACAAATAATTTGGTACAACTCTGAAATTGGATCTAGAATGGCGAGTCGTCGAATTACGAGTTTCAATTCAGTTTCATGGTTTCAACCCTAGAACCTCAGCAGTTAGTACGAGTTTCTACAATTTCAGAGCTCTTGTATAAAATGTCACAAACCAAGAAGGCCAGGAAAATAAGATTTATTGAAACAATATAGAAGCAATGCAACACAAGGTATCTGAATTAAAATGTATATTCTTCTGTGGAAGTGAATACTGGCATATTGTTTGATGTCATCGTCGTTTATTATCCCTTGTTTATAATCCAATACATTCTAAAACAAAAATGACTTCAACCAACTAAAAGAGTCAACGATTTTAAAGAGTGCTGAAATGTCGTATAATTGTGATAACTCGACGCATCGATGCACCAATCTAATTTTCCAGCGGAACTTTCATCTCATCGCATCTACGCTCGCAAATTGGATCGCACATACCAAATTTTACATATCTATCATGCAATTTCTGCAGCTAATCTATTACTTCATATACAAATAAACAAGCCGCTGCCACGAGCTAAAAGAGCATGCATAGAATGCACGACCCAAGAGGCTAAATAGCTTAGTGTCTGTATCTCCACAAGGACAAAGTGTTGTGCTTCTTCCAAGTGTGACGACGACCAGCCTTGGTCTTGGTGTACAAGTGACCTCTCTTGATACCTCTGGATTGCTTACCAGCAGAGGTAAGACCTCTGTTCTCTCTGTGCTTGTGGACAGGGTTGACGATCCAGTTGTATCTTGGGTCTCTTCTGATGGCGACGTGGGATGGGTCGACCAAGATGACCTCGAAGTACTTGTAGGTGGAGTCCTGGTTAACCCAGTAAGAGTTCAAGACACGCAAGTTAGAAGCTCTTCTACCAACTCTCTCCTCAGCAGTAACTCTCAAGGATCTTTGGTACTTCAATTGCTTAACACCCTGGTTGGTTGGCTTACCGTAAGTAGCACCCTTTGGAACAGGTCTCTTTCTACCACCTCTTCTGACTCTGACACGGAAGATGACGAAACCTTGCTTGGCCTTGTAACCCAATCTTCTAGCCTTGTCTGGTCTAGATGGTCTAGAGGCTCTGTGGATGACGTTTCTCTGTCTGTACTCCCAACATCTGACTCTCAACAAGAATCTAGAGACGTCAGATTGCTTCTTCTTTTGCAACTCTTCCAAGTATTTGTAGGCACCCATTTTCGGTTATCAAAGTGGTATGAATAAATTTTCACGAAACTTTGTGAGATGAAGTGTTGGCGCGGAAGTCACGTGAGGGAAGACATCACGTGAAATACCTCTCCAGTCACGTGGCAACCCTAGGGCCAAACGATATTTGATCCGAAACATAACGCACAAAGGCAATTTGAATTTTGTAGGCTGAAATCGTTTCTTATTCTCTTTTTTTAGATGCTATTAACTTTAAATTCTGATACAAAGATTACGTAGTCATGAGAACGGCCCCCGATACAAGGTCACACAAAAGAAAAGCCACTAAGTTGGAAATTAAAACTCCATTATTGAACAAGAGATATTGAACATATGTAACAAAATTTTGAATCAAGCAAAGAGCCTTTAATAATTGCTTCTCTTCGAACCAATCCTCATGAGTGTGTTTCCATGCCCGAGACTGTCCAGATCTCCAATCTAGTGGAATATTAGATAAAAAAGCAGCTAAAAATACACATGATTTCGAAATCAATGAGAATATACTATGCATTATGAGAGACAAGAAAAAAAAGCTGGCGATAAGTTCTGGCCGACATAGCGCCGGAAACTAAGAAAGATAAGCAACAGAATCGGCAAGACTCAAGAGGTCCAGGGCACTAACAATCTTAACTACTGGCTCAGAAGTTGACACCAAAGGCGTCTGGGCCAAGTGAACCGCCACACGGCCCACCTCGCTGCCATAGATTGGATGAATGACGTTGCGCCCAATGAAATTTCCATGGAACGATCTGAACACAGTTGCCGACAAATCATTGAGGAAACCCTTTGATTTGTCACGTTCTCCCAACAATGGACCAGGACGCAAGATAATTGTGCGTGGGAATTTGAGGTCGAGTACAGCATCCTCCAATCTACCCTTGGTCTTCAAGTACAAAAACATTGAGTTGGCGTCTGCGCCCGTAGAGGATACCAACACAAAAGTGTGGGCGCCGGCTTCCTTGGCGGCCTTTGCAATTTCGAAATTGATCCCGAAATCGATGTCCACGAACGCTTGCGCCGAGCCTGCTGCACCTCTGGTAGTGGCTAAACTTGAGAACACCACGTTCGGGCGGCGCTCGGCAATTATATTCTTGTAGCGACCTGAATCTTTCTCGACTACCAGGTCAACCTTAACGCTGTTTGAGTCGAAGGGGCGACGGGTGACAGATGTGATATTGGCAAAGGAAGTCAGCTTTTCGGCATATTTGAGGATTTCTCTACCACACAAGCCGGTGGTACCAAAGATCATACAACTCATTGTGTTAGCAAGTTTCAAGCGAAAAGAGACGTAGCGTTTGAGGGCTGCGTGTTTTAGCAGAATTGCGGAGGTGTGGTTTGTGTGGGGGATAAGATAGATAAGAGCCGAGGGGTGAACTGATAAAGAGCAAAGGAAATCAATTCTGGAGAAAATGGGAGGGAAAGGAAGCTCGAGTCAGTTCTTATTTAAGAAGAAAATCACAATTTCTAAGATCTTTTTGTATGGATCATGAATGGTTATTTTTGTGTGACTGATTACTAAGAGACTCGACCACAGTCGGTGATGGTGGGCCGCAAAATGGTCAAGCAGACAGTGTGAGCCAAATCATAGGTATGTGGCTTGTGAATGGTTCATATCCGCAAGTAAGGCCATAGGCAAGAAAAAAAAGAAAAAAAGGGGCACCTTAAGTCCATGAAACACCACCCAGGTCAACCCACAAAAAGGCACTGTCAATAGCCGTATGCACAGACTCGCTAAAGTAAGTAAAGCGTGCTATGGACAGGCCAGTGAAAATTACGAAAAATGTCTCACTTAAAATTACAAACCACACGCCTCGTGGGATTACTATTTGCCTCCCCGTAGATTGAAAGTTGCTGGAAGCGGGCGGGATGAGACACCATAGCCGCTGCGCCGCACCAGATCTTCCGTTTTGAGAAGAATTCGAAATCTCCACGTTTTTGCTCGTTTGAAACTGATTTTCATTTCTAGAAGGAGTACGGTCCATGCCGATCTTTCATGCCATCTCTGACACTCTGAAATGGCCTTTTGGAAGGACCATATGATTGGCACATCGCATGCACGATTGACGTCTGCACATACAGTCGCAGCCAGTTATACACGAGCGGCGAATGAAAGTGCACGTATTTGATACAGACCTGCAGTGCGGCTGCGGCCAGGACCCAAATCGGATGCAATAGGAGGCGATGCATGCAAACAGACAAGGACCGATGCATCTGTAACGGGAGATGAACGGCGTCTTCAAACCCTCTTATGGCCTAGAAAAGGTTGAATGCGGGTTTGTTACCGAGCTATAGCACGGCTGCACTTCTGCACGTGGAGACTGGAGGTGTTGAGGATTGAGAATTTAGCTTCTGGCACAGGCAGAGGCAGGCGAGACCGGGGGGAGGATGTGAGGACAATACGCGAATATTTTTTCGTCTCTCATTTCTTCAATATTTGAAATGCCGTTTCTGCTCGACGGGTTCTTTTTTTCGTTTCTGAGATCGGAACTCCGCTTTAACCGCATGGACTAGTTCATGTATGTAGCTGGAATTGGATCTTCACAACGGGGACAATGTGCAACGAGTCAACAGAGTTTCAATTGCAAAATTTTTCTCTGATAGAAGATGAAGAGTTTGCGATTAAAGAAGTACATAGTTTTCAATTTCTCATATGCTCAGCCTTAGAGAGCGGCATGGGGATGGATGGTATGGCATTTACTGGCAAAATTTTCACGCCAGAGTTCCAACTCAAACACTGAAATTTTAAGCACCGATGCACTTAACTACTAGACAACTTAGACACTCAAACACTAAGACATTAAGATATTTACAATCACAATGATAATAATAATAAATTTACGAAAAACAGTAGCAAAGAAGTCCAGTCAATTTAGGATCTCACGAAATAAATCGTTTCTTCACTCATCTAAACATAGCAATAGTATGTGCTCCAGCCATCTACATGGAGACGCTGCTTAACGGGACACTACCGCACCCTGGAATTGGTCTTGTCTGGCATATTGAGACTGACACTTGACATACCCCACAGGGATGGGGTCCAGATCACGTCAAATATAATATCTTCCTCAGGAACAATTGCTCCTCAGAAGAAACGAAAATGGAACTTAACCTAACCACTCTTCTTGACTGCCACTGTAAGTCTCGCCACATAGACCGACCACAAACACCTCAGAGCAGGGAAGCAGTGCTGCAGACAAAAAAACAGGTGCTGCAGACAGACAGTGCGTCATGAATTCTATCCAGGCTCCTAACATAGATCCGGTGGCTTAGGCACTACACATTCTGGAAGCAAAAGCCGAGCCAACACTCTCACATTCTCCTCAAGCCACACATTACTCGGCACTTAACTGCTTCCGGTTAGTTGCCCGGATACAATTCCACTCGAATCCCCAGACCCGCACCATCGCGGCTACCTCCGCATTGCCACATCGCTAGTTTGCGTATCTCATTTCTTTTAGAATTTACTTGGTTGGGGATACAGTACTGCAGGCAGGCTATCGTTCCACAGCTCCTCTTTCGACAAGCAACTTCTCCTTGTACTCCCATACCACACGTTTCTCTGAAATAATAAATACTTCGAGTTCTTCGAGAATCATTTGGACTTTTTGGTTGTGAGCCCCGCACTTCTTTACTTCGGCGGGCTGCTCTCTATACTTGAAGTCTACTTCTCAGATTCAGATTGTCGTTTCGATCATCCAGCCACTTCAATTTGTGCGCCAGACCTCGTGTCCCAGGTTCCTAGGCTCCGGAATCGATCGCAAAGTGTGTTTTTGTCATTCTTTGCTGAAATTTTTGGAGGTGTTGGGCTTGCAATCCGCGACAAAGCATACCCATTCCTAGACGTCATCTTGAACTGACCTTAACTGGGACTAAGACTCATCAACTTGCAAACTATAGCATTGTGGTCGGACTGAATAATTATCTCGGTTGACGATTTGCGAGTCTCTTGGTAATTTCTATCAACCTATCTGTTTGTATTTGGAAAAGCAACCAGCTGATATCTTCAGTCTTTCGCAGAGGCATATCAACATCTAACTCTTCTAAGAACACTTTCAGAGATTCTGTTTGTACTGACTGCATGTATTTCCGCCAAAATGTATCATCAAAATTCCTCTGATCACCTGCGCCTCGCGAATCAGCCCGGAAACGTAGACCAGGATTCACAACATGGATACATGAACCGCAGCAGCGAGGAGCAGTCAAACCTCAACCACATTCACAACCACAACCACACCCAAAATCAGCATCATAATCAATATCATAATCAAAGTAGCATCAGCGGCAACCAAAGCCAAGATGCTCACCCACATGACAACAATAACAATAACATTCAGACACTGTATTCCCGGAATCCAAATCAACATGAAAATGCATTTGGAACTCAGCAGCATGCAAATGATCAAAGTCTCGATATACCATTCTATTTCAACCGAAGTTCACAACAATCTAAACAGAACAACGTTCTAGCGAAAGGGTTGTTCCAAAACAATTTCAATTCACACAATGGCACTATCTCTGCTCCTGCAACCACTGAGATGAGTGATGATTACTTCTCTTTTGTTGGCCTGGAACCTCTTCAAGAAAGAGAAAACGAGGATGCGAGGTTCGATTTTCAAAATGGGGAATATTCACAAGCTGCACCCCAAACTCAATATGGATTCTTTAACCAGAACCAGAATCAGAACCAGAACCAAAATTCAGTTCCTTTTTTTGGGTCAGCAAATGGGGACAAGAATGCATTGAGTTCCCAGCCCCAAATTCCACACAACCTCACCAGAAGCGCGTCTTCGCACGTTCCTTCTCGAACAGCTCGCAGAAGAACGTTTTCTGCACAGAGGCCACACCTCAAATCAAATCTTTCCATGTCTTATAGCGGTTTTGTGAATCAAGATGTCGCAGTGATGAGTCCCGAAACTAGTAACAACAATAGCGACGATGCAAAAAATAACAATTATTCTACAGATTCTTATGAACAAGCGTCAAGAAAAAAGAACCGCAATCCAGGTTTCCGAATTAAACTCGATGATCTAGGTCCCAAGAGCAAAAAGTCAATGGGACCAAGCACTGGTGGTAGCGTAGGACATTCCGGAAATATGTACGTCAGTCCTGGCGCGAGTCAGAGAAGTGAAAGCGTTCAAAATACCCCATCAATGAGAACAGGCTTCAAAAGCCCAATACTGGAAAACTTTCAAGTCTACAGCAGTCATGACATGTACGGCGGAGAGCTGATCCTGGCAATGAGTGCCAGTGCAAAATTGGATTTTGGCCAAGAGACTGTCACACCACTAATGTATCCTCCTCAAACCGATAATCGTGATTACTTTGGCGAGTATAGTGAGATCAGCGCCCCAGGCAAGACTGACTCATTGCAAATGTCACATGAAGCAATGTACAACTCTTCGAAAATTGAAAACCACACGGGGTCATTATCTACCCATCTAAATGCTGGGTACAACGAATATGCAAATTTGAACGACTTTCAATCTCTGCTTTCAAAGCGCAGCTATGATCAGTCTTCCAATCGCGATGAATTCTATTACGAAAATGCAAACTCTGATGATCACAAGGTAGAGGCTCAATTCACTCCAGTGGGCTTTGATGGCTTTTCTGCGACAAATATGGCAAGCAGGGAAAACGAAATGGAGTTTCAAACATACAATCAAGGAGATAATTCTTTGAATTACTATAATACAAGGAACATGCTGTATGGGGATGGGCAAGAACAGGCCGAGGACGAAATGTCGTCGCTGCATGAGCCGAAATTACAATACAAAACTCACACTAGTGGACTGAGTCAAAAGAAACTTCTGTCTCCATTTCGCAATGAATTTGAATTGAACTATGAGACGTTTAATGGCAAGAGTGAAGAAGAATGGCAAGTTTTTCAGAGTGATGGTACAAAGGGAAACACCAAGGCTAACCCCAAGCCAAAGCTGAAAAAAACAAAGGAGCAGAGCCTGCCTCAAGAAGATGGTGATGATTCAGTTGGCGCAGCCGTCACCAAGAAAAAAGCTGTAAAGGGCACTATGTGTACCATATGTGACAAGTTCATCTCTCGTGACTATTCTCGCCACATGCGTATTCATGACCAATCTGGTAGATTTCAGTGTGTGTTTCCAGCAGGATTTTGCAATCATAAATCTAGAAAGTTCAATCGACCATATGATTACAAAAAGCATTTGCTCAATGTGCATTTCAAATTTAACGATTCCAAGGTCAAATTGGAACCAAATCTCACAGAAAAGCTTCATGTGGAGGGTAAATGTACTGCTTGTGGAGCGAGTTTTGTGGCATCTGAATGGCTTGATGACCATATTATGTCTGAAGATTTCGACAAAAGATGTCACAAATTGCAGGAAATGATGACGCAACCACTTAATGACGTGTTTGCGGGTAGAAGCGGTTAATAGAACGATATTTAATAATGTATGACCACGACAAAGCATTCTATTGTTCTTTCACAGATGGTTCTTTTCCAATTTCAGATGACAGTCGGGCGCGCATGAATACAAACCTCGACTTTGACATAAGCTATGACAAGGGAGGTATTCAAATATAGAATGAAGGTGAGTAGTGACACCGCCTACGTTGATATTCCTAACCCAGCTCCTCGATTGTTGTAAGGGCTGCAACCGTCAACTCTCGCAAGAATGTTCAACTTATTGCGACAGAGAGATCACGGGTGTGACACCGCGATGCTCTTTGATTGACAGATCCAATTCATCACAAAAAAAAAAGATTCTTTTCAGTTTTCTCTTCAAAAATGACACCATTTGGAGCTACGGAACGGAATTCTTTGGCCTTCATTGTGAATGTAGAATCAGAGAGCTACTGAAAACCCAGTCGAAAAAATGACTAAATACAAACTTCAAAATTTTACAAGACTAGCTAAGCAATTAGTTATTGAATGATAGAACCATCCAAGAGTATCAAAAAGAATGTGAATCAAGACGCACAAAGCGCAGAATTACGAGACAGACTGCACACAATCTTCGTACTATACGGGTTAATGGTTTAAAACTGAGATCTGCAAGATTTTAATAGAACTTTGCATTTAAAACTTGAATTGCACTAGATGAGAATAATTGGTGATGAATACACCTCTTTAATCAGTAGCTGTGGACCAATGACCACCTCCTGGTGAAGTTTTGCAACCGACTTGTCCTCCCACAAGAAATGTCAAGCTGTGTAGTTGATATCAAACCATCTGCCCTACTGTATTTGATGATAGAATTGAGGCGCGAATAGTGAGAGGTCAAAAATTGGCGCATACGGATAATCTTTAACTCAATCCAAAGAGAAAGCGTTTAAACAGAGCTTTGAATAGGGTATAGCATGAATTGTCAAAACCAGAGTTCACATCAATGTTATGTATCTCGACCGGGTACACTGGAGCTCAGCTTCATTCATGTTCGAAGAATTTTATCTGACTGTAAATTCTCCTCGTCTGAATTTTAAAGTGGTCGATTATTTGAGTTTCGGCTATTCAGCACCCCGGCGATCCGTTGGTAAAATGACTTTGTTTGAAGGTAATGCATCTAGTCACGTATATAGCATGACTCTAACGATAATGATTACCAAACCACGGCACTAGTGATACTGATTCCTAAGTTCGAGTTCCTTTTGCAGATCTTCTCAGATTGTTGTGTGGGATTTCACGTCTCAAACACCTATGATCCCACCAAAAACAGATCACCACTTCAGGAATTTGTACACGAACTTTGAAGACCGAAACACGAAAATACGCCAACTGCGCAAATTTACAAACACAAGCTTGGTGTTCCCTGTATCACTGCATCGTAGCCCTAGCCGTTTATTTGCTCACATTTGTGTCGTCTTGATTCGCACCTGTTATCAAAAAGATCAGCTAGCCTGCAGGATTCAAGTCTTCTGAATTAGGCTTTTAAATGCTCAATTTGCTCGTCTCGGCGAGTATAAGAACCTGGTGTGATCTTCTCACTCAGGACCGTTTTCCTTCTAGAGGTCCGTAATTCTCACGACTTTTTGATCCCAACCAAATCAAGGGCTCACAACCACCCTCCAACTTAGAATCTCTTTATATTCACAATGAACATGCAAATGTCTTCGCTGCAGCCAATGGCCTCCATGACCATGTCGTCTGCAATGTCATCCATGGCATCTATGACGATGTCCATGGGTTCGATGGCCACTGGAATGTCACACGGTGGCCACGACCATGGCGGAAGTATGGAAATGGCAGGTATGAACATGTACTTGACCACTAAGTTCAAGGCATACCCAGTATTATTTTCATCTCTTTCGGCAAAGACCAAGGGTGAAGCCTTCGGTATCTTTGTGCTCATTTTTGTCGTTTGTTTCGTTTCCAAGGGCTTGGAGTTCTTGAAAAATTACTTGGAGATCCGTGTGTGGAACAACCCCAACTACAAGACTGAAACTACGATCATTGAACAGTGTGAATGCGATGAGAAGGATATGGATGGTAGTCTTGAGGCTCAACCTGCTACTGCTCGTAGAGTGTCCCACCTTCCCCTTGTGAAGGCCTTGTTCAGAGACTTTATCCGTCTCTTATTGTGCTTTCTTCCAGAGCTTTTGTCTTGGGCCATGATGTTGGTGGCCATGTCCTTCGTGTTGACTTACTTCTTCGCTGTCGTTTTGGGAATGTCTTTTGGCCGTTTCTTCTTCGAGAATTTGAGCAACCGTTTGAACCTTCGTCCTGGCGGAAACAACTTCCAAGGCCACCATTAGGACATATGATCGCTGAAAAATTAACTTAATAGAATCTTGTACAATAAACTGCGCCGAAGGTGCCTCATTACACAAATACAAAGTGAATTTTCGTATGGAGGTATGGCTATAATGCATGGCCTTACATTTCGCTTAGTTTCAAAATCTATGAAAGAGCATCGACTCTTTAATTTACTCAACTATCATAATTTCATTGCAATGGAGACCAATCCTTCTATTTGTAAGATGCTTTCACCTTATTTGCCAAGTCTGCATACTTGGTCTTGTTGAAATTTGTCACATTTTCAGAATTCATCTTCTCACTGTAGATCAAACGAACAAGATTGAGCATTTCACGTATGGTGTATGGCTTCTTTTCACCGGTGAGCCTGTCTAGTAAAAATTTTTCATTCACGGTGAAAAGCTCAAAGTACTTGGAAGCGCCACTAAGGTCAACTGTATCTTCTTTCTTCATGACTGTGCGAAGTACCTGTTGAGTTGTGAAAATATTTAAGAGAATCTTCTTTATTCCGTTCCTGTTGACTACCTTGACAAGTTCACTACCCTGCAAGAAGGCCTTGTTGATAAATTGGGGAAGTCCATAGAAAACACATTCCGCTTCAGTGGGAGTGAGCAAATCTTGCACTTTAGTGCCAATAAAGTATATTTCTTTGTTGAACAGCAGAATGAATGGATCACAATCAGCAGGTTCTGTGGTCAACACAAAACTCTCCTTGAATGATTGCCCAATATGATACAACGCTTTCAAGCGAAGATCATACCGCAATGCGATGAGAGCATTGTCTCGGATTGTCTCAAAAGCTTTGGTTGCATCATCGAATTCACCAATCTTGTCCAGACTCAAAGTCAAGTAAACATGTTGCATTCTCTCTAGTATGGCGTTTGAGGGACGACCATTTTCGAGGAATGAGTACTCGTACTTCAATTTTTCAACATCTTCTACCGCCTCTTTATTGTCACTCAACTGGCCAACATTGTAGTTCGATTCCTTTCTCATGGAAGGAAGCCAGGATAAGATCCACAGTGACGTGAGAAGCAAGTAACATACATGATGGAACCACTCATCATCAAGCAAGTCTTCTTTCGAATAGCTGAATGTCTTGTCAGAAGAAAGCATGTATTGGATTTCTTCAAGCGCCAAAGCTTTCGCTGAGTCATTCTGCAAGGCTCCGGATTCTTGCTCTACCAGCGTCAAAGCGTAAAGCAACTTTCCGGACAGTTGAATTAAAGTCGGGATTCGCATCCATTGATTAACTTGCGAGATGTTCTTTCCCGTCAGGAGTTGTGCAGCAGACCCGAATCTAATCTCGGTAATATCCTGAGTGCCTCCAGTTGCAAGCAAATCCTGATGATATTCAGAATAAGCTTTAGCAAAACCTTTGAGTATACCTAAAACAAGTCCACTCATCTCACGACGATATGTGAAAGAGGTGTTGACGATATAGCACAAAGAAACAAAAAACCGGCGGAATTGTACGGCATTCGAGTAGACACGCGGCAGTGACAGCATTGTGGACATGTTTGACGAAATGTCGTTGGAAACTGCTACAATGGACTGGCCAAAGCCTCCCCGTGAATCCTTCAGACCAGCAGCCATACACTCCACGAAGACTTGATCTGCTTCCTCACGGAAGCGCGCCATAAACGAATTATTCATAATCTCGAAGAAGAAGTCATGTGCGGGCGAAGTCTTCTGAGGTTTCAACCCCACGAACAAATTTTGAGATCCTGCCACAAAAACAAGTAAATGCTCCAAGATGACACGCATATTGAAAATTGTTTGGGGAACCAAAATATTAACACTTGAATTGAAATGCTCACTGGATATATATGGCGATGAATCGGAATTGCCTGAATTGAGACTAAGGGGCTTTTTGAGTTGTATTCCGGGAAAAAGGCCTCCTACTGCCTCTGTGAGTTCTCGAGCGACTTCTGATGCATTAGTCTTGGATTCTGCATGTTCAAATGAGAATATCTGCTTCTTAGTAAGAACTTGGTGAATCCGGTTTCCGCTTGGATTGTAGTTAGTGGCATCCAACTTTGTGTTAGTTGAATCTTCCTCTCCGTCATTTATGTAAATAGAGACTAGCCCTTGCAACTCCTCCAGAACGACTTTCCAAACTTTGTAGAAATCATATTCTGATCCTATCGCTGGCATGAAAGAGTCTCTTTTCCCAGGAGCGACTACATCCTTGGAACGAATGAGCTTCACAATTTCCCATGTAACTCTATGCCTTTGGAGTATAGACAAGGCGGCGGCAAATACAGAGAAAAAGAAGTCCAGTAGGACCAGGACAGCTCCATCATGAAGTTTTGTCGCACTTAGTTTCTCGTTGCTACCACTTTGCTCCATGGAACGAGTTTTTTGGAGCTTTGCCAAGCGTTGAATGTGAGTCAGCTTCGTCTCTTCTGTGACTCTTGAGACTAGCACTTGTATCTCCAGACGCAAAGATTCGGCAAGTATGCCGACAATTGAATCCAATTTATTGAGCTTTGCAGCAGTGCAAATGAGACGGTAGAGATAGAAGTATGACTCAGATGACGCATTCAGGGTCGAGTCAAGAAGAATAGAGTAGTCAACCGAAGAAGGGCCCACTGACGAAAAATTCCGGTGTAACTTTGGAAGCAGCAGCTGCAAGAAGGCATCTGCTTGCTCGCATAGACGCCCAGCTACATCCACAATATCTATGTTAGCCAGACTGTGGATGCACTGCTCCAAAGAGGTCGAGCGAAGAAGTTGCGATAGACACGCCGCATTTGGGGAGGACGAGCGCAACAAGAACAGCCACGCATCTTTTACAGACATGACGTTCCTCAAGTAAATTTCATTCTTCACCTCCTCCACAATCATGTCATAGAGAGTATGCAGCTGAGCCTCTAAGAAACTCTGAGTGGATGCCATCGCTGAGAGAGACCACAAATTATACTTTGCAGCCGTCTGGTGACCAGCTGCAATGACATCATAAACGTCGTGAATCTTCTTCTCGCCAATGAGTCTTTCAACTTCTGCTGGGATGGCAGCCAATTTTTCCATGGCATCAAGCACTTCAATTGTTTCTGAGTATTTGGCGGAATTTGCATCTAGTTCACGCAAGAAAACTGTTCGCGTGCGCATATCTTGTGTGCTACTTTCGATCAAATCCCCAATCTTTTCAGCTTGTTTTTGAGAATCTTGTGCTGTAGTCAATAGGAGATGATACAGTCCTACGCTATTGTTAAATAGCTCATGGTTATCGACCACGCAGTTGCGAAGAACACCTCCAAAGCTTTCACAAAGCTCATCATAATGCGGCTTGCGATGCGCGAGACCCACCAGGGTGTCATCCAAAAGTGCAATTGCCATTTCTAGTGGAGACGTCTCGCCAGAAGCTAACTGAGGCCAGTCATACCGGAGTTCGTTGTTGAGCAGTTTGAGGCGAGCAATTGATTTAAACGAGCGCTCTTTTTCTTCGGCACTGACACCATGTGTCATGCTGACGGCTCTATGCCTATTCACCATAGCGATTTGTGTGTTTTGTGTTAGGTATGGCGGTTGTTCAGAGATTAGCTTATAGAAAATAATTCGTAAAGAATAGTTTCGGATGAGTCTTTAGTCTAGGGAACGTCTCTTCGATACCTAAACAAATCTTCAAGGGTAGAGGTGCTATGTTGTTCTGGAGAGTCAATGATATACAGAGTGATGTAAGGTGGAAATTGTGGAGTTAGCGTCTGGATTCGAAATATAGTGGGAGGAACAATGGTACGAAGGTGCAACAAAAAAGCGAAATTGATCTTTGGGGAGAGTTTTATTGCATTTATTTTTTCTTTTCTTCTTCTTAGTTCATACTCCAATACGTACGGTCATTGTATACCTACACCACAGCACTACTTCTTGTGGATGGCGAGTCTGATTGAGCAATGGGTCTACTCAATAAATTCATCGTTAAGAACAAAATCGAAAGGGACCAGACCGGATCTTCTACTCCACAGATTTCTTTGTGCTCTCAAAGTTAGTATAGATTTACTATTGACAATGGAATTCATATGCCTTAACACAAATTCCTCCATATCTCAGAAAAATAAGGGAAGCGCAAGACAATATTTATATTACAATCCAATTCACTAATCGCTATTTGGTTTTTTAGTGTCTTCAGGAGCATGGCCACTTTTCACAATTAAGGTATTCATCATATACATTAACCAAGAATTTCTCGCGGGCTCAAAATTTTAAGTTGAATATATCTCAATAAATGTACATATGAATTTTGAGCCAGCTCCGCTTCATGATTTTGTATGCTTATGTCTTTTTTTCAGATCTGGCTGCAAACGCGTCTGCAGTACTCCACAACAATATTGGTACTACTTCAAGAAAAGAAGGACATATATCCCCCTTCCTGATATCTGGACAAGTCATATTGAACTGAATTCACTTATCATATCCTCATACAGTCATACATTTGTACATGATCTCATTGTATTTTTTATGACGTGACTAGTGATCCGATGGATGTAATTGAACTCCTGAGCGATCCAATAGAATCAGATCACTTAGGCCATGATCCAAGTGTCATAATGTATGTAAACACTTCAACCCATTATATAATCGTTTACTAACGTCAGATTATCCGACGATTCTGTTGTCGATAAGAACATGAAAAAAGCCGCTTCGACCTCAATTGTAGTGAGTCTGCCTCAGAAAGCAACAAAAAGAAGCATCTTGGATCTCAGTAATTGGATAAGCAGCTCGGATGATGACTCTTTTACTCAAAATATTCTACAAGACAAGGACCCCAAGACTGGGTCCAGTATCAACAGGAAGGCAGATCAAAACGAGATTGTTAGCGAATCCATTTTACAAAAGTCTCCTTCCCGCTCTCTCTTCCGCCTGGTGCTACATTCTTCGCCTGTGCTGGAGCGCCTGCTTGGTGCAATAGTTACGACACAACCTTCTGCTGCCTCGAAGCTACGAGCCACGAAGCCATCTTCGAAAAACACACATCTGCCTTTTGTTGCGTCTGACCCAATTGAAAGCTCTTCGCCGGCTCAATCACCAAAAAAAAAAGTTGCTTCCAAGAAGAGCACCTCCGGTGAGTGGACCACTAAAGAATGGCGAGATGCCAACCGAACAAATCGGAAGAAAGAAGAAATTATGGCGGAAATGGTCTTGGAAGTGGCTTTATGTATAAATTGCAAGGTTCGGACCCCCTATTTTGACACCAAGTTTGAGGGCTTCGTTGTTCGCAATACCTACGTGGAAGTACCACTACTCTCGTGGAAGCGGCGTGTTAATGCGTTATACAACAAACAGAAAGATGTTTTCGAGCCTTGTGATTTAACCGAAATTCTGGAGTCTGTCTATGCCTTGTTCTACGATGGAGCAGATTTAGTCTGGAAAATCAAAGATGGCACGGTGAACGAAGATATAAATAAAGTCAAAAAGCGAGCTGCACATGAGAATCCTGAAACTCCATGTCATGTTTTCATCGTATGCCCGGGTTTTGGCACTTATCTCAAAAAGCTACAAACCAATGAGGATAAGGAGTATCGACAAACGCTACTAGAGCAACTCGATGGTTCCGTCGCTAAAAAGAGACGTAAAGCTCTAAGCGATAGCGAAGAGAATATAACCGCTACGGAAGCTCAAAGATTGAAAGTCCAAACAGAGGTCAATCTCGGAATTAACATCTTCACCTGCAGAGATTTAGACGAGACTATAGATTGGCTTTATTCTTTCTCATACACCATTGGATCATCTTTATACAGTAAGTATGAGAGGAATCCAGACTACGCTAATTTTGGAAATGTCCGACTGGGCACAGACAAAAAGAGTACGTTCTTGAAGATGATACAACACTTCAACCTAGTCACTGCAACAAAAGCAGACAAAATCTATCAGTTTTACACTTCCCCTCTTAGTATGTATCAAAGATTCATAGAGCATGACAATCTAGGGACTTTTGATGGAAAGCCCGTGGTGCCTCAAACAACGAACAACGCAATGAGGCGCGCTCTCATGTCTAATGATCCATCGCAGGTTATCACTGACTAGTTTGTGTGCATTACTTTTCAGAAATTATGTGTCGTAGGGACACAGTCTATTGTATATATAAGGTATTGTTTATGCGAAGGGGTTTAATTACTAGAGAAGCATCATGGAATCTGCAACTAGAACATTTATCTAGGAAAGAGATTGTTGAGCAGACCGCAAATCATCTGTAGAGAGCATTTCGACGTGCTCAACATTCTTCAATCCTTGGTTTAAGATATCAAGTTCATCGGTTGAAAAGTCATAACCAGAGGCCTTGAGAGTAGAAATGATGTTGAGAGCTTTCTCAATACATCCAAGGTGACCATCAGTTTTCAAGGTTGCGGCAATACTGCCAACAACACCGTCGGAATGGATGTGCTCTTTCGTGGCATTGTCAAGGCCACCAGACAACAAGGCCGAGACTAATGAGAGCTTACGTAAAAGAAGGCGTTCGGAAGCAGCTTTACTAAGGTTAAGGATCTTCCAGCCATCAAGAGCCACGAATTTGTCGCATGCTTCTTGACAGTTTCTGACGAGGGACGAGAGTGCAAATAAAGTCTTCATCACAAGCGATTCGGGCGTTTGTGGATCAGCCAATAAGCGCACCAACGAAGAAAGACCATCTTCGTGAGTAAGGAATGCCTCTTGACTGTTTGGGTTGTTCTGAGTAGCAATACCTACGATGGAAGCAGCCAAAACTTGAAATTCGAGTTTAGGACTCGATAACTGACGAATAATAGAAGGCCAGAGCTTCATGTTTTGGATGTTGTTCGCATTATCCAAGTTCTCGATTAGCATCTCGAAATTCTCAAAAGCTACAAGCTTGTTCTCGACTGTGGCCTCGTCATTATCAAGAATGAGAATAGACTGCTTCATGAGTGTAGGCTCATCTGGGCCACCAAAGAGTTGCTCGAGCATCTTTGGATCAGGCTGACCGATTCTTTCCATGGCTTCTTTATCGCCACTTTGCTGTGCAATAGACCACTGAAGTAATTTATCCATTGTATATCAGGTGCGTTGTGGAAATTATGTGATATTCGAAGCTATGATAAGATTCGTGGGTGAAGAAATGCTTCCGGTTTTGTATGATGGAATACCAGAGAAATTAGGACGGTTCAATCGTGGATCCTGCGATGGATACAAATGTCTAATGTGGAGTAGTATACGTTTGTTTGAAAATCAGGGAGGCAAATTGTAGTTAAAAGTCGATATTTTACGTCCCAAAAATATTCACGAGAAGACAATTTGGTAGATTGAATGTGGTTTTTAAGAGTTAGCTTAGTTACATTTTTGATCCAATTCTGGAACCTTCTAGAAGGAACATTTGGTCAAGATGCCGAAAGGTGGATAGCACACATGAAACTCACGAAAAAAGAAGCTTTTCAGCCTCGCACAATATTTTACTTTTTTTATTTGGTAGGTATGATGGAGTGAACGGATTGTGTAATCTCTTCTTGAGTACATAAAACGGTGTAATCTCTTCTTAAGTACATAAAACGGATGCAACAAATATCGAATCCCATAATTGACTGCAGTTAAATGACATTAAATCTGATCTCTGAGAAATGGCTTAGTAGCAGAGACTTTACTCAAATTCGTGGGTGCACTTGAACCCCAGAAAGAAATCGTAGGGGTTCTAAACAAAATGAGCAGTCATCGTAGCCGAGCATAGTGTGAACCAAGATCAAATCTAAGTCCGTTTCGTAAGAAAAAATAAATGGAACTAGTTGGGAATATAATTCTTGTTGAAATTCAGCTTGGAGTGGCTAACCAATTTAACCTACGGTTGGACTAAGCTATGAGCATGCCAGAACTCGCCCAACAGACAAACCAACAAACTATTTAGTCAAACGATCAACTCGAAATTGATCGTCAATTTGTCTTAATAAATTGGAATCAAACTACATAGCTTGGACTGAACTAGCCTTGTAACCGTGTTCGATTCTAGCTTCCTATCATGAAATAATACAAGAAATCATCACGTAATAATTATACCTGCAATTGTATTACCCCATGATTTGAAACACCCCATTCTCCGGCTAACAGTCCCCAAATGTCCCGTTGGCGCATACCGCACAAGCCACTTAAGCGAATAAGCCATGCGATTACGCGACCTTGGACTGGTTGCGGAATACAATAGAATAGCGGCAAAAAACAGAACAAAAACAGAGAAAAAAAGGAAAAAAAGAGTAGAAATCTGATCTCATTCTTCGATAATGAACAATTCGAAAATAAACAGGGATTTTCCAGAAAGTCTACGAGCATTGATCCAATGATCACACCACTGGCCCTCGAATCAAATGGACAATGTCAGTCTAGCTATCCAAAAATGAAAAATGAAACAAAAACCAGAGATAAAATCATAACTCAAATTCATATGATCGAAATTGTCGGCTTGTTTTCTCGGATTTTGACCCCGGGTCCACGATTTATTAACCACGCTCTCTAGTCCCATCCTGCCTAATGGCTCCGGCGCAAAGGACCCATTAGCGCCTAACCCGGACCTGCCCACCCCGAAAAAAAGTATATAAGGAACCAGGTTCGCATTCGTAGACACTAGAATTCTCTACATCAATTAGGAAATTTCCACCCTCTAGATCATCTACAGATTCTTATCTTCTACCCAATTGAATCCGCAATTGCTTTGAATTTAAGACCTTCGATAATCTTTCAATAAATTACCTACGAATAATACCAAAAATGTCGCTTTCTAAGAAACTTTCTGTCAAGGACTTGGACCTCGCCAACAAGCGTGTCTTCATCCGTGTCGACTTCAACGTCCCACTCGACGGTACCACTATCACTAACAACCAACGTATTGTCGCTGCTTTGCCAACCATCAAGTACGCTTTGGACCAAAAGCCAAAGGCTGTTATCCTCGCCTCCCACCTTGGAAGACCAAACGGTGAGCGTGTTGAGAAGTACTCTTTGGCCCCAGTTGCTAAGGAGTTGCAATCTCTTTTGCCAGAGTCCAAGGTTACCTTCTTGAACGACTGTGTCGGTGCTGATGTCGAGAAGGCTGTCAACAACGCTGCTCCAGGTGAGGTGTTCTTGTTGGAGAACTTGCGTTTCCACATCGAGGAGGAGGGCTCCAGAAAGGTCGACGGCAAGAAGGAGAAGGCTTCTGCCGAGGCTGTTGCTGAGTTCAGAAAGGGTTTGACCGCTTTGGCTGATGTCTACGTCAACGACGCTTTCGGTACTGCCCACAGAGCCCACTCTTCCATGGTCGGTGTCGAGTTGCCACAAAAGGCTGCCGGTTTCTTGATGGCCAAGGAGTTGGAGTACTTCGCTAAGGCTTTGGAGAACCCAACCAGACCATTCTTGGCTATCTTGGGTGGTGCTAAGGTCTCTGACAAGATTCAATTGATTGACAACTTGTTGGACAAGGTCGACATCTTGATTGTCGGTGGTGGTATGGCTTTCACCTTCAAGAAGGTTTTGGACAACATGCCAATTGGTGACTCTCTTTTCGACGAGGCTGGTGCCAAGAACGTCGAGCACTTGGTTGCTAAGGCTAAGAAGAACGGTGTTGAGATTGTCTTGCCAGTTGACTTCGTCACTGCTGACAAGTTCGACAAGGACGCTCAAACTGGTGTTGCCACCCAGGAGGAGGGTATCCCAGAGAACTGGATGGGTTTGGACGCTGGCCCCAAGTCCCGCGAGTTGTTCGCTGCTGCCGTTGCTAAGGCTAAGACCATTGTCTGGAACGGTCCTCCAGGTGTTTTCGAGTTCGAGAAGTTCGCCGCTGGTACCAAGTCCTTGTTGGATGCTGCTGTTGCTTCCGCCGAGGCTGGTAACACCGTCATCATTGGTGGTGGTGACACTGCCACTGTCGCTAAGAAGTTCGGTGTCGTTGAGAAGTTGTCTCACGTCTCCACTGGTGGTGGTGCCTCCTTGGAGTTGTTGGAGGGTAAGGAGTTGCCAGGTGTCACTGCTATTTCTGAGAAGTAGATTATGAGAAACTAAAGTAATGGATATATTTGTAATGAGAGTTATGATGTAGTGGGTTCAATGCTGATTTTTTGTCTAGATCTCCGTCGCAACTAGGAACCAACCATGAAATTCGCCTCACATTGGTTAAGGCTTTAGAGAACAGCCACAAATCCGACGGCCTTTTCAATTCGAAATTCAAAAGTGCTTTTGAGACGTCTTTCCGAATTAAGAGGATTCTTTCTGAAATAGGTCTAGTGCCTGCGCATACATAATTAATCCTGCAGAGTTTGACGTCACTGTTCTGACACCTTTAATGAGTAGGAAGTTCTAAATCCCACTTGGAAAAATCGCAAAATCGACAGGCTTGAATACTTCAATGCGCCAAGGTTCGTAAAAATGAATGGAAGTCAAGCTCCTCCAGCAATTTCAAATCAAACACACACTAACACACCTCGAACAGTTAACAAACAGATAAATTGTAAGAAAGAATCGGATACCACCATACCAATCATAATCATTTTTCAGTTCACTACAATCAATGTAAAAAAAATTGTATTCGTACTTAGCCGAATCGTAGAGTCATAAATCATAAATCATAAATCATGAGCTAACATCAATAGAAGTGCTCGAACTCTGACATGATTACTTCACAATAACTTGTTGCAAAACAATTGGAGTACCGCCAACGCAGTTAGATAAAGCCAAAGAGTATCCGTTACCACTTGGGCATGCTCTCCAAGCATCCTTTCCGCCGTAGACCAAGTGATCTCCCTTGATGGAGAATCCAGTAGAAGCAGCCTCACGACCAAATGGTGCAACATTGCCCATCTCGCCAGTGTTAGGGTCCATATTGATTCCACGACCATCTTGGTCAAACAAGGAGCCGTTGGCGCCAAACTTCAAGAACAACTCTTTTCCCTCTTTGCCGCCCACGGAAAAGACGTGAGGGTGAGAGTCGACCTTGAAGACTTTAGTGTCCTTCATTTGGCCATTCTGGGTGCTCCATGCCTTGATGACAAACATGTCAGCGGCGAGGGCTGGGAGCACGAAAGGCAAGATAGCGAACAACTTCATTTTAGATTTTTTTTGAGTGTGCTTTTGTTGGTGAAGCGAATTTGGAGATTGAAAGTTAAGAATTGATTGATTGAGTGAAGACTGGTTGTCTGAAGAACAGAGAATGGTGGGAAATTGAAGCCTTATTTATATTCTTCAATTTTGTAGTTGAAACTATCATTCGACTAATTATAGGCTCGAATTGGGGTTAATTACACCCCGTCTTGACTGGACTGTGCCAGTGCTACAACCGTCAGTCACTCATGTCTGTATTAATAGGGTGCGATTGGCGCCATGCATGGTATTGGTCTGAGAACGAGACAAACCTGTGAATAAAAAAATGAAAAACAGAGTAGTCCACTTTGTTTTATGACAAAATTATTGTGTATATCTTTCAGTCGTATATCCGAAATTTCGCTTTCAAATTCGTTGTGAACTCAAATGTTTCCTAAACACTACCAAAGGGCTGTGCGGTTTTCAGCCGCTCAATTACGTTGCCGCCGCGCATGCAATTAGGTCTAATCGGGTTTCAGACATGACGTTTTTGACATTGATGTCTGTGCTTATTTTTAATCTGAGAATACGGAGAAATTGTTACACACACAAGGCCAGTAAGGCTACACAAATGTTGTACTCCGGCCAACAGAATGGTTAGCAGCCAGGGAATACGAGGCAGAAGCCAAGAAATTGGATCAGTTTTTCTTGGCATTACTCAGTGTATTATCGTAAAGCCATGAAGCTTCATTTAATCATGACAAGAGGATGGACTTCTTTTAATTACCCATACATAATTATTGCGGGTTAAACATGACAATTAACTTTGCCGTTTGCTAAAAAAACTGGATTGAATTGATCCGTAGTATCCAGTAAGAATTTGTAGTATGTTACCGTATACTGGTTTACTGTTGGTTCCTGAGTCTGTTGCAAATTCTGACTCCGCTGGCAGGTTCTGACTCTGGTGCGAGTGTCTGACGCTGCTGCCATTTTAACACAGCCACGAGAGCATCATTAATGCGACACATATATTTTCGTTAGGATCAAGAGAAGCTTGCCATTACGGCGAAATTTCGCTGTCTTTTTTTAATCACTTCGTATTGTCAATGGCTGGAGGCTGAAGTACTGTTTGGCAGACATGACTTGAAACATCCCCTAGATAGATGAATTTTTCATTGCGAGTCAGAGAAATGAATGATTAAGTACTCTTTATTTTTACATAATCCCCAATCGAAAACGAATGCCTCTAATATTGGCTTCACAATCTTTTTTTCAAACAGCGAGGAGTTACACGTTTGGTTTCCGTGAGTATGCCTCATTAAAATAAATGGGTATGATTTGTTCAATAACTTCACAACAACAGTCCAAAAGCTCTTTACAGAAATCTGGATGTCCACTACTTTTGGTCTTCAGAAGGCAGCATGGGTGTGTAGTTGCTTAATCACTTCGAAGACAACCCTACAATCAAACTTTGTTCGATAAATCTTCGTTATCATTACACAATTGTTGGAATCATGACCTACAGCCTATACTTAATAATGAGGTCCGCATTCAATATGCGAAAGGAATATGAATTTAAGGAATAGTCCAAAGCCACATATTATACTTGTAATAATCAAAACCTGTATATGGCGATATCAAGTGCAGGGTTCCATGCCCTGCATGATTTTTGCAACCATAGTGAACTGCCATGGAATAGTCTTTAAAAGCTGCAGATTTCGGTATGATCTACTGAGAAATATCTACTACAATCTAGCAGCGTTTTTATCTTTGCACATATCAGGCTGATCTTCAAAGTGTAACATCGAACCCTTTTATCGCTTCGCACCAAATGTCTTATCCTCAATTTGCCCAAGATTTGAAAGAGCCAGAGGAGAAAAATGTGCCCCTTCTGCACATTATTCTAGAGTCAGCTCAAATTGTGTCGTCGAATGCTCAAAACTTCGTTAGATCACCTTCATATACTGCTTCACCGGCTATCCAACCTTATTCATCACACGCGAAAAAGAAGAAGAAAAGAAGAGGGAAAATAGAAAAAAAAGGAAAAAAGGGCAGCAACCCTTTAAATCAAAGGGCTCTGCTGTGCCCATTGACTGCCTCGCCAAATCTCTCCATGGATGCTTCACCGAAGCTCGCTCTGGGTGCTCATCCACCTGATGTGAAATTGGAAGCAATAACTATTGAAAACAAAGAATATTTGAAAAAAATCTTGCAGAAGCTTACAAGAAGGCTTGCCGGTAGTCTACTGAGAGATGTTTGTTGTAACTCCCTTTGTGACATGTTGGCTGGAGTTAATGGTAAATTATTCCTCCAATCAATCCGACGTCCCAAATTTAAGGTGGAAGTATACAGCCTACTTGATTGCGTAGCTAATGGCGACCCGGACCTACCAGATCGACCATTGCCTGAATGTTATCAAACAGCGGCTGTAAACTTGGTCAAAATACTTCTTGCACGACCAGGCCGAATTCCTACAGATGCCGATGCTTTACCTATCATTGAAGAGTTAAAAACAACAGACGCAAAAGCTTTTCTCGAAGAATTTATGGAATCTTTTTACGATCCTACAAGAAAGATTTCAATTGATATGATCTTGGTGGCGAGTGAGTTCTTGAACGCTTCGCTGTATGAGTTAGACAATGATGATTCTGATCCTTGGACTTACAGTCGCGGCTTGATCCAATCGCTTGTGAAAGCTTTCGCATCTGAAATAGGATTTGAAGTTTTTGAGAACTTATTTGCTGAGGTATCGCGCCCAATTTCGGAAGATTTCGTGCAACATTACCTTCAGTGTGATGTTCTGTCAAAAATAACACTCTCTGGGATATTTTCCAGTACAGTATCGTCTAATTACAGTTTAGACGCCACTTTCACCGCGTTGTGGACTTTTCCAGGTCTCTGTTTTGTTACAATGGCTCAAGATTATCTCGACGTGCCAAAAAGGTGGCAAAATTTTGTTGGCTTCATTAGACTGTAAACAAATAGCAGAGCATCATTTCGGATTGTCAAGAGTGTGGGAGGCAGTGATCTGGATACTACGTGCATCTGGTTTCCATGCCCCGGCGTTATGTGAACCTTGTTCTTACCGAATTGATTAGAGCAAAATGTGATGTTACATCGAACACGTTTAGCGTTGTCTGATAGTTAAGAGAAGGCTTGTATATTCGTTCAAGTAGGCCAATTCTATATAAATACAATAACATGTCTAAAATATTGTATGGTGTTATGAAAAAGTACTCAACCAATAATCTTCAAGCAAAGTTTGGAGATGAAGTTAAATGGAACCTGCAACCTATTTCGAAGAGCGAAAAAATCTTGTCACTGCGTCAGAAGTTATCTCAAATCATGTTCGCCGCTTGTGGTAATACCTCACAAAAAAACAAATAACTTCACAAACGACTCTATAATCTGCAGTAAAATATGTACTGGAAGCTACACGACCAAAGTTTGTCAACTTTGTATCATGGATCGTCTATTCATACACATGCTTTCAGTCTACAATTTGGTACCGCCGCTCATTATTTGCGCCCAGGCATCCTGTGTCAACTCAGTATATGATCCTTTGTCTAGCCAATAAATAACTTCCTTGCCATCATCACCCTTAGGAAGCTTCTGATTCTTGAATTGGTTCTTGGGGACTTTGTGGTTGTGAGATGCTTGGATATACTGCGACCCGATCTTGACAAATAAGGGTATTGCGAATTTGGGTAAATGATCCTTGACGTGGTTATGAATCTTGTCGAGAATTTCCCGATCTGACATTCCATCCTTCGGTTCTATGACAGCAAAACCAGCACGGCCTTCATGTTGTGGGACTTTCACACCAACCACTACCGATTGTTTGACCGCTCCTGAGGCCATGATTTCGTTTTCAACCTCGGTGGCTGAGACATTCTCGGATTTCCATCTGAAAGTGTCTCCAAGGCGGTCCACAAAGTACATCAAACCTTCTTCGTCTATTTTAAGAAGGTCACCAGAACGGAACCATGCGTCTCCTTTCTTGAAGACGTCTCGCACAATCTTCGAGTTTGTGGCCTTCGAATTGCCGTAGTAACCTTGGAATGAAGTCTCTGTATTGCTTGGATTGACAATCCTCATCAAAAGCTCTCCTGGCTCATCACTTTTCGCAAGAGTACAGAATCCTGTCTTAGGGTCTCTCCAAAGCACACTTTCATCTTCAGGGTCCATCTTGGCAATTTTCTGACCAATTCCCAAGATCAGAGTGATGAGGGTACCATATTTTCTGCACGCTCCGACACCAAAATCACCGTATTGGATATTTGTGGTTGCAATGGGCGACTCAGTAGAGGCATAGAATTCACCAATGCCTTCAATTTTGAAGCGTTTCTTAAAATCTCTCCAGATATCTCTACGTAAACCATTGCCATATGCAATCTTCACGTTATGCTTCTGTTCGTCGGGGTGGTATTTGGCGTTTAATAAGTAACGACACACTTCACCGACATATTGAACATGTGTTGCTTTCACCAATCTAGCCTGAGTCCAAAAACTAGAGGCAGAGAATCTTTGGCAAATACTGACACAACCACCATTAGCAAGTGCTGGGCACACTCCTAGCATAGCAGCGGTGGAATGATACAAAGGCATGGCAGTCATGACATTGGATTTTTTGTCGATCTTCATGACAGTTCCAAAGAACGCGGAAGCCATGAAGGCTTTACGCCAGGACATAATGGCTGATTTTGGCAAACCGGTTGTTCCCGAAGTATAGATCAAGGCGCAGCATGATGAGTCCTTGTCCTCTGGACGGCGTGTAATGTCAGGTGCTCTGTACTTAGGCCTTGACTTGTCGCTTAAGATCCTTAGGAGGTGAGGCTCATCAATGTAGTTCAACTTCACCGAAGGAAGCTCTTTGTTGATACTGGCCTCTGTCTCTCTGATTGGGCCATCGCAATCAGGATCGATAAACACTTGAGCAATTCCAGCGATTTTGATGCAGTGAACCATAGGCTTACCCTTTGTATTGTAATTTAAAAAGGCAGGAAGTGCACCAATATTCCACAATGAGAACCATAAGATAATGAACAATGGCTTATTCATGCAATCAACTCCTATAGTGTCTTTTGGACCAATCCCATATTCATTTTTTAAAATGTAACTGAACCGCAAAATCATGTCGTATAGTTCTTTATAAGTATAGGACTCGAGGGAGAACTGGTCCTCATAATTAGGATATCCTTGAGCATCATAGGTGACAACAGTGTCCTTTTGACTCTTAGGTCTGGGAAAGCAAATAGCAACGTTGTTTGGGTATTTGAGTGCAGCCTTCTCGAAAATGTACCAAAAGCTTACTCTGTTTCTTAATGACAGAACTGCAAATGGGACTGCTTTGCGTACAACCTTCTGGATCAAGTTAAGATCTTCCGAAAGATGAAACTTAGCATCGAGAAGCTGAGAAGCCACGAAAGCTGCAGCACCTAGTTCAATTCCAGACATTATTAGGTGGTTGAATTTTGAGAGGAAAGAAGTTTCTTCGTAGTACTGGAGAAGTTACTTCGACTAATTGAATGAGATACCGTCTAACAAGGAAAAGGTTAAGTAACGGGAATACTTTGAATATCCGGGCTGAAAATTCAAGGAGACTGAGGCTGCACAGTAATTTAAATGCAAATAGACAATTACTAGAAGGGGATTATTGGAGAAGAAAAGCAGTCCTATTTATATACTTTACACATGGAGAGTGTGATAGTGAAGGCTTCCTGAGTAGGCAATACATTATGTGCAGAAGAGATATATTCTGATCCGACACACATGCTAAACGCAAAAGTCTGATTAGCGAGAACAATAAAAAGTGAAATAAAAAAAGAAAAAAAAAAAAAAAAGTTGGCGCTTTGTCTTTCTTTTTCGGCTTGCAGTACTCTGGGTTGGGTTTGTTGTTTGAAGGACTTTTTGTGAGTAAGTGTATAACCGAGGCCCGTTGTGATTGCCGAACAACCGAAACAGTCGATTAACTCAGCCCTATGTGTAATGCAATGAACCGCATGTAAAGTCTTCTCCCCTCTTTCGTATGCTAATTGTTTTCTTAATTAAAATGTGATAGTAATTCGCAGGCACTGCTAAGTGTTTAGCTGGTTATCTGTCAACAATTTTTATTATGATAAAAGCAAGCTTGTTCTTCAGATCTACTCAAAACTCTTAAGAATTCTATTGAGAGGCAGCTTCGCTGGCAATGCATTAAATCTGGGAAAAGGACTAAAGATCGAAACGATTCATTTGTGTCGAGCTATTTATTTCCAATCTACGAGTCTATTACACACCTCATCAAGATAGCAAACGCAATACGTTCGGAGCTTCTTCTCTTTTTCTATTCTTCAATTCCGCCTAATCATCTGTATTCATGTTCTCTCATTTCTTGTTATCTCCGAAAGGTGCATATTGACGTATGTTCATGCAGGTGAGTACCACCCTCCAGGTGCAGCGAAACCACGGCCATCGTCTAGTTCCGAGATTGGAGTTCCCCAAAGACGTGCGTCTCGGTATTGACGGGCAATAATCGTCTTCAACTTACCTGCTTGGTTCCGCACGTGTAGCGGTTGCAGTGCCACAAGACCATGGACTACCAAACTCTGTATTATAGAATTGGGTGCAAAAATGTATGCAGGTTTAATGCAACAGCCTAAATGATGCAGCACAATTTCAGTAAAAATGTCGTAGAAGAAGGATTTGATGTCATCTCGGCGGGTGTTGTTAATTGACAGTTCAACTAAGGGAAGTAGTAGTGGATGCTGATCACATGGTGCTCTGGCGGCACAGGCTCGAAACACGTTACTGATCTTGAAGATACAATAGGAGCGTACCTCTTTGGCAAGAGCTGGGGTTCCGAGGAACATGTTGCACATGAGCCGGAATGTTACGATTATTTGGCCCACCTCTATGGGAGGATTGAACCGGGCATTGGGCAGGTCTGGTTCTCTCCGAATGACAGACAATTGGTCTTCTTCTGAGAATACCTCGCTGAAGGCAGATAGCTGTCTATATCTACCAGAAGGTAGACCGTTCAGATCTTCTGCTTTCGTCTCCGCTTCTGTTCTTTCAAAATCAGCGTCACAATCTTGATATTCTGAGGAGACAGAATGTCCAGCGGCCAAGCCGTTCGTCAATTCGTTCATACGAGAAGCCTTCTTATTTTGATTGTGAAGTAGAAAACAGCCATAAGCTTTATTAGTTCCTTTGATTTTGCTATCCCAATGCTCCCAGAGAAAACAACAGCCGAGATCGACGAGGTAAACCTGTAGTATTGGAGTGGAAGCCGTGTCATTGTAGATCTTGAGCATGTCTATGGCATGCATCATTAAGAAACAAAATACCTTATTGAAATGAATTGGGTTTGTGAATGGGACCAGAAACGCGCCGACAGCAACAAGCTGAAATAGCCCGATTCTTCTGTGTGTAACCTCACTTTCGAGAATCAACTCCTTGATAGAATTCAAGTAATCGTCGCTCACACTCGTGGGAATTGGCAATGACGCTTTGCTTGTGAGAAGCTGAGATGTGCGCACTTTCTCGCCAACGTTGATTGCCGGTAGATCAAATTTCTCTTCCAAATCGGCCAATTCACGATAGGAATAGCGCACTATTTCTTCATCGGGCTCGACACCCTTTCGCATAGACGGCTTAGGCACAACATTGATATTCTCCTCAATGAATGGCACAAACTGATGATAATTTTCGAACTCGCCGTCATTCCTGGGACCATCAGGGCAGCTTTGGCCTAAAGCGTTTTCCCGAGGATTCTCACAACTTAGTTTGGGGAAATCATTGTGAGAACTCGGAAGGGGTTCTTCGAATCGAAGAGTCTTAGATGTATTACTTCTTCCACTGGAGGGTCTGGTTGCTTTTCGTATTCCAAGGGTAGAGTTTTGGGCATTTGTCCTGGACGCCCCTCCTAAGTTTGTCTGAGGGAGCCTGTGTCGCTCTTCCTCTTGTTTTTCCTTCATTTTGCGTAAGTGCGGAATACAGTTGAAGGAAAGTAGGCCCCACAGGATCTTTGATCTATATTTCTCTCTCATTTCGACATCCATATGATCGGCGGCATCCTTTTGCTCAACAATTTGAATATTTTCAGGGTTCGAGCCACAGGCACAGTCCCATAGACCCAAAATCAGGACCACCAAAATGATACAGCCTAACGAGAGCAATATGAATAAATAGATAGCTTCTGTTATTGTTTTTGACGAGCTGGAGTTTACGGTTGTTGATTCCATTAGAGCGCTATGTTCGTTTTTGAGTTTTTATGTTTCACGATAGATTTCGCTGATTTGTGTAGTGGCTGCAAATAGCTTTCGTAGATCAGCGGAAAAGACTGAGATGTGGAAAGGCTATCGGGGACTCAATAATTTAAAAATTCGCCTTTGTTTTAAACCTCAATATTTCAAAGTGGTATAGATTTGTAGTAATCCTTCATCATGAATGAATATTGTCCCGGTCCTTTTTTGAAGATGTACATCATCAGAAAATGAGTATTAAGGAGCGCAATGGTTTTGTAAAGCGAATTTCCTAAGGATATCGGCAGCTTGATCAACTGTTTGACTAGAATTTAACGTTTGATTCCTTCTATTAATTCTGAACACATTCGGCCTCTTCTTTGCATCTCCAGGTTTGACCAAGCAACAGTAGAATCTCCCGTTTCTCAAACCATAGGAAATTAAAAGACAGAATTTCGGCGAGTAAGCAGAAGAATCTTAAATTTATGTCCGCTTTCATGATTTACATCTTTGCTTATCGGATAGGTCACGTGTGTCAGCCCATCCCCATGACCTACACCTCTCCTATGATTGATCCTATCCTCTTATACATTCTCAGTAGACTAAACAGTACCCAGAGGGTAATTCCTCACCAATATCCCAAAACACATCTATAAATTTCCAAATATATATACTACCCGACCATTTAAAGGCCCATTATGTCCCTCCTTTGCAGATCGGCGTTCTTTTTCACAAAGAACTCCAATGTGCTAAGTATATTGGGAAAGACCCAAACTGCCCGAGTATGCTTGGCTGCACCACGGGTTAGCCCTTGGCTGCGTCTCATGCAAAGATTCAACAGCCAGAAAAGACAATTTTCTACGGGGTTAGCTGGATATCAATCTATTCGTCACTTTTCAGGAACTCCGAAACTGGCCCAGGCTACCATTGCTCCGGCAAAACTCGCCGTAGAGTCTAAGGCAAAGGGTTCTTCGCCTGTCGTTTCCCACAAGATCACTGCTTACTGGTTGATTTGCACGTCCGGTCTCATCTTTGGTATTGTAGTCGTTGGTGGTTTGACCAGATTGACCGAATCAGGCCTTTCCATTACGGAATGGAAGCCTGTGACCGGTGCCATTCCTCCCCTCAACCAGGAGGAATGGGAGGCCGAATTTGCTAAGTATAAAGACTCCCCTGAGTTCAAGCAATTGAACTCTCATATCACTTTGGATGAGTTCAAGTTCATTTTCTCTATGGAATGGGGCCATCGTCTTCTTGGTCGTGCAATCGGAATGTTTTTTGTGTTGCCCGCTGTCTACTTCTGGGCCACTGGAAAATTCAGTCCTCACGTTACTCGTAGAGTCGTTGGCTTGACTGGTCTTTTGGGATTACAAGGTGCAATCGGATGGTGGATGGTGAAATCAGGACTAGACGAAGACGAGCTCGCGGAAAGAAACTCCAAACCAACTGTTTCTCAGTATAGACTTACAACTCACTTGGGTGCTGCATTTCTCATGTATTTGGGTGTGTTATGGACCGCTTTCGAAATCTTGAACGAGAACAAATGGATCTCCCAGATGAAAACAAATCCCCAAAAGGTCACACAAATGTTGGCCACATTGAATAGCCCTGCTTTAAACAGCATAAGACGTTTGGGACTCGGTCTTTTGGCTCTTACTTTTGTCACTGCAATGTCTGGTGGTATGGTTGCTGGCCTTGATGCCGGTTTGATCTATCCAACTTTCCCTCACATGGGCGATGACTGGGTTCCTTCTGGATCTGAGCTCATGTCGCCAGTCTTTTCACGTAAGGAAGATCACTCTGATCTTTGGTGGAGAAATCTCTTAGAGAACCCAACCACGGTCCAACTTGTGCATAGAATTCTTGCAACGACCACTTTCTTCGCGATTTTGGGTGCACATATGTCCCTTATCAAAAAGAAAGCTGTAATTCCAAAACAGGCGCAGAAGAACTTCCATACAGTCATGGGCTTAGTCAGTTTGCAAGTCGCTTTGGGAATCAGTACATTGATCTACCTTGTCCCGATCCCATTGGCAGCTGCTCACCAGGCCGGCGCTTTGGCATTACTCACGGGTACCTTAGCATTCGTTGCAAGTGTGAAAAGACCAAGACCTCAGACCGTGAACTACATTAGCGCTATGATGAAAAAACAATTGCTGAAATGATGAAAACAACGATGACGCCGAAGTGGCCAGCATGTTCTCATGTGAACAAATCTGTACATATTTGTAAATAGTTTCTGCAAACTCGTTGAAATAGATGGTTTCATTTTTGCTATAACACGATATAAATAGTTAATTATATCAAAGACTTCACTCCTCAAAGTCTACCAAATTCGTTTGCTAGACATTTCATACCTGTGAACAGCTCGGAGTGGCTCAAACACCTCATCAGTTTGCACATCTGGTGATTTATCAAATCTTTTCCGCAATTGCTCATTTCTTTTCTCCTCTGGAGTAGGGGGCACTTTTTCACCGGAGTCATATAAATACAGCCGTGTGCTTGGATTTATTGACGAGGATTCAGTGTTAGGAATCCCGGGGATGAACGAAGTTTCTATCTCGGAGTCGATTGGGGAGGTATAGGGGTCTTCATTGAGTGCAGAAATGAGAGACTTGGCATCAATGGTTGGAAGTATTGAGTCATCCGGAGAACATGGTGCTGAATATTCTTCAAGTTCGTTTTTTCCTACCCGTGGCGAGGGAGTTTCGAAGTTTGATCTAGAAGCATATTGAGTATCCTTCATTCTGAGACTTCCTTTCGAGTCGCTGCTTTGCGGTATGCGTCTCTGCTGATGCAGCTCATGCTTAGCTTTGGTGTATCTAGCCCATTGTAGAAGCCACAAACTGAGAAGAAGTCTGATCACTACCAAAGCCACGAATGACATGACTATTAGGAGCAAACTAGCAAGAACATTCCAGAAAGTCCAAGTGCCGGGGAGGTATATCTCTTTGAGGTCGCTCAAAACCATCCGAAACAAGCAAACTGAGAGAGACATCGTAGGGATTCCAATTCTTTTGGTAATTTTGACATAGTCTGATGTCTCGGTTGAAGTTTCTTCGGAATTCTGATTGAAAACCTCAATGAAATCCAAACTTAACACGTAGAGGAAGTTATCATAGACTTTTGGCCTTATTCTATTAAATTTGTTGATGAAGCAATGTTTTATCCAGTCCACAAAGATTTCACTGCCTAAGACGACAACAGAAGGGCCAAATATCGCACCGATCCATTTGTTCCAAGATTTCCAGCTGTCAGGAGTCAAACCGATTTGGGTGGAATTTAGTTGGGAGATATTTCGGAAGGCGATAATCGTGAGCATAATTGATAACTGAAATCTTTCAGTCAAGTCAGATAATGTTACTTGAAACAAACCCTCTCTCTCGAACTTTTTAAAGACGGCGCTCTTCAATTCTGCGAACTGATTAGAGAGGAGAAGTGTTAAAAGCGCATTCGAGTACGAGTTGGCTGCGACATGTAGTGATACCGACTGGTAAATCAAAGCGTATGAATGGCAAGCAGAGAATATTAGAGCCAATATTGAGAAAAGAGCTAGCATTGCTAAATTCTTGGGCGAAGTGTCAGAGAAGGGTATGCCCACTAACACAGTAAAGACCTCATGAGATACACTTGAAAGAAGTTTGTCAGTAACTTCCAATACACCAAACATGACGTACAATTTAATGTGTGCTTGACCCCGGATATCATGGTATAGCCTTGACACCTCGAGAACTGGGCTGGCTAAAAGGGCCACGGTGGAGATAATTAGCAACAAGGTAATGATATCTCTCTTAACAAAATGTAGTCTTCGCTGTAGTATACTCAAGTCTTGAGACAGCGATAAGAGAAAATCCCGAAAAGCTGTGAATACCACTATGCATAGTTTCAATGGTACAAGAGTGAAAAGAGTAAGGAACAGATTTAAGCACACTAGGAGACCAAAGGTGATGAATTTTTCCAAATAAAATGGAACAGAGATCATACTCTTCAATTGTTCATATGCTCTTTTTCGCTCCTCATCGTCATCAGCCGTTTTTTTCTTCGTGGATTGAGGTCCCGGTAGATTTAGCTCAAGTAATAGAAGTTTGTACAAAGAGACAAACTTGCGAGTAGCATATTCGGATGTTTTGGTATTCTCGTTGTGTGGTTTTATGTAATTTATCGCATATGATGTCGTGAATGCCCTGGTTCTATTCAGAGCGGGTGCATCTGTTTTGTGCGGTTTTGCATTGATCCCGGGTCGGTTCAGTGTCGTGGCGTCATCAATTTGACTAGTTTCGATTGTATTTATCGGTAGTTCGTCATCAAATATATCTGATTTGTCTGTAGCCAACAGCAGCGGATCATCCATGCTTTGATGCGGTAAACCAGCTCCAATTGAAAAACTGTGCGAGAATGTTGATCAGATGAGCAAAAAAATACTCTCAGCTGCTCCTCGATTTTTCGACTGTTCAATTGGAAAGAAATCTGATCCTCTCTTATTTGTGGATGTGCTTTTTTCTGATTCAGTTGTAGTAAGCCATGCGAGATTTTGGTGTGGGGTAGGACATCGAATCAGAGACAAAAATAATACTCGAATAATTAATCTCCAAATCAATACTTGCCTGCTTATTACCAAATACTTCTTGTCATTTTATGACAGGAGTTAATAATACTACACTTGATGAAAATACATGCAGATTAAACTTCTACGCGTGAACGAGGTAAAATCGATGGGCAGAGGCTAGTATTTATGAATTGCGCTTATTTGAATGATTCCTAATTTTTGATTTGGTTTGAGAATCACATTTTTTGTATCCGGTCTTATGAGCCGCTCTTATCTCCGAAAAGAGAATCAAAACGCCACAGTGCAAACCACAAAATTTCAAAGAGATGACTGATTTCAAGCTTTCTCTTTATTAATTTGATTAATTATTCTTCTAAATCATCACTTCATCTTCTCAATCACTCTCCCTTGTTCATCCCCTTATCTTCCGATCATCAGTCACCTGCAGACAACGAATCATCGATACCCCATACTTCCCACTATAAAACCCCCTGAACACCCACCAATTTACATCCCGAAAAGCAAACTACTCAGTTTTTTTAAATTATCCTACCAACATCTGGATGCAAATTCTACGATGGAATCATTGACCCTTTATAAGTTCCTTCCCTTTTTGGAACCTTTTGCCAATAAAGAAACACTCACCCCGGCTGAAGCATCCCAATTGCAACTCAGAATCGCAGAACTCATTTTGGATAACACGGTAGACATTCCCCTTTTGAAATTTTTTAGCCGATTTTTGACTCCGCAGGGATATGATGAGGCGCTTGAAGAACGCAACATTGAGCATCAATGTGGATACCCAGTGTGCAAAAAACTGCCCCAACACAAGGTCCGGAGGCCGTCTGCGCTGTGTCCAGGTGTCTATGGTGGCGATACATCGACACGGTATCAAATTTATAACAGAAAGCCATCTATGATTCTCCCAAATACCTATTTGTCGCAGTTTTGCTGCAAGGAGCATTATCAAGCGTCGCATTTCTACCGTAACCAGCTCCTGGAAGAAGCAATATTTCTACGTAAAAACATTACGGTCATACCTCCATTTGGGAGCCCTGATCCCTCATGGTATGAGAATGGAATCTCCTGTTTAGAGGAAGTCATAGCCAAGCACAAAGAGATGCGCGAGCAGGGTAAATCCTTGTCCGATGTCATTGCAATGATGAGTGGTTTAGCTGTGCTGGACGCAGCAAACAATTCCGAGCTTCAACAGCTTGTGGGGCTTATTGAAGACTTTGAAATCGTGGATCGTGACTCTGAGCTCAAAGAGGCTGCGGAACTACAAGACCCTTCAATAGCTGCACGGTCTGTTGAGGGCTATGTTACAAGCAATCGCAGCTTTGGCGGTTATGTTGTTTAAATCTAAATCCAGAGGCTATAAAATTACTACAATAGGAAAGGAGATCAATTGAAAGAATAAACTCATTTGAGATTCTTCATTCCTTCTCTATAATGCTATGTTTCTTTTTGAAGGCCTGCCCGATCTTGAAACCCTTGAGACCTACTGCCTCAAGGCAATCACCTAACAGACTTCCCAAATTTTCCCGTAGAGGAAGGCCTGGTCGATTTTTGGTAGGAAGAAGGTCTTGAGCGAGAAGCTCCTGCTCATATGTAGTCTCTGGCGTACGTTTGACGTTGTATATATCCGAATGCATGAACACTTTTTCGTCCTCCTTCATTTGTAAGACATCCAAGTATTTTTGAACGATTGTTGTGTAGTGAGCATTAGCATCTTCTTGGGCTGTGGATCGTTCCAAACGGAGCTGGTCTCTCAAAGTGCGATATTTGGTGTGGAAATAAGATACCTCCTTGTTCAAGGCAGCGGTAGTCTCTATTAAAGGCTCTTGCCAGCTTTTTAATAATTGATCAAGCCTCTTAGTATTGCAGACACCTATTTTTTTTCCACTGGTCTGTTCTTCCAATAAGTATTCCCAGGTCACTTCTTGAAGAGCAAGATTTAAGTAGTATTCCTCGCAAAACATAATTTCGTTCGAAGAGAAACCTCTGCTACCAATGACACCATAACCATCGCCAAACTTTGGTTCACTCACTCCGATAGCATTTTCAAGTGGCAGAAGCCACACAAGCCTTTTTCTGACACTTCTCATCAGGCGTTTTATATCAATTGCCATCATCTTCAAGTAATTTCGAGGCTTTAATGGCTTTCTTAGGTAGAAGGCAGGCATTATTCCAGCATTCGATGCACAGATCTTCACTTTTGCAGGCCCTCTGTTGTTCACTATATCATCAACCTTCCCGAGGAAATGCTTCTCGTTTAAACGGTATTCAACTTCGGGTTCTAGAATTGCCCGAATTATATCACTGTCGTATGCGTCTTTGATAACACTACTTTTGGCAGCTCCGGGTACCATGTATGTTTGGTTAGGTTGATCTAAGAGCAGGAAGGACTCAGGTGTCGACACGTATGGAAGTTTGAACGGGTTTGGGATCTTCTTTTTTTTCTGCAATTCTTTCAAATGCATCTTCATTGTTTCTGACGCATTAATTTGACTCTGCTCGTGTTGTTTCTTGTAGTACTTTGTTCTTGCACTAGATGAGAGGGTGCTAAATGTGACATTGATGTTTCTTTCCTTGGCCTTGATTTGTTCTAACAAACTTGATCGTTTACGTGCGAGTTGACTTGGCATTTCCTTGAGCAAGGCCCGTTCAATCTGGTCCCTATTTTCATGATACTTCTCCCTCCATCTACTTTGTCTTAGTTGAGCTGATCGATATTTTACAAGTAAGTTTATGAGATTATTCCAGGCCGCAGCTTTGTCCAATTTAATATCATCAATGGCCAGAATTAGCTCTGTGCCGAAAGAAAGCTGTTTGTACCCTTTTACCAGGTATAAATCTGTGAGCTCTTTACTGAATTCTTCCTTCGCTAGAAAATGGAGCTCCGGCAATAATAGCTCCTTGTACAGTAAACTATCGGATTTTGCTTTTTCAAGCTCATTTCTTAGGTTTTCAGGAACATCCAGAGCAAACGATATAGTTGGTTGACAGTGTTTTATCTTTCTAAGTCCTCTCACTATATTTCTGTACATAGATCGGAGATTAGGCTTGGGATCTATCGGTAGCATCCTAAGCTGATATTTGGTGAGTTGTCTTGTTGAGTAAAAGTAATTGAAGTCAATCAGTCGTTGTGTAGACTCTAGATGACTATGATCTGCAATAGTAACTGTAGCGATGCCAGCTCAAAATCGAGAAACGAAAGAAAGATGTTTGTGTAAATTGAAATTCAAAAGTCAACTTCTCCCCATATATAACTATGGCCTCTTCCTCCGTAAGCGATTAGAATAAATAAAAGAATGGCGATTTAGACACCCTACTACTCCACAATTCAGATGGAACCAGTATATAGGGAGTGATCTTTTGAATCTGCATGATGATAAGTGAATAGATTTGAGTAAGAAATTGTGTGTTCAATGTGAAATATTGATTCTTTATTTTTTTCTTTCTTGCATTTTCTTAGGATTACTTACCCTTGCTAATACACTGTGTATATTACCATTTACAACTTATCCCCTAATTCTTCTCTTCTAAACAACACAATTGATTCAAAATGGTATGTGAACTACGCTCTTCTGACACATAGTCAATGGCTGCCTCATATCGATTGAAACAATACTAACCACAGCCCCCTAAGGCTGTCCCCCCACCAATTACAACTATACTTAAGTTCAAACGTATGAAAGATACATATGTAGTTCCATTGGCGCTAGACAAGACCACATTGACAAAAGATGCTTTCATCGACAATCTCGTTACTGCTATCAATGCCTCAGGAGGCCTTCGAATTGTGGAAGACGAGGTGCCAAGCGATATCCAACCTGGAACACAGGTCTCTGCTGAAGACATTGTGCTTGCTTTGCCCTCCAACAGGGATGCGCCATATGATAATGAGTGGATAGAGGTTATAGAAGATGAGCCACTCAAGTCCGTTGTCTTCAACGACTATGACATTTTGGGGTTTAAGTATATTGACGACGCGGATTTCCACATTACAAAGCCAGAGTACGTGGAGCAGGAACAATAAGAATTTCGGTTTGGTAAAAGAGAAGCGTAAAGAAACTTGATAGAAAAAGCTATTTCCATGAGGCAAGTACTAGGCCTCTTGCCTTGAAGGACAGTGTGAACCTAGAAGAAATTCTAGGCTTCCCATAATCTATTCTACAAGCACAATCTTTCCAAAATAATATTTAATACAATAAAGAATCCCAATCAGTATTTCTTACCACTTACCTTTCTACGTGTGCCCGAGTGAATACGAACGGCGTTCTTGCCGTTAAAATGACCGGAGCTGATCCGGTTGCCAGATCGTGACCTTGGCAATCGGTTTTGATCGGGTGAAGAAGGAGATGATGTCAAAGTGGTGCTCACCGTACGGGTGGTGGTGGTAGTGGTTTTGGTGATGGACACAGGCAGGTTTGTGCTATTGGTTGAAAGTGAACGTAAGACCTTCCAGTCGCTGGTGTCTCTCTTAGGCAGGCTGTGGCTGATTCGTCCCTGAGATGTATTGATTTCGTGTTCAATGATTGAGTCGTTTCCCTCATTCATGTAATCGGCTTTGCTATTCGCGCCTTCTTCGTCTGAATTATTTAAAATGTCATGCAATACCAGGCTGTCTGATTCCTTGTACTTTCTTGGTTGACCAGGGGATTCTTGAGGAACAACATTCTGGATCTTGGAGGCGAGAGCGCCTGAAATTTTTCTCCGCCTGATTGGTGTAGCGAATGATGTATCATAATGGCTAGCATATGATGAATTTAGTTGAGGCTGGAGCTGCAGCTGCTGTTGCTGAAGTCTTCTTTGCTTTGCCTCCTGTTTCATACGAGCCTTGAAGTCCTCGTAAGAAACCAAGGGGAATAAGCCACCGATGAACATATCTGGTTTGTTGTCAAGACACATTGTGTGTCTCCAGTCACGGAAGTCATTTTGATGCAAGTAGAGCCAATGTTGTTGGGGACCAACAACCATACCAGGCCTGATCATTCTCATATATGCTATGCATTCGTTGGCAGTAAAACCATGTGTGTAGATTAAGTGTGCACCAATGAGACACCCGGTACGACCCAAGCCGGCTTTACAGTGCACGGCGATCTTGCCACCCTTGTTGATGATGCATTCAGCAGCACCAATGAATTTCTGTACGTATTCTAAGGTAGGACAGGTTCCGTCTTCGAAAATCATGTCTATATGATCAATGCTGCGTTTTGTGAATTCGGAGGCATCGTAAAGGTGGGAGTTGAGGCGAACGACTAATTGAACATCATTAGCCATGAAGAAGTTGAGTACCTTCTTGAAAGGCTCGTTAAGGTGGCCGGGTCTACGGGTACTCTGTTGCGGAGAAGCAAAGGCAATGAAGTCCTTGGAGATGATGTTGAGGTCACCTTGGTTTACTCTCTCGTATTGTTCGTACTCCTCTAAATTGAATGTGGTCAAGTCAATCATGCCACGCTCCTTGGCTCTCCACATGGCATAAACAACATCTTGAATAGTAATCTCAAAGTCTGCAGTTGAGTACCCAGCATCACGGAATGGCTGGAATGGAACATCAACTTGAGAAATAGGTTGCAAGACCTGGTGAGGCGCCCACAGCTGCACCAACACCATGTAGCAAGCGAGAAGACAGGCGGCATTGGCTCTCTCTTTGGGTCCTGTGGAGCTGTAGAACACCACGGCTTTTCCCTGGTTGGCGTCTTCGTTCAAGATGTTGTGAAGCACGACGGCAAAACGGTAGAGACTACCAATATGCAATGGACCAAAATCAAGGTGGAAGGCATTGTAAGGAAGCGCGTCTTCGACGGTGAAAAAAACAAAGTCTGCGGTGTCTTCTGGGATTGTATCGTAAGCACCAAGGTAGATACGGTCTATTGTTAGTACAGATACAGAATAAGAACTAGGTTGGGAGAACGTGAAACTTGATTGTGCTAGACAAAGATGGAGCTGAACGATCAATGCTAGAAAGTGTATTCTTGCGAGGGGCATTCACCCCCCTTTGCCGAACTGAAACAGGTATGTATTCGACAGTTGATTCGTTCACAAAAGGCATATCTAAATGAAACGACTTCCGTGGCTTTTGGAAACCACAAGAGAAAACATACTTTTTAAGAACTCAATCATTTGAACTCGGACCATGTCTGCCAATGTTGTTGGCTATGATGAGAGTAGAGATGTTTGTCTGGAGAGTCTTAGAGAAACGTTATGTTTACAAATGTTCCCAATAGGGATATAGGTGCAGTGAGCGTAGTGCGGCTAAAGCGACGTTGTGGGTTGCAATGCTGGTTGCTCTATGTTATTATTTCAAGTCGAAATATGGGGTCCCGTTTAATTTTGCTATCGCTGCATTATCTGCGTTGTTGCTCTTTTGCTGATTCCTGTTCCGTGCCCTGTTTCATAAGTTCTTTCAAGCTAGCAATAGATACTATTGATAAAATAGAATAGATGATGCAAATTTGCGCTTTACAAAGAAATGAAAATTTTAGATATTTTCATGGAGGGTAGAGGGCCACTGTTAATATTTTTTCAAGCTGTTCCAGCGATGGTTCAGTAGAGACAAGATTTTGTCAATTCAAATGATATACCCCAACAATAGACCATAAAAACTTCGGAAGCTCGTTTTATCAAAGACGATTTAGAACGGAACGATTTTCACCTGCTCAATTATTGATGAGTTGCGATTTTGCCCAAGGGAGAAGTTCATTCTGCCTATGCGAGAGATTCGAATAGCCAAAGAGAAGTCTTGGATAACAAACAATGCATTATGACTACAAGCTGTCTGTTCAACAAATTCACTAGTTTTTTATTCTAAATGACCCTCTTTCTGATAATTGGCAGCAAGGAGGGAGGACGCTAAATAGAACCAACTGCCATGTCTCGCTAGAGAAATGAAGCAAAAAATAAAGTCACAAAAGATTTTAAGTAGAGAAGCCTTTCTTATGCTTCGCAAAGTTCTTGTCTCGCGGTAACTTGTTCTTCTAGCTCAAATATCCTTCCATGTGGAACAAACCAAATTAGCATTCGAAAAACTAAACGCTTGATATTTCGGTAATCAATTGAAAAATCGATTTTTCAATAAAATTCAATTCATTTCACCAACTCTAGTTCTCCTTGTATTTGTTAAACCTACCCATCAACACAGTGCTGAATATTCTCACTTATCTACTACAGTTCCTTATCTGCCATGGCTCCTTCTCTATATTCGTTCTCTTCGGAGACCCTAAGTGAGCTCAAAAAATTCCGTTTTTCTAGTGCAAGAGCTACCTCTATGCAAGCGATAATTTGTACGTAGAATTCTCGGATCTTATTCGTTCTTCTCACCGGGTATACTTGTCTCTGAAGAATCAAGTGGACTCAATTCACGAATTTATTACTAATTTTAGATGCAATTGACAAGCATAATCATGCAATCAATAAGGATTCGGAAATCATAAGTTCTTTGGAGGAATTGGCAGAGGAAGTTCCAGACAACAGTGCCAGGTTTATTCTACTCTCGTATCCTATGAAGCTTGATGACGGTAGAATTAAGTCTCCCTTTGTGCTACTTTACTGGAGACCGCCTACTTGCGATGCTGAGAGCAAGATGCTTTACGCTGGGGCTGTAGAATTGATGAGAGAGAAAGCTGGTGTTGCACAGTATGTATCCTAGAGCTTAACAAGCGAAGCCTGGCATTTTCGGGCATGTTTCGAGTGCAAACTGATAAAAATTACATTCACTAACTACAGACTAATTGAGGTGACTGACGAAGAGGACTTTGAGGATCTTCCACTGGAGTTGTCATAGACGACGAATCCAAATGATTCTACTACAGACGGAGACGATCTGCTTCGATTTCTCAGAATTGTTGGAGCAATTAAGAAAATTCAAAATTTATTGTCTCCTGATAAATCATGCTCTGGATAGCCCTTCTCTGGTCGTCTACTAAATACCTAGTGTCACACACGCAAATCAACAAAAGACAATAAAGATGTACCAAATGATTAATCTGTGTGAAACCACATATATAGCTTCTGTATGCGGCACTCTGATACAATGTATATCGGATGCAGTTTAGAATAGAGTATTTTCCAAGTGACCTCAGAGTAGTTTGAGGACTCGACATTTATACTTAATAGTGTTTCATGCGTATTTCAATTAATAATGGGAATCTATATAAATCTTGCTCGATCCCTCTCTAGTCTACAATTTCTCGGCAACTTACTCCGAGTCTGATGAGTCTGAAGTGTTGACATATCCAGGCATGCCATCCTCCTGGGACTTAGCAGGCTCTGGAGTCTCAGCAACAGGTTCAGAGTCGAACTTTATGTGAGAGCCACTTGCGACAGCGGCGCTGTATGGAGCTGATTCGCTCTTTTCGTTGTTCTCGTGAACTGGTTGGGCATCAAGCTCCCTTTCAGGTGAAACCAATGTACCCTCAAGCGAAATCATTTTACCCGATGTGTGAATGCTTCTGATAGTGAAAGGGATCTTGCCCTCCACTTTGAGGCCATTGTGGTCGACCCAGTGGCCGTATGATCTGAAATTACTTCTGCCTGATTCCAGTGGCTCAGTGTTTGAGTCAGTGAACTCGTCTGCCTGATTAGGAACAAACTCCCAGTCCTGTGGAATATATCTGAACCGGATATGTGCGTTGAATGTGTCATGGACCAACAAACCAAGATGAGTGGCTGTCAGCATGTAGATAAACCCCTTAAGGGTATCGCCGATTTGTGGTGTCCAGAGAAGTAAATCAACAGTAATCCACATGAATGCAAATGGAGACAGATCAGAGACAGGAGCTACTATTTGGTTTTCCTCGTTTGTCTCAGACTCACCGGAATTGATCACAATGTTGGAGTATCCCAAGACCACACCTCTAGCTTTAGCGAAATACTTCATCACCAATGGATCCAAGTGTTGTTCTTTGATACCATTGATTGGATTGGCGATATGACAAGGTGCTATGGAAACATACATCGATGTTCTGGCAACCCGAAAACATTCTGAAAGACCCTCCTCGTTGACAGGGTTGGTGCTTTTTGGAGGGACTCTGACCTTGTACAGGTTTTCCGAGATCTCGTTCTCCATGCCGTTTCTTTGAGCCACTGCAGCCATGGTCTATGATGATGAGATGAGATGAAAAATTAGATGAGCACTGGGCTTGCATTATGCATGCCTGTATGTATGTCCACTTAAATCTAAACTGAAGTGTGGAGTATCTGCAGTACCAGGAGACCTGAGTACTCTTTTGCAGCCACTACGGTTATTTGATTTTACTTCTAAAGCTGGAAAATCCCAGTGAGTAAGATGCTGAGAGTGTTTTGTTCGCTGCTGACTCACTTGGATTGAGCTGCTTGCGGAATGAAATGCTCTCCTCCTTCTTGAACAATTGATCCTTTTGCTTAAAGGCCGTGTGAGCTAATGAGGAAAATTGAAAAGATGCAAAATTTCTTAAGATCCGCTTCGAGTGTGAAGTGGGGGCGTCTTCGGACGGGGTCCACTCTGGCACTCCACTGAAGCGAACCTTCTTCATTGACAGAGTCTCTGTAGCTATAGAAAGCGTTGAGAGACTTGACATGTTTGATTCCTGGTTCGAAGAGCTCAAGTCTTCTTGTGACTTCAATTTAATAGCAACACTATTTCGTTTCGTGTTAGCTCTAGTAATTTGTGCCCTTGTAATCGCAACAGGTGGCGCGGCGGGTGTTGTCTGTGGAGAAGACTCAGGGTTGTCTTGTGTAGTCATAGAAGCAGCATGTTCCCCTTCCATATCGACCTCCGTTCTGGGCACTAGTCGAGAGCCGGCATTCGAAGCTTTTCCATTTGTCTCATCTACTCTGGACTTGGAGGCTGTAGCCGCTGCAGAAGATGAAAGTGATGTGGAGCTAACTGTGACCTGCTTTTTTTGCTCGTTTTGTTTCTTCACATTCGGTATCTCAAGTGGCATCTTAGAGTAGAGCTTTGACGAACGCTTGATGTTCGTGGCAGAGGGGTTGTTAGGATCGAACACAACACTTGTAAGAGACTCTTTCTCTTTTCCAAACAAAGCACCAGACTTGGTGGCTTCTTGCAAATGTTGTTGAAATTTTTGGCTGGCGCTGAGCTTTACTTTGGCCGGGTTCTCTGATTGTTGAACAACCAATGGGCTAGCTCGAAATGTTCTATTCCGCAAATTTGCGATAGTTTGATCTGGCTTATCCTTTCTGTTGCCGTCATCACCTCTTAGAGCCTGGTTTGCGGCACCAAATGAGAGAGGTTGTGACGAAGAGCGAGCTCTGTTTCCGACAATTGAGTTCGCACGCTCGGGTGAAACAGAAGACTTCGGTTTCTCAGGAGGCAAAGAGCTTGTTGAGGAAACTCGATGAAGAGTTAAAGGTTTTTTGAGTCGTTCAGTTGGCGGATTGCGTTCCTTTAATGACGAATTCCGTCTTATTGAGGGTAAATCATCACTTGATGACATTGCTGATGATAGCGACGAAGCAGGAGATCTTGATTGAGTTTCTTCGCTCTTAGTATCCGAGCTTGAGGGAGATGTTATTCGGTTTGTTGGTGCGACTGTTGTCTTAACTTTAGCGGCAGCAACTGGTAATTTGCGCCGCGTCACCATCAAATCTTCTTTTTCCTTCTCTTTTGTTTCCATTTGTTTTTGACGTTTAAGTTCCAATTGGGTTTTCGATGTACGCTTAAGCGCTGCAAGAGTCTTTGAAAGATGATCAATGAACAAGTTGTGCTCTGATCTAAATGCAAGTTCACCAAATAACCAAGATTGTCCAAAGGTGTTAAGTTTCTCATAGAATGCTCCAAGGTACACTAAGAATTGATGAATGAACCCTATGAAATCCAGACAGCTCTTGGAGCTAACCTCGTGTTTGGAGTTGGTTCTCACAAAGCGCGTGATCGTGGCAACGAGTACACCATTCTTCTTTGCTGTGAATCCAAATTCATGCAAATCAGTCAATTGATTCTGAAATATTTGGCCATTGGGGATATATGCTAGAAATTTTTTGTCACTAAGATGCTCGAGGTTCGACTGATAGATTTGGCGAACAAACTTCCGCGAAATGAGGTACAAATCATTAAGACGAATGGCCCAGAAAAGGAGTTTATGCAACGAGTAAGACTTTTGAGGAAGATTTTTGAAAATTGATTGCTGTGACGTCTTTGTGGATAGTTTGACCGCCCTCATCTCTTCTATAGGTGAGCCGAGTTCAGCTAGGATCGCAGAAAAATTGTACACAAGGGAGAACAATGCATTCACATCCATGTCAATCAAGCATGCCTCTGCGTAGTCACCATCTTCCAAGCGCGACAGATCAACGCTCAAGGCCAAAGGGGGTATCGAAAGGAACTCCGATTTGAGAGAAAGATCCATTTCGCATGCAGAGGAAAACAATTGATTTTCAAAGATATGATCTAAGTCTTTAAAATATGGGGCATTATCAATTTCCCGGCTAGCATTGGTGTAGCGTTTCTGATATCCGTCAAGACAGTTTACACACATAGCTCGCAAAGCCTTGAGACACAGCACAGATTTTCCGGCCGGCGGAAGTTCTGTAAGTGCCTTCACAGTATAGTCTTTCCCGTCGTACGGAACATGGGTTACCACGGCCGAGATCGGAACAGCCGAGGCTTTGGGGATCTTGTACGTCTCTAAAGCACCTATTTTAGGAGCAAACCCATTCTCGTTGATGGAAAAAAGGTTTGCCACACAAAAGGATATGTAATGGACTAAAAGTACATGCTTTCCTTGGTTGTCTGGGGTGCTGTATTCTTTGATCACGCGATCTAACGCTTGAATGAACAGACTCAATTTGACTATACTGTATCTGTATTGAATTGCTCTAGCATCCAAAGAATCGATTTGAGTGGGCTCAAAATGTAATATGTCTTGCCTTGTCGGCTCCTTTGCATCTGTAGACATTGAATTGAGTGATTTAGGAGCTCTAACAATGGTTGGAAGTGGGTACTGTGGTTGCCGATAAGAAGGAATACGAGAGAGAGGGAGTATTAGAAGTGCAATTGGGTGATAGAAAACCCAATTGAAGTTGATAATCATTTTTTTATTAGAAATTTCCCAGCTCTTAGTTTATTTTTATTCTATTAATTCCAGATCATTATGGCAGGCCTCTGCCCGTATGTATTGGAAAGATACTATATGAGATGTCCAGTCGGAGGCGAAGATAAATGCGGTCCTTCAAGGTTCTGTAAACAATCTATCGGAAATTTGATTCTTGATAATAATTATCTTGCAAATTTGATGAAACCATTGGTGCTGAATTATCTTTCATTACGGATGGAGATCATATTTCTCCTCTCATTAACTAGGCATCTTCCAAAGTCAATTTGGATAGACGATTGATATTTGAGTCATTTTTCAACATTTGATTTGTTTTTAAGCTTTTTGATGCCGCGCTTTCCCTAGACTCTCGGCTTTGAGGTAGAACCGCCTTGTCGACCTCATCTTGAAGATAAAGAAATAGAGTTTCGTCATCTATTTCTAAGATTGAGCACTGTTGTGTCCCCTGTAGTGCGCACAACCGAATCAAGTATTCTAATAGCAGTAGCTTCTGGGAAGTGGCATCTGGGTCCTTTTGTTTGTGAGAGCTGGAGTCCAGGTCTTCGCTGTCTGAGCAGCATTCATCTTCAAGTGTTTCTCCGAGAGCAAGATATTCAGGTACTCCGTCTTTTAATACTTTGAGCACTAATACAGGCAATCCATCACCCTCTAGACGAAGTAGTTCGCCACTCGCACTGAAGTATTGTTTCTGGATATCAAGCACTGGAAGGAGGCGTGATCTGGGAGTCTCATCATCTTCATGATATCTTCCGTCATCGAAACTTTCTTCGATCGATATAACGTACTGAAACTCGGCATTTGCTTGTCTTATTATCTTGACCGTAGCAAGAGGAAACTCCTCCTTCCAAGATATTGCCTTTGTAGAAAGCTCCGAAGCCGGTCCCTTTGACAATGTCTCTGACTCTTCTTCAATATACTTGAGTCTACTTGGGTTATAGAATACAGAGTAAAAACTAAGAGGAAACTCTGGTCCAACTTGAATTTCTTTAGAGCCATTTCCACGCATGAAAGCAATGTTGGATGCATTGATTCTGTTGGCAGCTTGTAGAAGCCGGCTTGGAGACATCCTAGGCTGCATTATGTTAGCAAAATTAACTCCACAGGTTGTAAGAGAGAGATTTATCAACGGAATCGCCTCATTAATCACAGAGGATAATGTGTCCATTTGGCTCTCCATCACCGCGACCGAATTGCTCTGTTTCAGCAGGGCAAGGTCCTCCTCCAATGCGGCAATTCCTTGATCGAAGAGAGTTAGATGATGTCTCAAATCCTCCACCAACTCCATTGTAACTTCGAGGGCAGAGTTTCCACGCGCAGCAGCGAGCTCGAGAAGATCTAGACATGAGTTCAAAGAGTCAATTCTTCTCTGTAGCGAGTTCTTCTTGTTCACCAAGCGTGTCTTTTCTGTCGCAGGAATACTATCCATCATCTTCGTCATTGTCCTGATAGCATAGCCTGACGCGATCGAAAAGCCCGATCTAATGGCGAAAGTGATTGCTTGGTTAGATGCTTTGGCCAAGATCTCGTCCATTGTGTATGTACTTGATTGTTAATGATTAGATGTGAACGAGTATGGATGAGATACGGCTGCTACGACAATTAAAAAATCGGATGAATAACGAAGAAGAAAATTATAAAAGAGCTTAAAGTTGTTTGGATCGGACAATTCCAGAGTGGCTGCAGCCTTCAGTAAACTATTAGTCAATCACACTTCACTTTTCGGTCTAGTAAGTTCTTGCATAGTTCTGAGTCGTGTGTGAAATTCGAGGGTGTGGTGTGGACCCAATGGAGACTCAGCAATTACTAATTCCACAAAATAGAAGGGCTATATGCCAAAAATAAACACATTCTTTTGATTGATTTTTTAGTTCCATGTTCACAATCAATCTTGTATTATCTCTATGGATGTCTAAGCGTATGGAACTTCGGACTTAGGCCGGTAGACTCTGCAGGAGTATTGATAATCAAATCTAACCTTCTAGAAACAACTACATCATGGGAAAGCCTAAAGTACGTATACGCCTATCGCTCATATCGGGCATTTCATTGCACACATTGCTAACGCTCCTAGTATATTCTATTAGTTCGCCACGGCGAGTCTGAGGGAAACTGTGATAAGAACGTCAATCGCCATACTCCAAATCATAAAGTCTGTCTCACGCCGCAGGGCCACAGCCAAGCTAAGCAGGCCGGTGATGTGCTTAAAGATTTCCTCAGTAATCTAGGAAGTGATCTGGAAGACGATGGTCATGTCAAGCCCAGGTCAGTCTACTTCTACACATCCCCTTATCAACGGGCTAGACAGACATGTGTCGATATCATCGATGGAATTAAGGATCTCCCGGGAGTCGAATACAAGGTAAGTGAAGAAGCCCGTATGCGCGAGCAGGATTTCGGTAACTTCCAAAGTGCGCCAGAAGAGACCGCTAAGATCTGGGAACAGAGAGCACATTACGGCCACTTTTTCTACAGAATTCCACATGGCGAGAGTGCCGCAGATGTGTACGATCGTGTTACTTCTTTCAACGAATCTTTGTACCGGAAGTTTGAGCACGAAGATTTTCCTAATGTACTTGTGTTGGTGACCCACGGGATATGGGCGCGTGTGTTCTTGATGAAATGGTTCCGATGGAGTTATGAGGAGTTCGAATCACTTAGAAACATTCCCCATTGTCAATACTTGGTCATGAAGCGCAACACAGATGGTAGATATCTCCTCAAAACACCATTGAGGAAATGGGATGATCTTCCGGAGCTGGACGTAGAGGAAGAGGTGGACAAGGAGTTCCGCCAAGAGGTGAAATTTAATAGCAAAACGAAAGTCAATCCAGAGGACTTGGATATCGATAGCATATTGCGCGCGCAGAAGGAAGCGATCAAGGAGAACAGGAAGAAGGATAGAGAGTTGAAGCAGGTGTATCTTCAGTCAATGAACAAGTACTTGGAATGCCATCAGTCGCCCAGTCTCTCCAGCGTTGATGATTTTTCGGTGCTAACTACTGGTAACAGCTGAGTCTACGACGCGAAACTACTGAAAATTTACTGTGAGGAGATGCTGAATGACAAATGGTACTACCTTGGGACTATTCTCGCTAATCAAAGCGCCGATCTGAATAGAAACTTAATTGTGTCATATCTAGACAATCTACAATTCATGTGAACATGCCAACATCCTTGTGAGGTCAATATAGGACTGTAATTCTTGTACTGTTTAAATTCATGACTATACGGATTTAATAATGGTAAAGCTACGACTACACGAATTTTATAGTGGTGAAGCTATCAAACGCAATGGTTGCTTGCGAGAGAATGATTAGAACACTAATCGTTTCCGACTTGTGCCGCTTGGCCGGTTAAGCGCATAAGATACGTAACCAACCGGTAGAATGGAATCGAAATAATTTGTCGCAAACCACAAAATAATACATCCACGAATAAACACAACAGACTGAAATCAATTAATACTTCGCATTTTATCTTTTATCATCAAGTCCTGCAATAACTACGTTGGCTACGTTGGACCAACTGCGGTTCCTAATTGGGCCGGGACTTAAGGTAGGTTGTTGGGTGCAAAACCAAGCCCTCCAGAATTTACACCAAAACTCAATGGAAAAACCAGTGCCATAGTCAATCAAATATCACCCCAATATTCCTGTGCACAATCTGTCGAGAGTTTATTTTGAATGCCTTTTTCCGAAAAGCCACCTGTGGCCCCACACAACACATGGCTCGGGCCATTCAGGCCCACACTCTCTTAGTGCATACATATAAAAATGCGATCTGGGAGCATATAAAGCCTGCCTATTTCCCCCATACTTCTGGACGCCAAGTGATTTTTCACCTTACTCAATCTACACACTTAATACAAAATGGCTCGTACTTTCTTCGTCGGTGGTAACTTCAAGATGAACGGCTCCAAGGAGTCTCTTACCCAAATCGTTGACACCTTGAATAAGGCTGATCTCCCAGCCAACGTTGAGGTTGTTATTGCTCCACCAGCTCCATACATTCCTCTTGTTGTTTCTGAGAACACTCAAAAGACCGTTGAGGTTTCTGCTCAAAACGTCTTCGACAAGGCCTCCGGTGCTTACACTGGTGAGATCTCTCCACAACAATTGAAGGACTTGGGTGCTACCTGGACCTTGACTGGTCACTCCGAGAGAAGAACCATCATCAAGGAGTCTGACGAGTTCGTCGCTGACAAGACCAAGTTCGCTTTGGACTCTGGCATCAAGGTTATCTTGTGTATCGGTGAGACCTTGGAGGAGAGAAAGGCCGGTGTCACCATTGAGGTCTGTGCCAGACAATTGGACGCCGTCTCCAAGATTGTCTCCGACTGGACCAACATTGTTGTTGCCTACGAGCCAGTCTGGGCTATTGGTACCGGTTTGGCTGCCACCCCAGAGGATGCTCAAGACACCCACAAGGACATCAGAGCTCACTTGACCAAGACTATTGGTGCCGAGCAAGCTGAGAAGGTTAGAATCTTGTACGGTGGTTCCGTCAACGGCAAGAACGCCCCTGAGTTCAGAGACAAGGCTGATGTCGACGGTTTCTTGGTCGGTGGTGCTTCTTTGAAGCCGGAGTTCATCGACATTATCAGATCCAGATTGTAAATGATCAGTACATAATGACTAAAATATGATAAATGTTTGAATGAAACACTCGTGTATTGCTTATCTGCAAATTATCAATGTGCGGTATAGATGTTCTCAGAGTTCATATTTAACACATGGCGGCTGAATTCAGGGGACCAGCCCTTAAATTCGCCAATGGTCGTTTGAATAGATTCCATTGCCATTGAATATTCATCCTGCTTGCCATTGAGTATGTATTCATCGAGGGGGTAGTCAGTTTCCACAAGTATTTGCAGTTCGTCTAGGGCGTCTAATAATGCTTTGAAATCGCCTAACTTCTCCGGTTTACCATTAACAAACTTTGAAAACGAGAAAGATAACTTCCTGTTTTGCTTCTTGAAATCCTTGATCCATCGTTGTGCCTGATCTAAAGAGCCAGAGTACGAGTGTAAAATAAGGTGAGGGCACTGTTTGGAGTGATCTCTGATTACATCATAAAGCGGACCATGTGCTTTCACGCAATGTAAAGATACAGGTACACGAATGCGTTCTGCTAATTCGAGTTGAACCTTGAAAATTGCCATTTGGTGCTCTATGCGTACCTTGCTTTTCGTGAGTTTTGGCTCTTGTCGATAGTTGGATCCAAAATAGCCAGAATTGGGTACCCTGAACAATTTATCTAAGCCAATTTCTCCAATTCCTAACAATTGGCCCGATTCTTTTAAGCTCGAAGCGAATTTTTCGATTTTCTGAAGGTGCTTATCGACAAGCACTGGCTCTGGCAATACCTCCAACAATTCGGGTGTGAGTTCACTCAAAACAGCAGTGTAATGTTCCTTTTTAGTAATTGTAGTGAATGAAAATAAATGTGAGTACCAAGGATGTATTCCGAGGTATGGAATGACTAGGTTTTGGTGGTCCATGCCCTTTAGAGATAGTAGAAAGTCCAAATCCCAGGGATTTGTCGACATTATGTTATACTTTTGTAAAGCCATTCCTTCAAGGGAATTCATGAGCTTTTGAGCATCCTCATTTTTGGGTTGGCATGATATGTGACAATGACTATCACAGATGACCATACTGGTTGTAGGCGGATCAGAGACCTGGAGAAGGCTTGAGTGAGTAAATATATACTATAGTATGTCTAGGAAACAGAAGGCGATAAATTAAAGGTGCGTTTTAAAATAATAATTGTATTTTGCGGAATAACTTTTCGAAAGAATCTCGACAATGGAGTTGAATTTACAAAATCTCAGTGTTACTATTGAAAAATGTCAAATTGATTAAGCTAAGAAAAAATGGAGTGAACAAAGAAACACAGAATTTTGAAACAGAAAAACAGTTAAAACATCTAAAAATTCAACCTTAAGTACATCTCAGTTTTCCCTGCCTAGAATCTCTTCTCAAATAAGATTGATTGTCGATTTCGTCAAAAGTCAAACATAGCATTGTCTATTTTGATTTACAATATCTGGAAAATGTACGAATTGAGAATATCCTCTCCGTATTCCCACACATATTTACTTCGATTCTGCTGTCTCATGGCAAAAACACTCATTACTCTCTTGCTCAAACCTAATTTTGCGACCCTGTCTAATTAACCATTGCTGGCAGTCAGGCCACCTACGTGTATTTTCAAGAATAGGCTTCTACAGACAATTTCACAATAAAAAGGCATCGATTTATCTGCGAGGATATTGTACTCGAAAAATTCCACCCCTTAAAAAATAATTCTAGACCTTGGCAGGAGATCATATTGTTGCCTTATCTCACCCATGTGCACTGTATATACACATTGCTACTGGAACCAAAACTCAATTATAAATACCCTGTACTTTCCAATTGCCTGATCCTCTTTAGTGACAAACACCAAAATGACTATTATCGTCGGCTCTCTGTACGTACCTATAACCATTGTGATTACTTGTTGCCTCCCTTTGGCTTAGATCATCAATTATCTCACCTGATCTGAAACCCTCGTTCCACAATTCTTCTCTCGTTGAAGTTTACGAGCTGCCACCTTTTTGAACTTGAGCCAACTTTTAATTCATACTTTTCAAATACTAACCTCCATCAGATTCTTGCCATATACGGTCAAGTTTGAAGTGAACGATGCTCATGAGATCTTAGATGAAACTGAATTCAATGGCCTGAGAAAGGACTCTTCCAGCTTGGGTCCGAAGGCACATCCTTCCGGAATAACCAGTGCAATTCTTCCTTCACTCAGTAACATTAATACAGCCATGCATACACCTGCTGCCAACTCGCCTATGGCTTCCAAACGTGAGCCAGAGATGAGTTCTGCGGAGGAGTTCTTTGACAAGTCTCGAAAACTTCCCGACTTGGCTCGCGCATTAGGTGACACGGTCAATGATAAACTTGGACCGCAGCTCATTCAGCCCCGCTCTAAGTTTAGCAATGCGGGTCTCCCTGCCCTGGTTGTGGAGCCCAAGAAGAAGTCCGTTGACGGACTTCCGGGAATGAAAATTAGTCGAACATCTTCTTTCATCAATGCCAATCCCACTGCCCATAGAAGCCCTTTGCTGCGCTCTGCCAGCGAATTTAAGGGCAGAAGTGGTCTTTCTCGTCAGTTTCTGAACTTTAGCTTGGAGAAGCGCGGTAGCACTTCAGCCGTGTTTTTCGATGATGATGATTATTCCGAGCCCTCTTCCACGAAAGCCAGATCGTCTTCCTTAATTCGGGAGCCATTTGATGTCGGCTCGGGAATAATGGACTACGACGAGGGTGAAGATGCTGAGAAGTTGGCTCCTTATGGCGGTTTTTCTAGATCAAACCTCGAGCTGTCAATCTTGAATCGTGACAATGTCTTTAGCCATGCTCCTTGGCAAATTGAAAGAGCAGAAAAAGGCAACGGTTCGTTGGTAAATGCTGTTGATTTGGCATCCGAATGTGGCTCAATTCATAACAGTAGATGGGTTGGTGCAATGTCACTGCCATGTGATGCTGTCCCAACGAATGTTTTGGATGATATATCTGAGAAGTTAAAAGACGAGTATTCATGTGACGCTGTGTTCATTGACGATGAAACGTTTCAAGGTCACTACAATTCTTTCTGCAAGCAGATTCTCTGGCCTACACTTCATTACCAAATCCCTGATGACCCCAAATCTAAAGCTTTTGAGGAGCATCTGTACAACTATTACAAGAAGGTCAACCAAATGGTGGCAGACAAAATCGTGGAGGCATACAAACGTGAAAACAACCATAAGTCTCCTAAAGACCCTCAAAATATGATTTGGATTCATGATTATCACTTGTTTTTGGTTCCTTCCATGGTGAGAGAGCAGTTACCCGAGGCTCAGATTGGTTTCTTTTTGCATGTCTCGTTTCCTTCCTCTGAAGTGTTCCGTTGTCTTGCTCAAAGAGAGAGTCTACTCAAGGGTGTGCTCGGAGCTGATTGCGTCACATTCCAGACTGAAGAGTATGTTCGCCACTTCTTGCAAACAAGCAGTCGACTCTTGCTAGCAGACTTTAACGATTTCGGTATAGTTTTCAATGGAAAATACACCAAAGTCAATACTATACCTGTCGGCATTGATGTTCCTTCTTTACAAAAAATTGTCGACTCTCATGAGGTTCAAGAATGGCAGAAAATGATTCGGGAGCGCTGGCGCAACCAGACGCTTCTTGTCTCTCGTGATAAGTTGGACAAATTAAGGGGAGTGAAGCAAAAATTACTTGCCTACGAGAATTACCTTCATAAGAATCCCTCGAAAGTTGAAAACACGGTCATGATACAGATCTTCATCGGACTGCAAGATGATGATGATTACGAGACCGAGGTCATGGAGATAATCTCTAGAATCAACTCGTTGCCCACAAATATCTACACAGCTCAGCCGGTCGTTGTTTTACGCCACGATATTGATTTTGACCAATACATAGCTTTGCTCACAGAAGCAGACACATTCATTGTGTCATCTATGAGAGAAGGTTTAAATGTGACTTGCCACGAATTTATCGTCGCATCACACGAGAAAAAGGCGCCATTAATCATTTCCGAGTTCACAGGCTCTTCTCATCTCCTTGACTGTGAAGGAAAGGGCGCCTTATTAGTCAATCCATGGGATACGCGCACATTTGGAGACAAAATCGAACGTGCAATGAACATGGAACAAGGAGAGAAGGAGGAACGCTGGAAAAAATGTTTTGAAGTCGTCGAGACTCACAATTCCATTTCATGGGTTAAGAGTTGCATTGAATCCATCAATGAAGCATGGATTTTCAATCAAGAGAAGAGCTCCGTGACGACGAAGCCCTTTACATCAGAGGTGTTTTCGAAGTTTATGGATACAACCGACGACAAGCGTCTTTTTGTCATTAATGTGGATGATCCGAGCCTCAATTTTGATAGACAAGGAGGAAAAACTGCTTTGAGTCTTTCACGAGTGGGTATTATTTTGAACACACTCACTAGCAATCCAAAGAACATTGTTCTTTTCGCCAGTATTATGAGCCGTGATGAAATGGAGTTGCTGTTTAATAACGTCGGAAAAGCAGGTCTTATTGCCGAGTTTGGTGGCTATATCAAACTTCCCGGAAAGTCGCATTGGATTTCTGTTTTCGATGACCATCAAATCGGAGTGTGGACACCACAGGTTGCACAGGTTTTTAGAGCAAAGGCTGAAAGATTGCCAGGTTCGAAAACAATTGTCAGTGACTGTACGGTGCGTCTTGTTGCAAACACGGCTTTGGTTCACGACCCAAAAAGATCCGCAGATGTCATGGGTGAATGTATTCAATATGTGAACGATGCATTTGGAGAGAGCGAGGAATTGCATGCTACAATTGTGGATGGTTCGGTTGTTGTCCAACAAAAGAACTTGTCTATTAGAGCTATTCACTTCCTCATTTCTTACTACAGTTCTGATATCAGTGGTGATGTATTGACACAACTGTTCAACATCAAACGTGTTGAGTCAATGTCAGGTACAATGTTCCGCAATGCCATTGTTGATTCGCCAACAGCCCCTCTGCCACACGGAATTGATCACTTGAGTCATCTCTTCTATTCTGGAGGTATGAACCCAATTGATGAAGGTATTTATGACATCGCTCACACCTTGAAGAAAGATAAGTTTGTGGCCAACACCCTCACCGTTGCCGTGAACAATGACAATTCACAGAATGTGTCATCTGCTGACTACAGTTGTATGGGACAAAATGAATTGTTTGGAATTCTCGGACAAGCATGCAAAGATTTTGCAGAATCCTAAGTCAACAATACATAAATAATTGCATTCAATATCATAAAAATCTATTATATTGCACTCTTAACCAAGTAAAGGGCCAGGACATTCGCGGTGAATAATTTTTGGAAGTTATTGACACGGTATTTAGTTGCTTGAAACATCGAATTAAAATTGATTATCTTTGTAACTCAATTTGGCAAGAGTGTTGAGATCATCAAGTGCGGCCATGAAGTCGTCTTTCTGGTCAGGAGTTATTTCACCTATACGCTTCCAGTAGTAGTTGAGAAACTCTTCTTCTGTGACGAAGCTGGAACCTGAAGGACGGCTGACGACCCAAAGCGACTCCCTAGACCTTTTCTGGGACTCTCTTTCATCTTCCATCCTAGCTACGATTTGCTTCTTGGTAAACAACTGATCGTTGTTTTTCTTATGGAGCTCTGCAGTTCTAGGATTACGAATGGCAAACATGTCATCTTCTGTTAAGACACCGTCTCTGGGAGGCAGATTCTTTAAGAGCCGGAGTCTCTCGTAATGACTCTCTTTTCTTTTATGCAATAGAATTTCCCAGGCTTGTATGACTGGATCCTTCGACTCCAAAGAGATGTTTTCGAAGCTCACCTGCGGAAATGGGATATTGAGAGCGACGTTTTCTATGTCCTCAGCGGAAAGAATGGAATTGAGATCTTTATACTGACGATTAAGATCGGAGTAGTTGACATTAAGAGTCTCGGAAATATTCTTTAGATTTGTGTAGATGCAATGGAGGTTGACGTTGTTAGTCTGTGGAAGAAGCTTCTCCATCATTTTCGGGAGTGCTGTCTTGAGATTATGAACATATGGGTAGTTGTATGCTGAGTTGACCTGTTGAGAAATGAAAAACGACTCACGGATAAGGACGTCTATGAATTGAAAAATCGTTGTTTTTGTATTGAGCTCCACAGACACATCGTCGAGGATGTCTATAATGGAATAGTAAAGATAATCCTCGCTACTGCAATTTCGGAGAGCGAAATGGACTGCTTTGAGTACAACCGGCGACTGTGGAAGGAGTGTGCGAAGGATTTGCCGAAACTGCGAGCTGGTCTCGAATGAGTCCATGGTGTGTTTTGGTGATGTGGTTTGAGTGGAAGTTGTGGGGTGAATACACTGAGGTGTGATGAGATGTGTGGAAGATAATTATGGGTGTCGTCGAAATCTCGAAAAAGAAAAAGAAGTCAAAGACGATGATTAAATATTCTAGAATAAGTTTTTTTTGAAGATCATACAACCCAAGTGATTCCAGCTCTTTAGAACATGTGTAACTGTGAAGTGTGAGTCGCCCTATAAAGACTGAGACAAAGTAGTCTCTGCTACAGAATAGACAGAATCAGAATTTAAGATCAAGAAATTGAAAGTTGTTACTCATGGGAAAATGTTTTAATTTAACCTTATAGGCAAACAAGCCTATTCTTAACAACCGGCACGGAGAACGTTATCTCCGGGCTAGTGGTAGGAATATAGAAGCAAAATTGCAAATACTCCGGAATGAATTGAAAATCTTGAGCTTTTTGCTCATGATAAATACATAGTGTCTGATTGTCTTTTGGTTTCCTTTCATCTAAAGAATTGGCCAGAATTCCATGACTACAAGTCTCAAGAAAAAAAAATAAAATCAGAGAATTCCAAAGCCAATAAGCTGTCCCGATTCATTCCATATTGTTTTTTATTTAAATCTAGCACCATCAAAAGTTGAATTTTACTATTGCTGAAAAATCATGCACACCCGTGCCTCCCTAGCACGAAAATTTTGAGTGAGAATTCCACAGGGATTATTCTTTATCTACTTCAAAATGGGCAAATCGTCAAAAGGAAAGGGAGGAAAAAACAGAAGAAAGGGAAAGAACGTGAACGGCGGTCAAAAGAGAGAATTGATCCACAAGGAGGAGAGCCAAGAGTATGCTCAAATTACCAAGATGTTAGGTAACGGCAGAATCGAGGCCAGCTGTTTCGATGGCATCAAGAGAATGGGTCACATCAGAGGTAAGTTGAGAAAGAAGGTCTGGATGGGTCAAGGTGACATCATCTTGGTCTGTTTGAGAGACTTCCAAGATGACCAATGTGATGTGGTGCACAAGTACAACTCCGATGAGGCTAGAACCTTGAAGAACATCGGTGAGTTGCCAGAGAGTGCCAAGATCAACGAGACCGACACTTTCGGCGCCGACGACGACGAGGATGTCAACTTCGAGTTCGGTGACGATTCCGAAGACGATGAAGATGACGACGAGTTGGATATCGATGACCTTTAAGCTACATGTACCATTAATCAACGAAATAGTGAGCGATTGTAGAACCGGTGTTGAAATCTACGTTTGGCAGAAGGCTAGAATTAGATGCTTCAAGACAAGCTACGGAATACTCAAACAGCCAACCACTACTGTATTTGTGCTACTAGACATAACCATAACCCATAAATTAAACTAAAGCGTAAGAAATATATTACATTTAGACACTCAAAAAAATTAGTTGACCAAAGCAGAGGCAGTGGCAGACTCGTACTTCCAGTTAGGAGGCAAGACAGAGACGGTTCTGTAGTATCTGGCCAATCTGTGGATTCTAGACTCGATCAAAATCAATCTGAACTTAGAGTCCTTGTCCTTTCTGTTTCTCTCCAAGTGCTTTCTGACGGCAACAGCCTTCTTGATCAAGAAGTACAAGTCCTCTGGGATCTCTGGGGCCAAACCGTTAGATTTCAAGATTCTCAAGATCTTGTTACCAGTGACAACCTTGGCTTGGGAAACACCGTGAGCATCTCTCAAGAGAACACCAATTTGAGAAGGAGTCAAACCCTTTCTGGCGTACTTGATGATTTGCTCAACAACCTCACCGGAGGTCAACTTGAACCAAGCTGGAGCGTTTCTAGAGTATGGAAGTGCGGAGGAGGAGATACCCTTTCCCTAATATTGTTAGTAAACTATTGCAAGAGTGCAACTCTTGACAGGCGACACACTTTCGAGGCGAGGCAAAGACGATCTTGATTGTAGAAGTGTGGTACTTGACCAACGCTTCACCCAAATCATTCAAGAGCCCTCTGATCCATTCCTGAGCCATGCAAAAGCAAAACACAGATAAGGGGTTCATGAGGGACTATTATCATCGATGATCAACGCTCGAAGTACGCGTGACTTGCTCATCCTTCCAGGAAAAAACTTCCATGGAGAGGAGCAGGTACGGAAATCCAGAATCACCTGGCTCATCCGTTCGCTCTTCGGCTCTACAATAGTGGAATCGTTCAGCCATCGCAAAGCTTTTTGAATGGCTGGTATCAGATGTCAAGAGCTAAGCTGACACTATTTAAAGTGCCAACTCTTGACAAGACCCAGACCAAAGCGTTTGCACCGATACGACCCAGTTCACTATTTTATAACCAAGTCAAGAAGACAAGTGTTAAAAAATGATCACATACAGAAGAATGCATACGACCCATGATTGATGATTTGTTGTAGGAAACTTGAGATGATGGTGTGGATTGAATGGGAATGCGAGGGTTTATATAGAATTGAAGAAATTTTCAAACCACGAATATACAGGACCATGAGTGTGACTGCTTTTTCATCATTGATGGCCATTCCTGTCTCTTGCACAACTTCATCTCGAGGGAACATACCGAGGGTATTCTGCACAAGTTAAGATGACATGCCGGACACCGAGGTATACACGATTAATTGATAGTGTAGATACTCCGAAATTTGCATTATCATGTTACAATCAATATTTGATTAATTACAGTAATTACATTTTGGCCTAAATTTTGTGTGATGCTTGCGTAGGTTCTTTTCAGAAATTGGGATGCCTTTATTTGAAGCACCCTGTTTCATCGTTTACATGAAGACGTGCAAACTCTCCAACAATCCTTGTGTATATATCTAATTTGTACGAAAGAAGATACCCCCTGTATTGCTTGGCTAAGTTACTCTGTATCACCAGGCTAATACATCGGCTAATAGAATAGCGTAGATTGATCAATTGCAAAAAGACTCAATGACTGGAACTAAGAATCCTTCTTGTCAAAAGAGTATGTGCGTGAGCAATTATTAGACTTCGTGTGCCCTTCATGTAGAAGTGAGATCAAGATTGAGTGTGAGGCATAGCATCATGGAAATTAATTGAACCCTAATTCAATATCATCATTAGGCGGAGCATCCAGGTAGTCTTTAGCCGTTGCTTCTATTAGTATATATATATGTCCTCTATCTCATGTTTTTGTCATCGTTAATCATTTGCCAAATGGCATCCCTTTCATTTTTAGTCGGGGTATTGTATTCTCTCTTATTGCCATAAAGAGCCCGGGTCCACTTCCGGCGCCACAGATAAGGTCTGTAGTTGCGATTAAGAATCACGCTTTTTATGGATGTAGGTGCATTTGACATCATGGTCATCTTCTGCACTCTGTAAAGTTTTTTGAAGTTCCAAATAGTGATAATTATCCCCTGAATGATGGAGAAAACAACAACTAGTCCGAAGCCGAGATTCGACTCTTCGATGTAGTTTTTCAAATTCATTCCGTAGAATGCTGGAGTAAGCGTGGCCACTGTGAAGCCCAAGGTGTAGATCGTGACCTTGAGTTCAAACAACATAAGCGAATTCCGGTTCGCGTCTAAAATAATATTTACAATTTCTTCTGTTGCTTTAATGTCACTAATAAGCGACCCAGCCTGTTGCACCACTTCATCGCAATGTCGATAGTACGTTTCTAAAATCATCTCAGCGTCGGAGTAGTCTGTGTTACCACTAGATGGATCGAACTTTTTTGAACTGGTTAAGTATAAATCGTTAAGGTCCTCGTCATTGTCGAGGAGTTCCTCAAGAACATCACGAATCAAGGTGGCACGTTGATAGAAACTGGTGAGTGTCTTCAGTTTGATAAGAAGCTCCTGCAAGTTTTCTCTCGAAATGTGGTCCTCGAGCTCCGCAAGAATCTTGCCACAGGCAGACATATGAGTTTGCAATTCTGCCTCGAGATAACTCAAAACGCTGATGAGGATACACTCCAAGGCTTTAAACTCAAATGGAAGAGAGCTAGGCGTCTTCAATTTGAGCTCTAGATCGTACATGAACAACCCCAACTTATTTGCAGCTTGCAAGTTGACAGTGTCAAACACTTTCAAATTGTCCTTTTGAATGATGGCCTTGATATGTAGCAAGTTGACTATGATAGCATTATTCTGTCTGACCATAATCGAAGGTGCCACATCGATCGAAGATGAGTCAACCTTGCGCAAATCTCTAGGGTACAACTTGTTGTCATTGAGGAATTGCACTTTGGGATACTTTTTCAGCACAGAGGTGATCTTTCCCAGACTCTCGAATGTCGTACAAGAAACATACAGATCATTAGGAACTGCAGGCTTCACCTGGCGTAGAAGGGCAGCACCATCTATATCGGGGACCGCTAGAAGACCTTTGGGAGATGCTGCTGGCGCTTTGAGCCCTCTGTGGGGTAGTCGGAGGTGAAAGGTATGTCGGTACAGAAGCCGGGGTAGAAATCTGTACATTGAGGAGAATTGGACAGACTTGGCCCTCTGAATTGAAGAATTGAAAAAGTGTCTTTTGTCCGGTGACGGCGGATGTATTGATTCGCGGGGAGATTGGGTGGTGGGTGGGAATTAGTGAAGTGTCTATCAGTTCTTGTGGAGATGTGAGATGGCAATTAAGGCAATACCAGAAAAGGGAAAGCAACAGTGTGGAATTTGTAGATCCAGAGTTGGGAATATAAAAAACTTTGAAACTCATCAAATAAAATTTCTAATGTTCTAGTATTGACAAAAGCTTCTCAGAATGTACGGATTGTCGCCTTATTGCAATTTGCTTCCAGTGATCTCGAGAGTCCTACCTCACGAAGAGTGTAAAACAAAAATTTATACTCTCGCAACATTGACATCTACGTGGCAAAAGACCTCGCACATGGCTATTTATTCTAATGAACTGAATTAGTCGAAGAACTTTCTCGACTCGGAGGGACCGAACAACTCCAAACGCACACCTGGCAAGGCTTGCTCAGACAACAACTTCAAGCGTGCCTCCAAGGTGTTGTCAACCTCGATCTTGCCGCTCTTGTTGCGGAGCACAACGCCTCCAGCGCTGTTGCTGTCCAAAGCGTCTTCAGCAATGGAAATGTCTACAGAAAAGTTGGCCTTCTCGGCGAAGTTCTTGGCTGCGGTCTCAGCAGCACTCTCAGCAACCTTGGTGTCGCTCTTTCTCACACGAATAGTCACGGTGTCCTCCATGAGGGCATACAAACCTTCCTCAATCAAGCCTTCCAAAATAGGCTTGTACTCGGCCTCCTTGGCAGTCAAGGCCTTCAAAGCCTCCTCAGCATCGCTGAAAATGTCCTCCAAAACCTTCTCCTTCTCAGATAAGATTCTCAACCGGGTCTTGTTACCAATAGTGGATTTGGTGATTTGCTGAGCCAATGCAGCCTTCTTCAATTTCTGTTCGTGGGCGGCGTCGATGGCTGCGGTCTCGGAGCGAACAATCGATGACTTCTCGATCTCGTACTCCTCATCAGCCTTGACACGGATCTCCTTGGCTTTTTCTTGGGCCTCTTTCTCGATGAAAGCTTTCATCTTGCGAAGTTCGGCATTTACCTGGGTGTTAGCAATACTGGCGATATGTGTTTAAAAGTAGGGCATCGAATTGGCCTTGAGGAGGTACATACTTGGTCATCGGTCAACGACATTGCGGCTAAGTGTGGATTGTAGATGTGGATTGATTCAATATGGGTGAGAGCCGGTATTGACCACGCGGTAGTGCGCGGCACGGTTTAGAGATAAAGGATAATTAGAGTTACGATAGTAGGAGAAGGATAGTGGGTGTAAGCGGCTGGCAAATTTTTTAAAGCGTTAATGATTAATTGACAAGAAATTGAGTTTGAATAGTTTTAGGTGTTTAAAAATTGCTATTTTCTCGAAATTAGTTACTGTTACGCATGGGAGGCTGGCATTCGATCCAATATAGAGTCCAATGAAGAAGATGAATGAGATACAAGCACATGTACGAAAAAATTTTCTGAAGACATAACAATGAGCTCAATTTTTAAGAAGCTAATTTGTTGAAGTAGAAAATAGATGACAGAAATGACCTCGCTAAAGATTCTAAGATTGTAGTAATAAATAATGCATTGTGAATAGATACACTCCGACTTCAGAGAATAAATAGATAAGAAAGGGAATTGAACGAAAGCCCAGGCTAAGCAAATTCTGCTCTACCCAGCGTCTAGAGCTTCTCCAAGAAGTCCTTAGCCAACTCAACACCCACAAAAGTGGCAGCGTTGGCTGGGAAAGAACGGGCCAAAGCAGGACCCACACCTGGGAAGAAGCCCTTGATACCTCCCTTCTTATAGATGTTCTTGGTGGCAGTAGCAATAGAAATACTAACATTGGAAGACTGTTGAGTAGACTTGATGGTGTCAATTGGGAACACACCAAGCCACATGGCTACACCTGCGGAACCACCAGCAACAGAAATGGCAAACAACGACAAGTTCTCGCCTGGAGAAGACAATTTCTCCTTGACATACTCGTAGGTTGCAAAGTAAAGAGCGGAACCGGGACCATCTCTAGCCAAGGTAGCGGCGGAACCCTTGAAGATGGATCTGAGACCTCCGGTACGGTACATTTCACCAATCACGGATGCCATAGAGCTCTTGCCGCCCTTTTGCACCTGCATCATCACCTTGACTCTTTCGAATGGTGCGGCCACACCGGTGGTAGGAATAGCAGAGAGGAAACCAGCAGTGGAGATGTCTGCAATGGTGAAGTCCTCGGCCTTTCTGCCAGTGTAGCTCGTGACGATCTTCTTACCCACATCGTAACCCCAGAAAGACACGGCAAACATCGGCGTGACACCCAACAATGGAGGCAAAACACCTCTGTAGAAACCCTTCAAACCATCGGTAGCAAGAGTCTTTTTGATACATTCAGAGGTGGAGTTGTAAACACCAGTCTGCAATCTGACTTTCACCAAATCAAATGGATGACCGGTCAAAACGGCGCAAATACCACCGAATCCACCCGAGGCAAAGGATTTGACGTTCTCGACGAGGACACTGTCGGTTTCATCCATGTTGTCTTGAATTTTTGTTGATATCTTGTTGATGGAAACCTTGCAATAAATAGGGGTGCGGTGATCTAGATTTGTATTGCTAGATTGCCTTTTGTGGAGAAGAGACTTTGATGAATATACTTGCGAGTATAGAAAAGTTTGTAAAGCAGAATTGACGAGGATACTGCCCCTTTATATACTGTGAAAAGTTGACGTGCTAAAAACTGGGGAACTGTCCTGCAGACTTGCCTGGATAAATCCTCGGTCAATCGGACTGGCAGTTGAAACCCACCTCGATCTGTAGACAGGACAATCTTGCTTGTTCGGAGTAGGGGAAACGGCACTTGCACCAGATATATGGTGGAATTTAAAACAACAAACCTTTATTAGGACTCTCAATATGATAAATTTTCTACTCCGGTCAATTTTGGAGGTCATTTTTGCGCATAATCGTGTGGTGTAGCCTGCGGGGGTGGTGGGACAAATAGAGTATCTGCAGGACCGGTGGGACCGGACTTGGGGGGCTTAAAAAAGTTGCAGCCGTTCCAGGAACAGCAGCCAATGACAAAGTGTAGTTCGTAAAAATGCTCAACTGCACAAAGAGATTTCAGCAGAAGCAAGAGTTTATGGAATTTCGTTTCATGTTCAATTTCCTGTGATTTTCGGCCCGGGTAAGTATCTGAGACAGTATGTCCCGGTCTAGTGGTGAAATGTGCCGTAGTAGACAGTGAATTTGAGGAGCAAGATGTGACTCTATTAGCTTAAAAGTATACTCTGAATACAAACATTAAGAATTTCAAGTCTTTCACTTAAATTAAAAATAAGGTTGATTCTGGCGGAAGATTGTTGTTGCTCTCGAGTAGATATCCCACCACCGAGAGTGCCATCACTTAAGCTCATTTAATGGTGAAAACATGTTGTCTCAGAAATGCGTAGAAATGTACACAGTTCAAGTATTCCGCTTTGTATTCATCCTATAAAGATTTACTGAGTTCCCGAAGATCTGGTTCTTGTCGGAGGTCCCGGCGAAATACATCCAACTTTGGGATGAATCTTTCGAAGTAGACTTCCCTGTAGATAATATGCATGAGTGATTCTAGCCGCCGGAAGTTTTCATCCATCTCGTCATCGGCATTCGCCAGAGATTCCATCTTAAGAAGTGTCACCATTTGTGTGAGTTGCGCCTCGAATTGGTCGCAAGCTTGAACAAACGAAAATGACACCTCGAGGAAGCCATAAACTTGATCGACCAAAGATTCTCCACTGGATTTCCCACGCATGTTCTCACGCAAGAGCTTGCTTCCCGTGATGGCACGGAAATAATCCCGATGGCTTCTAAGGATATCATCCATGGTACAGTCATTCACATTATGTATGATCCGAGGTAAAACTTCGCAGCCCAAAAGACTTTTTGAATCTAGACAAGACTTCCTGAAAGCTTGATTGAGGATGGGTAGATCTTGGACCTGTCCTCCTTTTGAAGTGCTCTCGGCGACAGAACGCAGACGAAACATCTTTTTCACAATCTCCTCGTAAAAGCTCTTTTCTATCAAGTCCTCAGATACGTAGTGCAATATTGCGTAAAGTACCATCAAGATTTTGTGACGGAACAAATCGATTTTTTTGACTGAACTTAAGATCCATCTTGCCCGTATCCCGATGAAATTGTTAGGCCGCTCGCGAGTAGATTTGATTTGTGACCGGATTGTGTGGAGTTCGCTTTTGTTCAAGCGTTGGAACTGAAGGAAATTCTGTTGAAGTAGGAATGTGAAGTGTCTGAGTCCCCATAAAAAGTTGAATAAACGAAGGTATTCAGTTAGTTGGTTGCGGTAATTGAGAAGAGCATCAACCAGAATCTCGGATATCTTGTATTCTAAGGTGAACACATCCCAACCAATCGTGCCGTGGCTGAGATCAAGGATTCTGGCGTCAATTCGATCTAGATATTGTGTTGGCAAATTCTTCACACTCGAAGAAGAAATGGAATTAATTAAGAGATCTGACAATCGACTCGGGGTAAGATATGCAGCAGGCTCACTAAACATTGAATGCCCTTGCTGGCTGATAGTATCGACGAAATCTCCTGCTTCGGAAAACATAATCTGTTTCAAGTTGAAAAGATGCAGAAAAAGATGCATTTTGGATTGTATGACTGCTGCAAAAAAATTAGTAAGTTCCTCATACTGCGTAGAAATCATTAATTGAGACGTCGCCTTCTTCATTGTTGCCATACCTGCGTGAACTTTGAAAATGAAGTGGTAATATCTCGAAACGTAACCGTTGATATATGCGAGTTCTTTGCAATACTTGTCAAGAAAAATGAGAGTCTTTCCTATATGGAGTATTTTATCGTGGGTAGCTTCCTCGAATTGTAAAAACTTCGGAAGTAGCTTGGGATTTATGCGAATAATGTCGTTCACATGATTCTCAGCCTTGTCAAAATACACAAAGAATTCACCATTCTCGTCGATGAGTTCGCCTTTGATCACCCAGTGCTCTATGTATTGATAATATGGCTTGACGACTTCGTGGAAGAGCTGAGTAGAGAATTGTGCCACCTCGGGATCCCCGAATTGAGAGAGATCGTAGGCTTTCGAAAGCAAGAGAAATCCATTTGTCTCAGTATAGTTGCTTTTGAGGTATGAAAGTAGTCTGAGAAACTTAGTATGAGGCTGAACCGAGTTTAGGATCTGAATTAAAGAGTCAGGCAGTTTCTGAAAGAGAGCATCGATCTCATTTGCATATCGTAGGAGGTAGGATTCGATGAACCGAATAAATGCTGCTTTGATAGGGGATCTGGTGCCGCCTTTTGTAGAGTCGATGTAAATGGAAAGACCCCTGAATAGAAGACCCGCTTCTAAGATATCTGTTAATAATGCAGTCGAACCAGTGCCTATATGCAAAGACGGCAGTATAGTTACAGCAATTGGCTCGTTCAGAAACAATAAGAACTCGGTTTCCTGCCCAGTCAAAGCCAACAGAAGCGTTGCAAAGAGTTTAGGATCCAAGTCGGGAACATATGGCTGCGATACCTCGGCCATGGTTCGTGACTCTAATCCACGCACCCTATCTGACATGATTGGGCTCGAATTCCTGGTAAAATTAGCTGCCTTCTCATCTGACACCCGTTGAGCCGGCTCTTGGGGCATAAGTTGTCTGGCAAAAGACAAATAATCGGCCACATACTCTGGCAGTGAGGCATTGATGAGCAAATCAACAGTCCGTTGAAAATCCCGCCATATTTCATGTTTGCCCAGAGAGTTGAAGTTTGCTCTGTATTCGTCTAGAATCTCATTCAATGGTCTTGTTGTGTGATGAGCTCGATTCTGAATTATATCATTGACAAGGCCTTGTATGAATTCCAAGTCACATTCTGGGGGAACTAGCGCACTGACTAGTCGCTGCAAATATAGCCGTGTGAGCTGTGTATTTATTTGGGCCATAATTGGTGCCTAATCTATGTTGTTATGTTTACCACCGATGTTATGATTCGCGTCTGAAATGTGGAGGAGCGATGAGGGTAGGATTGGGGGATACTGGAGCAGTAGAGAAGATGAGCATAGACCTTTTTCAGTTGGACAAAATTCCGCGATCGGCGATTTTTTGCTTTGGAAATTTTCAATTGCTTCTTTATTTTGGATTTTTATGCGTTATAGTCCGATAAACTTACATGTAGTCTGTTGCTTAGTTAGTGAGTGAAGTGTGTCAATGCGAACACTCCCATGCTTTTACGTAAATCAGTGCATACGCTCTTTAACAATATTGTTATGTGATCTTGTAATGTGAAGAGGGCATATACTTTGATTGTTTCTATGTTCATTGTCTATACTAAAAGCATAATTTTGAGATGTCCAGAGTTCATAGCTGCTATGGACGTTCTCTCCCATAGGCAATTTACAAAGGAACACCAGAGCTGACAACGTTTGGTGCAATCTCAGGCTCGATGACGTTGGGGTTCAAGTCCTTGTCAGTCAACTTCAATTGGGCGTCGGTCCACACGTTCGCGTCAATCTGTGCTTCGGAGGATCCAACACCACAAAGGCCACCAGATGCAGCCCAGTCGGACACTCTAGGCAAGTCGAGTTCCTTGAACACACTGTCGACAGCATCGATCAACTCATTGGCAAACTCGGGTCCATGTCCTGGAGTAGCAGTGATTCTCAAACGTTCTTGTCCAATAGGAACAGTTGGGAAGTTAATGGCTTGCACGTAGATGTTGTGTTTTTGCAACAACATGTCCGAGGCCAAACGAGCATCACGGGCGTTTCCAACAAGAACAGGCACAATATGAGAAGGATTTGGAATAACTGGAAGTCCCAAGTCACTCATGTTAGACTTGACATAACGGGTGTTCTTTTGTTGAGCCACACGGTCGGAAATAGTGGCTCTTTGATGTCTGATCGAGACAGAAGCACCGGCCATGACGGCAGGAGGCAAAGAGGTGGTGAAAATGAAACCTGCAGCGTACGATCTGAACCAATCGATCATGTCACGCTTACCAGTGATGTAGCCACCGACAACACCGTAAGCTTTACCCAAGGTACCAGTGACCATATCAATTCTGTTCATGACAGAGTCAGCACGGATATTGTTGATACCGGCGCGCAAATGCTCCTCAAAGTCCAAATGCTCGGCCACACCAGCACCATGAGGACCATACATACCAACAGCGTGAACCTCATCCAAAAACGTAAGAGCGCCATACTTGTCGGCCAAATCGCAGATGGCCTCGATTGGAGCAACGGAACCACACATGGAGTACACAGACTCAAAAGCAATAAGCTTAGGAGTAGACTTTGGGTACTGAGCCAATCTGCGCTCCAAATCGGCCAAATCATTATGCTTCCAGATCTCCTTCTTGGCGCGGGAGTTACGGATACCCTGGATCATGGAGGCATGGTTGAGCTCGTCAGAGAAGATGACCAAGTCCTTCATTTTCTGGCCCATAAGAGAAAGAACCGCATCGTTGGCCACGAAACACGAACTAAAAACCAAGGATGCCTCGTGCTTGTGCAAAGCAGCGAGTTCGGCCTCCAATCTGATTGCATGCTGGTTATGGCCCGCAATATTTCTGGTACCACCAGCACCAGCTCCGTAGGTATCCAAAGTCTCCTTCATGGCATCCAAGACTTTCTGATTGTTACCCATTCCCAAGTAGTCATTAGCGCACCAAACGGTCACTTTCTTCTGTTCCTCGGCCAAGTGCGCACGGGGGAACTCATGGGCCAAACGGTTGATGTTGTTGAAGTAACGGTAGGACTTGTCCTGTCTTTTCTTGTGAAGCTCAGAGGACAAAAAACCAGAGTAATCAAACAGCGACTCGTTGGACCCCTTCTCTGCAGCAAAAGCAGGGTTCACAGTCACTTGGTCCTCAGCCAACTGTTTGCCAGTCAACGAGTAGTGACCGGTAGCGTCAGACTTGAAGGTTGAAAGTGGCACGGCAGAAGCCTTACGCACATTGGAAGAAGAAGAATATTCCCGAACAGTCAAAGCGGTGCCTGCAAAAGGGCATGCTTTTGCTTGTTCCACCAAAGAGATTTGGCGAAGCGCCTTTACGGACTGGGACCGCACAAAGGGACAGACGGTGACGGATGCACGAGCGAGAGCCTCCATTTTCAGATGTTAGTTTTGTGGCAGAAAAGAATTCGACCTACGCCTTGGTATTTAAGAGGTAGTATGGAGGGGACGTCTGCTTTTATATACTGTGTAGGGGAATAATTTTGCAGGTCGGATATAGGCGCTGAGACACAAACGACAGAAAGAAAGAGCGATTAGAGCAGAGACCAGTTTTCAGTTGAGTTTGGACTGAGAAACTGAAATAGGAGAAAATAAAAAAAAATAGGTTGATTGAAAAATTTACGAAGAATATATTCTACTTTCTCTAGATCATCGGATCGCTTGGTCTTGATCTTTAGTGTCGGGCATCTGTGCCTAATTAGGCCTGGTTCAATGTATGACACATCTTGCCGGATCTGGAGGACCAATGGGACATGTCCCAGAAAAAAGAATAACAATTCGGAGCGGAGACCATTGAGCGAAATTCGGGATATATTTCGTCATTTCCGCTTGGGTCATTGCCTTGGACCAAACGCCTGTCAACCTTTCAATGCAGCTTCTGTTTGCTGCAAAATTTGCAGCCAAACGCCGGATGATTTGTAAGATTAAATATGGCCTGACCTCAGCGAATGGGGACCGACTTCACCCGATAATTTTATGGACTAGCGGCTTCCTTGAGCAATTTGAGTGCATGCTGCTCGGTTGAGCCCTGGCACTCTGATCTCGTAAATTCAATTCGGATTCTCGTCATGAGGTATTCACTGGGAAAGTTTTAACGATGGAATCAAGTGACTAGGAATACTATAACAAATTAGACTCTATCATCATGTCCAACATACTTCCCTAAAATTTTCGAAACTTCTTATTGCATCTACTTTTCACTTGGGTGTGCCTATTGAGAGTTCAAACTAATATTATATTACCTATCCCTATACTACAGACTATTCAGCGAGAGCATTTACTCTTCGTCCTCCTCGTCCTCAGCAATAGAGTAGAACTGCAATTGGTATTGGTTCTTTCTGGTGGAGACGAATCTGATCCAGTCTCTGAGCTGGTTCTTCTTCAAGTATCTCTTGGTCAAGTACTTCAAGTACTTACCGGAGAACTTAGCGGTGGACACAACAATGACCTTGGAGCCGTCCTCGGTGACGGTGGTGGTCTCACCCAAGTTACCGACAATACCGTCGACCTTGATGTGCTCAACCAAGTACTTGATGTAAGCCTCTTGGTCGAAGACACCGTTGTCCACTGGAGCGGAGGTGTCAACAACGAACTTCTTAGCGACTTGAGCGTTCTTGGTGGTCTGTATTGGTTAGCCTACTGCACTTTTGATATCTATCGAAAAAAGATCGATAGATGACAGCATAGCTACCCTACACGGGCTAACTGACTTACTAAATAGCGGTGACTGAGTAAAACTGATGAACCCGTGAACGGTGATATGTGTCGAACGTTAACTTTAGGTGATACATACGATTGGAGCCATTGTTAAAGATGTGTGTAGGGGTTGAGAACAAATTTTCCACTCTTAGATGGACTGGGGCCGGCGCGGGATGCACAGGTCTGTGTCCTCCATAGTTGAAGGGCATGTGCCCTTGGTGGCATCACGTGACTATTTGGAAGCTGCCGCGAACCCTCTTTGTACTGAATCCTGTCCTGCTTGAGGGCCTATTTGTCGCGGCTGACTCAAATGACTCGCGATTCCGAGGGTGCAGTACTCCGGCCGTTCCGACCTGACTCAAGTGACTCGTGGGTTTCGAGAACCAGTAATATCCGGTTGATTAGTCCTGCAATGCACCCCTGTAACAGACTATTTTTTTTTGGGTCAATACGCCAACTCTCCAAATAGGCAATTTCCCGATCTAACCATCTCTAGCTTCAATCCTTGCTAAATCAGGCCAAATAAGTACTACATTTCGAATGCTTTCCTTAGTTAGAAGATTCGGTACCTCAAGAGTGGCATTTGCAGCCACTGCCACTTCTGTCAACGCTGGTTCCCAATTATCTGCTGCCAATGCTGCTCTTCTCGGTGAGGCCCGCAATGACTGGACCAGAGAAGAAATCAAGGCTATTTACAAGACTCCTTTGATGGACCTCTTGTTCAACGCTCACCTTCAACACAGAAAGCACCATGACCCAACGGAGGTGCAATTGTGTACTTTGCTCAACATCAAGTCTGGAGGATGTACTGAGGACTGTAAATACTGCTCTCAGTCGTCCCGTTATGACACTGGTACCAAGGCTGAGAAGATGGTTGACTTGGAGACAGTCAAGGCAGCTGCCATTAAGGCCAAGGAGAATGGATCTACCCGTTTCTGTATGGGTGCAGCCTGGAGAGACATGAACGGTAGAAAGTCCGGATTGAAGAAAATTGGTGAGATGGTTAAGTACATCAATGACGAGTTGAACATGGAGACCTGTGTCACCTTGGGAATGGTCAACGAAGACCAAGCTAAGCAGCTTAAGGAGTCTGGTTTGACTGCTTACAACCACAACATCGACACCTCCCCTGAGCACTACCCTAACGTCATTTCCACCAGAAGCTACGAGGACCGTTTGCAAACCATCAAGAATGTTCAGAAGGCTGGTCTTAAAGCATGCACTGGTGGTATTTTGGGTCTTGGTGAGACTGAGGATGACCACGTTGGTTTCCTTCACACCTTGGCTACCATGGACACACACCCCGAGTCCTTGCCTATTAACAGATTGGTGCCTATCAAGGGTACGCCCATGGCCGAGGAGCTTTCCAACCTTCCTCGTGACTCCGAGAAAAAGCTTAAGTTCGACTCTATCCTCCGTACCATTGCTACTGCTAGACTTATCATGCCCGAGTCAATTATTCGTTTGGCTGCTGGACGTTACACCATGAGAGAAAACGAGCAATTCCTCTGTTTCATGGCTGGCTGCAATGCTATATTTACCGGTGAGCAGATGTTGACCACTGCCTGCAACGGTTGGGATGAGGACACCGCCATGCTTGCTCGTTGGGGATTGAAGCCAATGAAGAGTTTCAGAAAGGGTGAGTCCCAGGCCCAAATTGAGGCTCAAGCCCAAGGTTCAGCTCAAGCTTAAGCTTTTAGCGGTTCAATTGTGACGAGAGACCTTCTACTCGGCCAAAGTAATAGATAATAATAATATTAATATGAGACTTAGCATACTACTAGCATTCTGATATTTTTCGTCGCCTCTGTAAGAGCTAGTGCCTATCTCAAGTATACAACGTCGAAAATCATGAAATACGAAAATTGCCCGAATTTACAATAATTGATGATAGCTTATTTGCGCATTTCCCCGGATGCTGTCGTCTTATCTGTCTATTCAAATTGACTAGTCACCAAGAAGTCAATTTGACTCGCAGTCTCGAAAAGCTCATAACCATCCGCTGAAGTAGATACACATACCATCCCAAATAAAACACCATATGAACTCGAACACCAAAATCCTACCAAATGCACTCAATAAAGATACCCGGAACAAAGATTCTCATTTGGCTCCTTGGATTTTGTTGCAAAACTGCTGGCACGACGCACCCGTGCATTCCATTTCAGTTGCAGCCGCCATGCACTCCCGATAGACAGTGCTCTACCAGTCTTGCTCTATGAACACCAGCAAACAATGACGAGCGCTGTCATCGTAAACTTTAAAAACTCCAGCCAAAGGTCGAAACTCGCACTTTGGAATTTGTTCCAAAACAGATATCGCTCCTGCAGACTGTACGGTCCTCCTCTTCTGTCGCCTTAACGCCTCTACTATCTCCTCACCTTATCTCGCCGCCTGCAGTCCATCGTGTCACAGGTCTATCCCCAAACTTTCCAATACACCTCACTTCTTCAGTCCATACGAAAAACACTTGTAGAGCAAAATCTTTGCTGTTCATCGGTTGACCGGAAAACGTCTTTTAAAAAAGGGAAACAGCTGCGCTAGTCTCCTCCTATTTGTACCTGGACCTGGCTGCTTATTGAGAACTGGTCTAGTCACGAAAAAAAAAAACTGGTGGAGTGAAAAGTTACCGTTCGGAGTGACACGGAGCTGTTCAGAGTTTTCTGAATTTTACATCTGTTTTTGAGGGACACATAATCGTTGGAACATAACAGGACCGCCAAGTCCACCGGGTTTCTTTATCTGATAAATGATGGCTCTGCGCTTCACAACTAGTAGTATACATGCTAAGCTCGACGACTTGACTCTCGGGTCGCCGCGGTTGAGCCCACAGGACAGCATATCGCCCAAAATTGAGCCGTTCTCGACCAAATCGCTTCTTTCGAAGTCGTTGGCTAGTGAAGGCTCGATGCATGAAAACGAGCCGCCCTCGCCGCTGCTTTTGGCCAACATCGACTTGAGCCACCTCCGAGATGATCATCCCGAGCCTTCGCTTTTGGCCACTTCGGTTGGTAAAGACTCTGAGGGACGCATGCTCCCGTCATCATCCACCATATCATTATTGTCTCTCAGCAACAATGCCCATGGCACAAATGGCAATAGTAGTACCACCAATATGGTCTCTGCATTGTCCAATTTCAGCAACGTGACTGGGAACCCTCCCAATTACATAGATTTGCATTTTAACCACAACAAACTTGTCCCTCAGACATTTACTCCCACCAGCATCGAAAGGGGGAACTCTTTCTCCAACCTACGGTCGCGCAACTCATTCAATCATTTGGGCCAACAGAGACTACAACCCTACCAAAAAATGACTTCACCAGGAATCCCTAGTGGGTCGGAGTTTGCATCGATCACCAGTCCGCAAAACATTCCTTTAAAACGGAACTTGTCGTCTGTGTTTACTCCATCATCTCCCAGTCTTGACCCCGTATCGGTCGCGAACTCTCCATCTGGATTTTGGTTGAACTCGCAGACGCCGCCTAGAATCTCGAACTCTCTAGGCAAGTACAAGAGTTCTGCTAACCAATTTGTAGGCTTGCACCAAATCAATTCAATCGGAGGCACCCTAAATATCCAGGAAAAACAGGGCTCCCTCCATCTGACCTCTAAGCATATTGACATTCAAAGGAAGGGCAGTGATTCGCCAATCTTGAACCCTGTTCAAACTCCCATCGAAGACATGCCGATGACGCCATTGTATCTTAACTCAGACTCCGACTCGTACTTTGTGTTATCTAACACTCAAGGTGCATCAAGAACACGCACGAGTGTTTCTTACGGGTTTGAGACGGCGGAAGGGATTGACGAAAATGAGGAGCTCGATGAAATGGACAATTTGGAAAAGATGGATTAGTATATAGGATAATAGATTGGGTTTATAGGACTTCGACGGCAATTTGTAGTTGAACTCATTACATTTGAGACGTATCATCATACTCACCCATGAAAGCTGAATCAACCCCTATTAAAACTATTCAATACCCGGGCCTCCATCTTAAGAAATACTATAGTCTAAGAGAGAAAAAAATTGTCTCATTTTCATTTTATTGGCAACAATAAAACGTTGTTCCCTTGAGCCAAGCCCAGTATCTCCTGGCTTCGAAGGTATCGTGATTTTCATTTGCGCCATTCCAATGAAATATTTTTTCATAAATATCAAATAGTGTAACTTATCACAAATTCTAAACCCTGTTAATTTCCGATTGATTCCTCGCCTTTTTCGGGCAACTTTTAATTTCTTTTTTGGACCACATCCTGTCATTTTTGGTCCAGTCTTATCTGCCAACCGCGATAAGTCTTCTTCTCCGAAATCTGAATAAAAAATAGGAAAAAAGTGCACCAATAGATACCCAAAACGAACACAGAATCAGGCAATTTCATTCTGCAAAAATTTATTATTTTACAACACAACTCATACATTGAAACCATAGATATCTACACCACCACATCTTTTGTTCTCATCACGCCATCAATTACCCCTAAAGAATGACTACTTACGAAGGTACGTATACAGCATATGAACAGGCTCGAAAGAATTCAAATGTATAGAACTAACCAAAGACGACCACAATATCTTGCGCAATGAGGACATACCTGAGGAAGGCGCATCCCAGACACTTTCCACAGTAATTAACACTCTCTTAAGCACGACCCTCCAAGTGAATGGCAACCGCATGAGCGGTAGAGAGCTATTTGAGCTGGCCCTCGAGATGTTGGATGCGGGCGAAGGTAGCCTGACAATATCTGAGTTTCTCCTGGCGCTTTCGGAGGTCAATTTCAAGACTCAAGAGGGAGTTGACGACGAGTTTCTTGATAATTTGGAGCGTGTGGATGTGGCCTCGCTTCCTGAACTGGCAGAATGCCCAATTTGCACCAACAAGTTCTCAGAAAATGAGTACCCGTTATTGGTAAAGCTTCCATGTCGTGTGCAAAATGGTTCCAAGAAGGAGCACATCTACGACATGGATTGCATAGCGCCATGGTTGAAATTGCACTCCACGTGTCCTATGTGCCGCTTCAATGTGAAAGATGTCGCTCTGACCAGGAAAAAGAGATTGGACGAAGAGACAAGACTTGCACGGGAAGCACTCGGCGACGAGGATGACGCTGACGAGGAGGAGGAGGGATGGGACTTGTATGGCTAGAGAATTTTGCCCGTTTCAGTTTGTTCACAATGATTGTTGGGCAACAGGGTCTGGGGAATTATAAAAATGGGTTTTCTTGTTTAGTTCAATGGCGAAGGGTGTTTTGGAGTAATGGGCACATGTGTGATCATGACATGTTGCATTTTAGACGAGACTGTCAACGATCTTCGTCTCAATATTATGTTTGTTTTTGTATTTAATGTTATGTTTTTAGCCGAGGCACCGTTGTTTTTCCATAGGTGAAGATATGAAGACCAAGAACACTGTTGTTCTCACGCAAATCTCTTTCTTAAACGCCAAAATGACCACGATAAAATGAAACCTACAATTCGTACCTTTTACCGATTACTATGTACATTATTTCTCCTCCAAAGCCTTCTTAAACTCATCCGACTTCAACAACTCTTGCACTCTATTTGACACTGGGTCTGCAGAAGCATGAGTGTAAGCCTCTGGCAACTTGATGTCCTCTGCAGTCAACTCACTGAGCTCCTTGTCAAAGGCAGTCAGCTCCTGGGTATGTATCTGAGCTTCGTATTTAACACCTTCAATAGCGTTCTTGTTGATGTAGGAGATCCACAAGTCGATGACTTCTGGGTTAGCGTCATAAGCCACAAGCTCTTGACGATGAGTGACTCTCCACCAATTCTCCTTGGACTTTGCTTGAGCGAAAGGCGATCTGATGACGGTATATAATCTCTTCTCAGGTTTAAGAACCTCGATCTTTGAGCAGGGAATACCCAAATAGAAAGCAGCTCTGGCAGCGAAGTCAGATGCTCTCAACAAGTCATCGCTGTCGTAGCCCTTGAATGAAAGTTCGGCGACTTTGTGGCCATGTGTTTGTGGAAGACGCAATGGCTTGTACTGCAACAACTCCACATTGAGCGGAATGGGTTCCTGTCTTTTGTTCTTGGGAGCGTTGCTGTTGATTATAAGTGGCTTGTACTCGAAGTCAGCGGCCAATAAGGAGTCTAGGAACTCTTCATTTTGAACCGTCTTCTCGGCCTGTTTGGCGACATATTGATCGGGCGAGAGGAATTTTTTGGAGGCCGTCTGTGCCTCTGTGCTATAGCGTGCACTTCCAGAGAAGAGACGGACGACTGCCCGCAGGCCTGTGAAGCGAGAAAGCATGGTCGACTGGAGTGGGATTGTTAGAACAATTTTTCAGTACAAGTAAGTGGTCACGTGACAAATGTCTTTTTGAGTTGTGGAGAATCAACTGGTTTTGCCGTAAGTTGAGCTAAAATTATCGATATATTTTTGACATGTCTTAACATTCGTAAATTGGTTTTGGTGTTTTTTGGGTTTCCTGGTGTACTTCTGTAGTAAGCGTTGAGCACACACAACAACCAAACGGTATGATGCTTGCTTAAATGCTTCCTTCGCAAAGAAACACATATAATATAAAATTTACTTCTTAGACAGCTCGCCCTTCCAGCGCTTCATTTTGACTGCTAATTGCTTGCTCGTTACCCTCAGAGTACGAAGGCAAGACTCTGCTCTACTGGCACAGCATTGCTTTGCAGATTTACAACAGAGCGAAGTCACATCTAATTGAGCTTTTGTGTATGAATTTATTCACTTGAAATCGGTTTTGTGTCAAGCTAGGGTCATCAAGCAACTTGCTTTTTCTTGTTCTACTGAGTTCGAGCGACACAAACTCTGGTTCGGATTGGAAGGAGACACAATAAGTTATGAGAAATAAACTCATATATTGGAAAAACCAGATGCCAAATCCTTTCCTCTGAGATTTTGAATTTTGATTGTTCGTCTTATCTAATCGTACTGCAGGTAGTCTTTGGTTCTTGAATGAATGTATTGTATTATTTGGAGAACAGTTTCTTCTGTGAGTTTCGGCAATTTTAAATTGATTTTGTATTTTGTCTGAATACAGGTTGAATACTTTCTGAGTTTTTGTCTTGCGAAGTGAAAAATCTTAGCCCAACTACCAAAAAACGTGTAGAAGATCTGTGATGCTACTCAAGATCCAAAACTAATGCTTTGATTCTATTTCTATATCATGATTAATGTCCAATTTTTCTTTATGATATTCTCTCCCTTGGAAGTTTGAGCTGCTCTAAGAATGAATCTCATGTATATCTTCGTTCGCTCGTTCGCCAGAGTGGGAGTGGAATTTCCTAACTCTTGTGCCTACAATTCAAAGTCATTGTAAAGAATTTCAGTCTGATAAAATGTTCGTCATTTCAGCCAGACACTTCATAGATCTTGGTTTAGCGTTTTCGAGAAACGAGAGCTACAGCCTGAGAAGCTGATAGAAATCCCAAACATTGTCTTCAAGTTTATGGATCGAAACCGCATTTATTCTCTGGTTCTTCAGTCAGTATCATTTTTTCTCGTTACTCAACAAGGACTCTCTTCTTGGAGTTCTCTATTATATTGAATTTTAAGATCTTGTAATTCCTATAAAGTCCCCATTATTCGGTTTGCAACAAAACCTAGTCATTGACTTCATCAATTGAGTGACACAGGTTTAATGAGTATAATGATCTTAATTATACACATGAATATTACGGCGACTCCTTCTGGCCACGATAATGAGTCTCCCTGGAGATACTTTAGCAAACTTTGGGGACTACAATCAAATTGAAACATATTCTAAAGGGGAAGACTAACTATCTAGCAGCAAGAAAAGATAGTGGGTTTACGCTTTTACTAGTATTTTTTGCGGTTTTGGATTTTTTTGAAGAATCGCTAGGATAGCTTATGTAAAAGTCCTCGAACTCCGATGTCATAAGTTCACAAACCGAAACAAATTGAAACGAAGATAGCAAGAAATTAAAATCTATTTAGAAATTACGATGGTTACATGCTCAGTGAACTGACATTTCGTTCGAATTTGTCAAGTTGAAACAAGCCTGATTTTTAAAATCCAATTTCATCAGCGATTACAAAGAAAAAGACAAAAATGAAAACGGCCACAAAAACATCGAAACGAAGAATTTACGAAAAACAGCATATTAATTATCTTTTGATTCCTGATGGCTTCAACATTCAAAATTTGCTACTTGTTTGGTTTCATGTATTCTCACCTCTTCGCGGACTGTTTCTAATGATCTCAGTTCTAACACAAATCTCACATCCAACTAAACTGCGTGCTTCGATTCTAGGCCATTAGCGAAAACTAGCCCAAAACTATTCTTATCTACGCCGCTTTCTCTATAGAATTACACATCCAATATGGGAAAAGCTAGTAAGGATAAGCGAGATCTCTACTATCGTCGTGCAAAAGAAGAAGGCTACCGTGCGAGATCCGCATTCAAACTTCTTCAAATCAATGAAGAGTTCGGCATCTTTTCCGGCGTTAAACGTGTGGTAGATCTCTGTGCTGCTCCGGGATCGTGGTCTCAGGTTCTTAGCAAAGAACTCAACAAAGATACCGATGAAACAGACCGAGCGAAGATTGTGGCTGTTGATTTGCAACCAATGACTCCGATTGATGGTGTCACTTGTCTTCAGGCAGATATCACCCACCCAAAGACACTTCTGAAAATTCTACAATTGTTTGGAGGTGAACCTGCTGACTTTGTGTGTAGTGATGGAGCCCCTGATGTCACTGGTCTCCACGATTTGGATGAATATATCCAGGCGCAGTTGGTTCTCTGTGCTTTGCAACTCACCACTTGTATTCTCCGACCAGGAGGAACCTTTGTCGCTAAGATTTTCCGTGGGAGAGACATTGATCTTCTCTACAGTCAATTCAGTTACTTGTTCGAATCAGTAGTTTGTGCAAAGCCCCGGTCCTCGCGCGGAACTTCTTTAGAGGCCTTTATTGTGTGTCAGGGATACCGCCCAAGACCTAACTGGAAACCGGAACTAGATCTCACGAAGTCTACTGAAGAGTTTTTTGAGGATGCACAAATCGGTAAAAGCTACATTGGAAATGATATGGAATTTCCAGATGCAGAAGAAAGAAGTATTGCCAGATTTGTTGCCTGCGGTGATTTGGAAGATGGTGACTCCGATGCGACATATGTCTTGAATACGAACGAGAGAAAGCGGAATTTAGAGCCGGTGCAAATGCCTACTGCTCCACCCTACAAGAAAGCATTGGAGTTGAAAAGAAAGGGAGAGATGCAGAGGAAATCTTAAATATTGGAACCCAAATACATACTACACAGAAACGGATCAAATCTCACGAAATGATTCACTACCAAATAAATTCGACTTACATGTAATGGTTCTCTATTAGGAATTACAAAATTAAGCTTGTGGAGCCTCATCACCCTTAACCAAGGCATCTGGCTTCAAGGTTGGGAACAACAAAACCTCTCTGATAGTGTTGGAGTTAGTCAAGAACATGGCCAATCTGTCGATACCACATCCCCAACCGGCGGTTGGTGGCAAACCGTACTCCAAAGCGTTACAGAAGACCTCATCGACCATCTGGGCCTCGTCATCACCTTGGTCCTTCTGTCTAGCTTGTTCCTCGAATCTAGCTCTTTGGTCGAATGGGTCGTTCAACTCAGTGTATGCATTACAGATCTCCTTGGTAGCAACGAAAACCTCGAAACGCTCACACAAACCAGGAATGTCTCTGTGCTTCTTAGCCAATGGAGACATCATTTGTGGGTGACCGAAAATGAAAGTTGGGTTGATCGAAGCATCCTCGAGCTCTCCGACCAATTTGTCCAACATTCTAGCGTTAGTCAATGGTGGAGAACAGTCAAGCTTGTTGTCAATGAGGATTTGCTTCAAGAACTTACCAGTGGCCTCGGTGTGCAACTCATCTCCAGCTGGGAACTTAACGTTGTAAACCTTCTCCAACTCCTCAATCATGTTAACTCTCTTCCATGGTCTAGAGAAGTCCAAGGTCATTGGCTCCTTGTCTGGGCCGTCAGCGTGGTAAGTGATCTTGTAGTCACCAGTGATGTCCTTGACCATCTCGGAGAACAACAACTCGGTCATGTCCATCAAGTCGTAGACGTCAGCGTAAGCCTGATAGAACTCACAGGTGGTGAATTCAGGGTTGTGGGTCATGTCAATACCCTCATTTCTGAATTGACGACCGATTTCGTAAACTCTGTCCATACCACCAACGACCAACTCCTTCAAGAACAACTCAGGAGCAATTCTCATGTACATTTGCATGTCCAAATCGTTGTGGTGGGTGATGAATGGCTTGGCAGTGGCACCACCAGCAATGACGTTCAAAATTGGGGTCTCGACCTCGACGAAGTCTCTGTTATCCAAGAATCTACGGATGTAAGAGATGATGGCAGATCTGACCTTAAATCTCTCTCTAACGTCATCGTTGACAATCAAGTCCAAGTAACGCTTTCTGTAACGAGCCTCTTGGTCCTTGAAACCGTAATGCTCGGTTGGCAACATGTGCAAACATGGGGTCAACAATTGGATAGACTTGGCGAACACAGACACTTCACCCTCACCACCCTTAGCTGGCGAAGTTCTACCTGGGTAACCAGTGACACCGATGATGTCACCTCTTCTCAAGTTGTCGTGCTCCTTCTCGTAGGCCTCCAACAGCTCGGCGTCTTGGGCCTGGGCCATGATCTGGATCTGAATACCATCACCCTTCAACACGTAGAAACGAAGCTTGGATCCGGACTCTCTCTTGGTCATGATACGACCAGTGAGCTTGACCTCGACATCTGGCAAGGTCTCACCTCTCTTCAACTCGGCGTACTTGGTAGCAAACTCAGGAACAGTCAAGGTTCTGTGGTACTTGTGAGGGTATGGGTTGAAGGCAGATGAGTCCTTCTCGTTGGCCTTTCTGTACTCCTCGACCTGACGAGAACGGATGTCGTAGTACTGGTTAGGGTTCAAGTCGGCCATGTTGTCCTTCTTCTTAGGAGGCTGCTTGTTGGCGTTGGCAGCAGCCTTCTCGGCCTTCTTGGCCTCCAACTGTCTGACCTTTTGTCTCTTCTTCAATTCGGTTTTGGAAACTTGCTCGCCGGTGGCCTCGTCCAAGTATAACTTGGCGGCTTGTTGCGCGACTTCTGCTACGGGGTCGGACATGGTGGTTGGGGATAAAATTTTCAGATGAGAAAGTGAGATAGAGGTTCGGGGTAGGGTATGTGAGTCAGTACAGAAGTGGATCTGTACAGGTAATCTGGAGGACAAAAATGTGAACGAATGCGGGAAAATTGCGTGTTAATTTTCTAGTTACTTAGTTGGTGAATTTCGATGAGATGAAATTGTTTGAACGATCTTCCTTTGGCTCGTCGTTTGCATTGTCCAAGCTAGAGCACATGGATAAGTGTAGAGGGGGATGCTGTATTAAGACTACTGAAATTCCTTATGTAATTTTTTACGATTAAAGAAATGTAAGGTCGACTGAGATGGATAGTGTTGTAGAAGCGTTAGTGATTGCGATGGTGAATCGTATAAATATGGTGACGAGAGTGTGAGGAAACAGGTGCAGAATTTCAAGAAGAACGGAGACGGCTTCTTCAGATTCTGTTTCAACCATTCAATGAGCTCAACTTTTCCTTCTGTGGGTCACATCAACGATACTCTGTCAGAGTAGACTCTGAACTATGATGAAGGTTGCCACTAATACAAATTCGTGAGGCTGCAATAACATCTGCTGGCATGTTTTAACTTCCTGATTCAGATCAATTTCTAAGTTTTCATTAATTACTTTATCACCATTTGAATGGTTGCAAATTACTTTACATAAGACACGAAGCATGAAAGGCCAAACAAATACTTTTTGAAATTAGATTTCCACACGCCCCGGATCTGACATAAGAAGTAACCCAGATGCTATCTCCTAATAATTTTTGACCATTCGAAGGCTAAATTCGTCTTCGTATTGGTAGTGTAATCTCTCGAATAGCTAAACAATGCTCTCGAAAAAGGATGTGACCGACCTCTCCTACTTTGGAAGTCACTAAAATTTCTCCAAATGAATTGTGATTCTTCATTTTAAGCCGTCAAGTAGATCCAACTCCGATCTCTACTTCGAGCTGTAGTCATACATACATCTCAGACCAAGAGAATGGCAATGCATCACTGAGTTGAAATATCAGATTAAAATTAATAAAACCATTTGCCTCCGACTGTCTCATGAAATTTCTTCGAATGTCTAATCTTTTTAGATTCGTTCTTCTTGATACCACAAGCACCGGAGGTACGGGTGTCTCCCATACCTGAAAATTTTCTATATCGCTATAGTAGAAACCACCAAATGTCCACCAGAAAAACCACCAAGGCCCCTGAGCCTCCGACTGTGTCGACTGTCATCTTGGAGGGAAGTGTCTTGTTGTCTATTGTTAGACACACCTCCGAAAACTACCCTTCGCTCTACTCTGGTTCCCTTTTGGGATTCGAAGACCAACAACAGGTCACTGTCTCGCATGCATACCCCTTCCCTTACCCAGACCAATACGAGGGCGGCTCTTTACGCTCCCGCGGTGGTAACAAGTACCAGAAGGAGATCTTGGACGCCTTGCAGAGCTTGGATGAAGGTGTAGAGTTCCTTGGCTGGTTCCAGTCTACCATTTCCGGCAACTTTGTGAGTCCCCAACTCGTGGAGGCTGTTGCTCAACAGCAGTTGGTCAACAAGAACGCTTTTATCTTGATCCACAACATGGCATCTATCGGCAAGGAGGTCCAATTGAAGGCCATGAGATTGTCTCAAAACTTCCTTTCCACTTACATTCAAGGTCAGTGGAAGACCAAGGACTTGGAGGAGAACAAGTTGTCTTTCCTTAACATCTTTGAGGAACTCAAGGTCGAAATTCACAACCAACATTTGGTGAACTTGTTCTTGGTAGACAACGCCAGCACCGTCGAGACCAGTGCTCCAGACAGCTTGAACTTCAACGCTAACACTAACATCACCACTCAATTGTTGGAGAACTTGTACACCCAAATCGACTCCTACAACTTCGATCAGACAAACTTCAACTACTATCAAAGACAATTACAGAAAGAGCACACCAAGATTCTCCAATGGAAGCAAGCCAGAAAGGCCGAGAACTTTGAGAGAGCCAAGGTCGGCGAGCCCGAGCTTGATACCGAGGAGTGGAAGCAGATCTTCAAGTTGCCCACTGGTCCCTCTAGACTCAATAACACTCTTTACTCGCGCGCTATCGATGAGTTTGCCGACGATATCTTGAAGCAGTGTGACGAGGAATTGATCAAGAGTTTTGCTATCGAGAGAAAGTTGACTGCTTCCTTGGTGTAATGGTTGTATATTAATAAACATACGGTTTGAACTATGAGAAGGGGATACGGCTGCAGTTCTGAAGCAGAGTTCAATTTTCTATTTGGCACGTAGAATTCTGTAAGTACTGACTAAATATCCATAAGATTTATCCACAAGTTCTTGAATTGGTTAGTAGTGGTATAGCTTGAAAGAGGGTATGATGCCAACAATTATCAAGCTTTTCAATTCAATTGTACATGATTTCAATACCTCGATAAACTTCTAGGAGGCCCTTGATGGAGCACCAAACAATGGATCCAAGCATTGACACCTTGAACCATTCACGTACCAAGTCGTAGAACCTTGAATACGTCTTGAGAATAACAGAGTACTTGACGTATAACAAATTGAATCAATTTCTTATCTTCAGAAAAATATTGATTGAATGAAATTAGTTCTCTCTTGTTTCCTCCAAGTTTGGTGGTTCCCCAGATCTTCAGCAATGCATATAGCTATACAGTTAGAGAGAACAATAACACACATACAACACCAAAACAAACATGAGTTCAGGCGACTATAGAGTCATGTCTGTTCTCACCGAACACATGGGATTCCCGCCAATCACGCTCATTGACGAGGTAATTAACGCCGTCAATGAAATCATGCAGAAAGCATTGGTCGGACTCTCAGATTATCTACAACGGCAACGAAACAACCAGCTTAAGGCGCTAAAAGGTGAAGACGAACTACTGAACGAGAAAGAGAAAGAGTTCGAGAACCAGAACAAATTATTTTCTCTTCACGAAATCGAAGCTGGCTTGGTTCTGTTCGATACTTTATGCCATTCCAACTTGGACAAAAATTTCGATAAGTTCGAACTCTACACGCTACGAAATATTCTTACTATTCCCCATGACCTTGTAGACGGAGGCTGGATTCGTTTGAAACATCATGAGCACTTAGACATGCTAGATCAGACGAGGTTGGGATCTAGAGAAGAAGATATACAACTCAAAAACCTAGTGGGCAAAATAAATCTAGAACTCCATCTCCGCAAAATATTGCAAGCGCAATTGGCAAAAGCAAAGACAATAGTCAAGTCTCTCAGTCAGTACAAACGTTGCGTCGAGGGCTTGTTGTCAGCACATGCCAACACGAAGCTTACACCAGACATGGTTGAAAAATTACGAGACAACTTGGATCCTATGAACGAAAACGTTTACTATCTTCTAACGCAAGTGAATGAGGTTGTGAAACAAGTTCTCGCGCTTAACAACAAGGTGATGGGATCTTCAGGCGCACCTGATCCAACAGAGGTGCGGTTTCGTTCCACGCCTAGAGATGTCTACATCGAAGACAAAACTCATATGCTTTTGGAGAAAATCGGGATTTTGCAGGCTCGCAAAAATGCGCGTCAGCTGGACAAATACCACTAAGGTCATTGTATATTATTTGGGACAACGGCGGATTGGGACTATAAATGTAAATTTTAAACATTGAATGCGATTGTAGAAGAAGAGAATCGTGAGTATGACTGAGAAAGTTTTATCTTTCAAAGCTTTCCCACTTAATCGTGTCTTAGATATGGCTTCGTAGATGATTCGAATAGTCGAAGACGATTTATCGTAAATGACACAAATAATTGAAACGACAGGAAGTCAACACAAAAAAGAGATTCTTCTACAGAGATTTATTTTTATATCTTTTAAAGTCTCAGTATTTCTCCCTATCATCTATTGTCTTCCGGGCCAAAGAAATCGAATAAGCCGTAGCAAGAACACTATGCCTCATTAAAAAAAAATAGCGAAAATCTTTCTATCATTTCCCCTTTGTTTGCTATTCATTAAATGCCTTAAAGCCATGACTTGACCTCCGACTTTGTTTCCCCAGACTCATTGACCAATTACATCTTAACCCATTACCTACATCACCAACAACACCACCATGGCTGCCACCTTGAAACCAGACCCCGCCTATGAGCGGTTCAACGTCGCCAAGGAGAAGATGGGCCACTACTTCCGTTTCAAGACCCGTTCTGCCCTTGCAAACTTGTTCTTCATGGGTGTCATTCCTGTTGGTTTGACCGTGTGGTCCTACAACAACGAGGGCCTTTACAGCTTTAGCCGTAAGTACAGAAAAGAGCCAGTTCTGAACCCAGAGTACATTCCTAGAAAGAAGGACTTGTAATGTATCAATAGTTCATAGTGAATAGATATTCAAATGAGTTACTGTAGACCCAGCATTGCGTTTTAGGAGCAGAGAACTCAAGAGAAATGATACATGAGAGATGAAATGCATGCCTCTAAATGCTCTTTCCATAATGGAGAGTTCTCTTCATATTGTCGTTAAGTGAAGAAAGGTCATCAGAACGCAACGTGTCCAACCAAGACGATGGTCAATTTTGTTTCAATGACAACTCTTTGCCAGCACAAAATCAATAAATCCAAATTAATCGGCGTGAAAAAACACACACACACACACTTAATACGATGAACTACAAAGTCACTGGTCTTAGTTCTGAATAAAAGCTCAATAATTGTACGAAATCTAACATTATGGTATCTAAAATAGTACAAAAACTGCCCGAATATAAGAATTCTATCTTTGTAACGATTACTTCGTTGGGAGTTGGAATGACAGTAATCCAGCTTCCATGTCCTTGAGAATACGTGCTGTCTTAGCCAGAGCCGCCTTGCCGAGATTGGGTGGTATCTTTGGTTTACTGAGCAGAGGCTTGGACGAATGTTTGTGAGATTTTGTACTCGACTTTTTCTTCATTGACCCCGTGATACTGTGGCGCTTCTGCACTTCCGCTGTTTCGTCCTGAAAAGATATGTTGCTAGTCAAGTGAAATTCGTTTGAACAATCGGCCATTGAGAAGAGCGGGCCCATGAGTGCTTCCAGATGTTCAAACAAGCTACTCCGTCTCCGACTTCTAGGAGAGCCTCCCAGCACTACGGAGGAAGGAGATTGGGTATTGCTTACTCTAAGAGGACTGAGGATTGTCACAGACTTGCGCCTAGGTTCTGGAGGACTTCTAATCTTAGTTTGAGGAAGCGAATTATCGAGAGCAAGGAGATCAGACAAATTTTCGTCGAGATCGTCAACCTTGACAAACTTCCAAGGGTCTTCGGCATTCGGATTATGAAAAGGGTCTTCATCTAGCAATTGTTGTAGCTCAAGATCAACTGATATGGTTGGGTATGTTCTGTCGACGTTTGGTGGCACTAGGGGTGTGTGATGAGAAGGCTGGGCAGCCAGCATTGCAAGACCACTTTGGTCATACAAAGTCGAGACGAAAGCCGGCCTTGCTGTTGCTTCTGATATCAATTGGTCTTTGGGAATATAATTAATGCTTGCGGCGGCATTGGTATCTAGATTGATTGGCCTCCTATGAGGAGGCATAGAAATTTTGAAAGGCTGTGATTGCAGTCGAGATATTGCTGCAGACTGGCCCACATCGATATACGGAACCGAATACTCACTTCTACTTCTGGAATGGTTCGGCCCAGTTAGAGGAGTGATAGGTTCCATGGGGAGAGGTTCAGCGAAGTAAGAGGGATTGAAGTAAGTCGCAATTTTTGATGGTTCAGAAAATTTGGGACTCGTCCATAATTCTGGAGAAACATGTCTAGCGCTGCTCATGTTCGTGGATATCGGTAGGAGATCATCTTGGTTGGAGTAATACGGGCTTTGGTCTCCAAATCCTGCGCCCTGATAGCCCATCGGTGAGCGTAAATACATGCTATTCATTGAGCTGCTTAATTGCACAGCCAAATGTTCATCTAAAGGTACATATGAGTCTGAAATTGGTCTTTCATAGTCTAGACTATGGATAGAGCCTCTGTGCGTCTGAGCAGTAGGAAAGAATGGCCCCAGCATTTCTTCGAAGTCCGGGGTATTATTTAATTCGTTGGTCTTCGAAATACAACTGGGTTTTGGGGCAAAGGTCAACTTGCAGCCTCTCTCTATAATCTGAAACAGAGGTGAGAAGAACAATGAGTGGAAGGCTTTGATTTCAAGAATCCAGTCAAACTAGCTCCAATATGTTTGCTATGGTATAAATACTTTTCTTTTTGCTTCTTAGTTATGTTCTCGTTTTCCTAGAACGATATGATGTTAAGATGATTCCTATCGTTCAAGGTGGTAATATAGAGGGATCTCGCTGTGCGGAAAGATTGATTGCGGGATAAACGAGGGTATAATCGTGCGTTTTACTTCGAAACCGAAAAACAGAAACTGAAAGATATAGCTTTTGGTTGTCCCAATTCTAGATTTGCTCTAGAGTGAGATCGTCTAATGTAAAGCTTGGAGCGAGAGCTCGGGAGGAAAGGTCACAAGAGTTATGCAGAAAAATGAAAATGATTGTAAGAAAAAGCAAAAAAGGACCAGGCTTTTGATATAAGTATCTTGTACGGATTTAAGGTTCGTCAATGAGCTGGTGGTACTGTAGGCGCCGCGCGTAGTGCACCACTAGTGCTTCGCAGTCAAATCCGGCAATAAGTCCAGCAGGTGACATTGACAGCAAAACGGGACGGCAAAAACCTGCAAGCAGGGAGCATCTGCCTAGATCCGATTGGTGGATTGCATCTCGTAAAATTGAACGAGCCACCGGTCTATATCTGACGTGTTTCCGTGGGTTTGTGTCGGTTTGCCTGGCTGCAAATGTACCTAGCTCTAACTATATGTGCTGCGTAGCAACAAATAAGGGGGCACAGGATGTGGCGAAATGCCCTATTTTCCCTGGCAACGACTCCATTTTCTCCGAATTCAGAATAATTGTATGCTTTGGGATTAAATGGTTTGATGTACCGTCTCCTATTTCTCAGTTCTTGCGAAGACTGCGAACCAATATGAGTGGCTTTTGGCACAATGCACATGCAGGATTTCATGCCCCTGCGTCTCTAAATTTTAGCCGCCGTCCGCATTGGTACCTTTTTGGTCCCGTTTTGGACGCAGCCAAGCACACTCCACAGAAGAAGCTTCAAACGTCAAGCACAAGTCAATCTCAATTGCTGGTTATGACGGATGTATGTTTCACATCGGAGCGTAATCTTTGTTCGATTTCCAAGATCGAGCAATCTTTGACGTGAAAAGCCGTGTAGAAGCGATGAGCAAAAGTGTCATGACATGGTAGCTCCAGTTTGGAAACGCACCATCATTTGAGGCTAGTACTGCGCTCATGCCATCTTTCTTCCCCCACTGCGCCCCAAGCGTAACACGTTTCCTAAGACTCGCCTCGAACGTCTAGCCACCCTGTGTGTGGTCTATCAGTCGTTTTGGCGGGAATACAAGTTGCACTTCGGAAGAATGCCTTGGTGTTGCCATTGGTTTTTACCACATTGTGCATACGCAAGTCACAGAATCTCAATACGTCAGAAAATTAAATGCAAGCCACCCGGAGACATGGTATGCAAACTCTACACTTAAATAAAACCAAATTAATATATTCCATCACAACCAAAAGGTTGTCCATCCCCGTAGCCATTTGTCCCTCTATAATACCAACCGGACCCATGATAATAATAGCCATAAAAAACGCTGCCTTGGGGGAAGCCCAAGGTAGCAAAGCGGAGAAGATAAGCAAATAGTAAAGTAAACTCACAAACAAAAGAAAAAAAGAAGCACATTAGCGGGCTCGAATCCGCCAATGTACTTGTTGAACTATCAGAACATTTCGCAGATTTACGTTCAAAGATACTTCAGGAAATGTTCATCGTTGAGCCAGCCCACTTTCTCGAACGCTGCGAAAAGGCGACTGGCCTTGTTCACATCGATTCTGCACGCCTTTTGGGCGTCCGTTCTTCTGAACGGCATGTCGCTACGCAAACGTGTCACCTTCTCACTGAAGAGACGTCTCTTAGAGTCAAGGTACACATTGCAGGGCAATCTCAACGTGGAAGCCAAAATGACCTCCGCCGGGTGCAATTTCTCGGCATCTGGATCGTTGCGAAGATCCATTGGCTGTCCCTTCCACTCGATCTTGAGGCATCTACTGTTACCCTTTGGCAAAGTAAGGGCAGCATCAGGCGAGTAATCAGGAATGTTCTCATCGATGAGAGCGGCCTGTTGGGCAGCCAAAGGAGAGCCGACGTACAGAGGCTCCTTTCTGACCTTTCTTCTCTTTGGTGGCAGCGAAGGGGTCGAGTTGGAGTCCGATTCGATCTCAGAGAGCGGCACCAGACTCTCCTTCACAACTCTACGAGTTCTTACACGCTCCACAGACTCCGAGTCGGAATCTGAGCTCAGCGACTGGTGTCTCTTCTTGTGCGCAGTAGCGCGGTCCCTTCTCTCAGACAATCTCATTGGGAACAGATTGTACCCAGAGGAAGATGCAGAGTAGTGACTCAAGTATCTCAAGTGTCTCTCTTTGTAATCAGCGGAAACATTTTTCCAGGGACACACCTTGAGCGAGTAACTACGATAATCCTCGATTCTAAAAGGTTGCACAGTGTTAATGTAGCTTTTCTGGTTAGATAAGATCAGTTCCTCAGCTGCTGGCTCTCTGCGATAAGGAGACAAAGGAGGAGACAAGATGTCATGGCTAGTAGAAGCCGGTGCGGAATTAGTCGAATAAGAAGGTTTTTGACCAAATGAAGAGTTACTTCTGGCCAAAATCGACGACAAACCGGACTGAACTCTGCTATCTTCCTGGAGGTTCAGAGGAGTGATGCATCCCTCTCTCTGGCCCAAAGTTCTGGAAGTTGGATGAAATAAAAGAGTCATTGTGGTAAAAATAGTGTTAATGAAGTAAAAAAATAAAAAAGAAGGCGATTGAATGTATTGTAATTGTGAAAGTCGGAGTTGTAGTTTCTCTCAAATCTTTTTCTCTAGTACACTATGATATGACGCCAGGATGTTATGTTGATGTTGTGCAACGAAGTGCTAGATGTATTGTTTTGTAAAGGTGGTTGAGCACTGATAAGGAAGAAAAGATGCAGTTAACGAAGGAAAAGAAAAGATCTTGATTAAATATGAGTGATGCCCCGTTTGGTGTCATGCTGGAAACGGAAAAGAAGTTGTGCATGCAGCAGCAGTGCAGGTCCAAGAATTTCTTTTTTCCTGCATGCCGAGCCCGATACGGGAAGCTCCAGAGTAGTACAGCCTCGCTGAATCTGGGAATTTGCAGCGGTTTGCTCTGCAGTTTCCTTGAAAATGTGGCGGGAAGCTCTACTAATGACCTGGGTCCAGAAGAAATCCGAAATTATTGTTGATTGATGCTCCAACGGTTTCTAAACGATATATGCACAGGTCATCACGACCCTGCAGAATATCAGGTATCCTGTCACATAAGGATGATTAGTGCATGGCAGGTACAGGCATTTCTTTTTATGCAGGTCCATTGGCACCTGATTATCTGGAGCCCGTTTCATAGGAATCTACTGATGATCAGGGCAAAAGTGGCCCGAAAATGGTAAAAGAAACTGTCCCATCACTTGCGAAATGCCCAATTGTCTTTCTCAAGAAAAACCCAACTCTCAATGGCACTTTTTCCACCTACAATGGCCGAATCAAAGGTCGAGACCTCGGTCAGAAAAAAATTTTGTGCATATGCACGGTGCATTCTGCAGGCCGGGGATGGCGCCGGTTCGTTCTGCCTCGCCGCGCTATAGGGCTAAAAACCTGATCTCGAAATGGAAATTGCACAACAGAGTACAATTCTTATCTTAGAACACAAGTATTCCCAATTGAAGTACTCGGAAACTACTTTGATGGTCAAAGTCGCCCTTTTCACTGCTTGGAATTGCGTCGATTCACACGCTCACCTGCAGGCAGACAGATGTGACGGTCTTATCAACCCGTGACTGCGAGTCTCACGTGACAACATAAGCTACATCTGATGGATACTTATTGGCTGCAACAGAAAAGAAACGTCACCTGGGCGGAATACGGAAGTTTATCGAATAAGCAGCGCTCAAAACGAAACTCCGCCCAACTCCATCGTGTTGACTTCTCTCAGTGAGGAATGAGTGACTAAGGCCTCGCGTGCGGTTCGTTTAGATCTCCAGGTGTGAAACGAGCCGCTCTTAAAGCCACTAATGGTAGTACTTGTATTCAATTTCCGTAAAAACTTAAGGGAGTGCCCACGGAGAAAGCTTTTCAGTCGTATCGTATAGACTATTTTAAGAGCGTGAATGAGTAGTAGCGTTCGGCTTGATGGAAGCAGGCGTATCTGTAGATGTTGTGAGCCGCACTGATGTCAAGAAAAGTGCCAAGATATATTTTATGAGAATTTATAGTCTTGGATGCAATTGGCGGAGTTTGCTCCATGTTCTTTCGGTATAGTTTTCCATGGCAACTGTCGCATGACCAATGATGATGGGGTAGGTAAATGAGCCTTGTAGTTGAAGAAGTATTCGAAACGAATTTCAGAAGAAAACAACACTCTTTCAATTATTCATCTGTTTACTCTTTGGCACAAAAATGTTTTTTTAATTTGCGGGCTAAATGGTACAGATAGTGTATCTGACCTAAGTTTGAGTGTATTTGTTACTGACCACTGTCATCAAGAAAAGGAGTTTTGCTCAAAACTGAGTTCATTTGCTCTTCATGAATCCATCTCCGTTCAAATCTTTTTGAAACGATGATTTTGAGTTTTTATCGTAGTGTAGCATCTTTAGTATGCTATCAAGAAAGTATCCCGACGACCAGGCAAAAACTAGCACTTAAAAAAAATAAATTATGAATCAAGACCATCGACAAGATTCCAAAAAATGATCAAATACCCATTGTAGACCCCTCAACTAATTACTTATCTAATCTCATCTCATCGCTTCTCTCCAGTTCCTATCTACACTCCCCACATTGATCCAAACATAAGTTTACACCTATTCTTTCATAAACCACACAAAATAGATCACAAAATGTCCATGTACGCTGGAAAACTATGTCTCGCGCCTATGGTTCGCAGTGGTGAACTACCGATGAGACTCTTGGCCCTACAATACGGTGCAGACTTGGTTTGGTCACCTGAGATCATCGACAGAAAGATCAGAATATGCACACGAGTGGAAAACCCGAAATTGGGGACTGTAGATTTCATCGACGCCACTCGTCCTGGAGTGAAAAACCCAGTGGTGTTCCGCACAAACCGTGGTGTTGAACAGGGTAAATTGATCTTTCAGATGGGTTCAGCCGACCCTGCCATAGCCGTCGAAGGCGCGCTCAAGGTCATTCAAGATGTGGATGGAATCGATCTCAATTGCGGATGTCCAAAACCTTTCTCTGTTCATGGAGGCATGGGCGCTGCATTGCTACTGAACCCTGATCTTTTGACCTCCATTCTTCGAAACTTGGTGGAGAAAGTGGGCACTCCCAACAAGAAACCCATCAGTGCCAAAATCCGCCTCATGGATGCCACTGACTCACAGCCGACCTTGGATTTGGTCGAAAAGATTTGCGACACCGGCATTGCAAACTTGACTGTTCATTGTAGAACCAGGGAAATGAGAAACAGAGAAAAGCCGCTCCGGCAATTTGTCGAGAGTATCTTCTCGGTTACTTCGAAGCACAACGTCTCATTGATTGTAAACGGCGCTTTCAGATGCAAGAAGGAATTTCTCCAGTTCCGCAGGGACTTGAACATTCCTGAGCTCGGGGGCATGATCGCTGAAGCGGCAGAATCCAACCCAACTGTTTTCAGTGACTCGCCAAAACCTTGGAAAGAAGTCGTGACGGAGTTCATCGACACATGTCTTGCAATAGACAATCACCAGGCCAACACAAAATACATTCTTATGAATCAAATCCCAGGCAAGTCGGAATACTACAAAAAATTTAGCAAGTCGAAGACAATCGAAGACATGAAAAAGGTCGCTGAAAGCATCGAAAACGACGGGGACAAGATTCACATTAGGGTGATGCAAAAGGATAAGGCTTATGATCTTGAGGAATTGCAATTTGAAGATAAAAAGAGACCATTAGAGGAAACAGACTCTGATGACGCACAGAAAAGACCGAAGGCTGTAATTCCGGATGCGCCTTCTCTGTCTGAAGAAAAGATCGCAACTTCCAAAGTAGTTGTTAATGAGCTCAAAGTTTGAGAGATGATGTAAGGCTACCCCAACCGTCTAGCCAGATGAACTGAGCCGCAGAAAGAAGAGTCCTTACTAAGATCTGGTCTCATCTACATTCAGAGAAGATTGGTTTCATTAGCGTAGGAAACATTATAGAATATAGAACCAATCAAACCGTCCAACTCAACAAATATTAAAAGATGAACCGACTTGAAGCTTTTCTTGAGTTGAAAAGAGGGTTTGACACCTGAGCTACATAACACACCAAATCGGGGCTCGCCTACCAGAATCTTCCGTCAAGTTGAGTAAAACGCAAATCAAATACCCGAAACAATTCAGACTCTTCTGCAATTCCTACAAAACAATTCCCCGTCTGATCAATAAATCAATTAGTAGCTATACATGCGACGCCACCATCAGTCACTATTTACAATCGCCAGGCAGATAAGCACCAAAACAGAAAACATCAAATACCCAAGCGCTGAGCAATAAATCATTAAACCTGACAACCAACCATTCTACTCAGCAACAAATCTCTTCAAAGCACACCATGCACCAGCACCGGCGGTCATTATAGCGGTGGAGTATGCCATGGGCTTGACACCAGCGGCACTTCTGAAAAGAGCACCAGTCAAAGCACCAGCTGCGAGCGAGTTGAAGTCATCGTGCTTTCCTCTGAAGTGATCTATGGTCGAGTCGAAGATGTTGTAGATGAGGGCAAGGACACCAGCAGAGTTACCCAAGAATGGACCTCTCTTGGTGATGTGATTCAAAACAGTGTTCAACTTCAATTTTCCGCTCGAGCCGGCTGGCAAGCTGGCCAAACCTTCTTGCATACCGTAAGCACCACCGACACCCAATCCGAGCAAGTACATGGTACCAGTACCGTAACACAAGTTATCTCTCCAGTTACGGGCAGCGATGATACTCAGGCCGTTTTCCAAGTCTGTTAATTGGTCATCCTCCAAATCCAAATATTCAATACCTTTGTCCAAACCTGCCAAAGGGTGCAATTTGGAAGAATCCAAGGCACCTGGGGCCAGGATGATGGAAGAGACGTCGGCGACCTGGGATGGGTCGAAGCCGAGCGACTGCGTGGAGGCAGGTTTTTCGGTAGAGCTGGAGCCAAAGAGCCACGACATTTGTGTGTTATGAGATATGTGAAAAGAAGATAGTAAGTAGGATGGGAATTTTTCAATGGTACATGCAGGGACGAAGGATACAGAACTTGGAGTGGAGGTGAGTATACGGTCTCTGCGAAAAAAAAAATGGGGCAAGAAAATGGGAGACTTTTGTTGAATAATCTTTTTAATAATTGCGGTCCTTTTTTCGTCCGCTAAGATTTGTGTAGGGAGATGTGTGGTAGGGAGGATGTATTTCTTTTTAGTATTGGGGCAAACCATGGGGCAAACCAAGCGGGGCAACTGAAAACAATCGAAAGAAACAATTTAAACGAATTGCGGTTCTTTTGGCAGAAAATAAAGACTGAAAATGATTGGATTTTGCTCAAAAAAGTATTGATCAAGTTGAAGTAGTCATCTAAGAAGAATAGCTGTAGAGGTGATACCGAATGATGAAAGGCAACCTCACCTCTTGTAATTCAAATATTTAAACTTTCTTAATGTTGCTTGGTTCTTCTGGCTTGATATGTATGATCTACTCTTTCAAAGTTGGTTGGTTCTTCTGGCTTAATGTGTATGATGCACTAGACGAGCACTCTGACGACCATTTAAATTCGTCGAATCTTTACAAAGAGCTCCATGTGTGAATAAGCAAAGAAATGTGTAACACTCTTGTAAATTATGCACGCAGCGCCAGTTTTATTAAGTACTGGTGGTGCGACCGTTTAAGAATAGCTGAAACTGGAATGAGGATATACACTATGACAGCATGATGAAAGCTGATATCTAGAACAAACTAGTCTATTTTGTCACGAAACATAGTTGCCCTGGATGATAACTGAGAGAACTCCATTTCGGCTCATTCGCCGCATGTCGTTTATATCTATTACACAATAAGGACGACCACCAGTCTCCTCAGTATCAAAGAACTTTGCTCAAACAGCCCAAATGTAGATCGAATCAACAGATTCCCAAACATAATTGACTTCAATTGTCATATTAACACACAGGATATGCAAGTCGACCGTTTTGCTGGACATCAGCCACGCGCAGTCCTCGTAAATATTAAGAACATAAGATTGCAGTCGGCTATTATTTACTTGATTGCCGAGATAGGTTACACTAGGAAGGTCAAAAACTCCTTCAGAAGGTCGGGAACAGACGCTATACAGGGTAACCAAACGGCTATCAATAAATCTACAAGTCAAAGAGGAAGGCGTTACTTCTATTGTACCGTTATTAAGCAGCATATGCAACTCACAAATGTATTACTTGCCATTACAACTTGAAATTTACAATGGAAACATCACGAATCAAAATCCATGAAGACTGGCAACTAATCAATGCAGCAAGAAACCATTTTATCAGTTGCAAAATGAAAACCATCGCCGTCTTTGTTTCAATCGTTTTCCAGATTTATTTTAGAACTTTGATATGATTTCACTTCTGGTGCATCGGGTGTTGGTCTGTGCCGTTTGTTGGGTGCAAAACGTCACCAGTGTTGATGTACTGCGGCAAAAGCACCTGCAGGTGCAGATCAACGAGTATTCATTTGGAAGAAGTTGGCGGCGACTTAGTCTAGACTTGCAATGGAATTAGTCTTACCAGAATCTTGCGAGTTTGAACTGTTACAGCTAGCTCACTATTTGATTTCGAAAACTTTAATTTTGGAAGTCATTCGTGTATTCGGATTAGAGGCATGTAGCTCTTGATTACATTGACATAGAAATGATTATGAGAGTAAATATTTAGTTCTATTTCAAAAACACAAAAAGAAGGATTGATCGATAAATGTGTTTCAGGAGCGTCTTGTCCCAGTGCAAATATAGACACGAGTCACCACAAAACTACAACATAATAACCAGCCCAAATTTGAAATTGTTCTCGAGCAAAAAATCGCAATGAATTCACAATACACTTACCTTCAAAAAGGGAATGTATTATCTCACGCCTGGAACCAATACTGGCAACTTCCATGTACATGCATGGGTCGTAAAATTACGCGTTTGGGCTGTATTCTCTATCTCTCAGCACACCTAACTCCAGAACGCCAGATACAGAAATAAGATCGAAATGCCAACAATCCAGAACTGATAGCACCACCATCAAAGATAAGAACTGCAATTGTAGCAATGTATGGAATCCAGCCCACAAAATGGATCCGTTTGCCTGGCCCCCATTAGCCGCGAAGCATCAAACCTACATAGGCCCTCTCAGTCCCATAAACGTAATTGTTTGCAGCCGCCAATACAGCCAGTGCCAATACAAATAATCATCAATGCATCAATGCATCAGTTTTCAAATAAACGAAGGTTACTAGTACCAGCAAATTCCCAAATCACATCAATCCCACTCTCTAACCTGATCTCAGTGTAAACCCTATATACATGTATAAGTATAGATCTACACCCATACATAGAACTACACCTAGTACTACTACACCTACACCAATGTCTACCAAAATGCAAACAATCTAAAAAAGAAAATCGGCCGCGTTTGCCCGGGGCTCCCTTGGTGACGCCGACCACCCAGCGCAGGCACACAAAATGTCTCACCACACAATAACACCTCCCACCCACACCAACTACATAATATTCACCTAACACTTACGTCAATCGGCATCTGCACACAGGGGGCCAACTTTTTCGAATGTTGGGAGACAGGGTACGCGCCTGCAGATAGCGCGCACCCGTGCCTCCCGGGAGCCCCAAACTATATCTCTGCCTACTTTCGCTTCCGCCGATTTCTTCTAACGTCGACACTGTAAGTTTCTCAACAACAAAGCTTGCGTGTGTTTCCCGTTGGATTTCCCAATCATATAATTCTATTCTTGCGGTATGTATAATTTGCGGTGCGCCGTTTTGAGGTGTATGGGGCCATAATAGGTGATCTCTCCAAAAGGAGGAGTGACGATGATTTGTGAGTGGAGATGCACTTTTTCGCGTGAAATTTGGTGAAATCGCAATCTTTGGGTATTATTTATTTGGACAGTTTATTTTTTTTTAGAGATTTAGAGATATAGACCCGGGCGCGATGGATCATCGCTTCTGGAAAAAGCCAATCTGGTCGATTCCGACGGAATTGATGGCATACAGAATAGGAGTTTGCTTATCCCGACAAGTCTCTTTGCGAGGAAATACCAATTGAGCCATTGATACACTTTGCTCGACAATTTGACCGTCTTGACTACCCTTCTGTTAATGACCACTGGAACACATTCTGAGTGGCTCACAGTGGCAACTCGGCTCGACTTCCTCCTGAAATGTAGAGATGTACTTGGTTATACGGCAAATTGTGCAAATTCACAAATTTCATTTTCATTGGTCCACATTTAACTCATCCATTTGGTTTGGTGATTCACCATTGCTTCTCACATAATGGCAAACACTCCAATATTCAGAAATTTCATCTCAAGCTCGCTCATACTCAACTCTAAAATGAGCATCAATGTCTTTCCAAAATTCACCCACCACCAGTTTTCATCAGTTTTCCAAAACTCCAAATGCGGCTGGAAAATTTCCCTGCACACGAGCAGTCGTTTTTCCAGAGCTCAAATCCCCCAACCAAATCACCTCCCCTTCAACCACAAGCAACCTCCAGGCAAATGAATGACTAACCTCAGAAAGTTGCAGTTTTTTAACCGGCACCTTCATAGAATCTATCTTTCTGCGTTACGAGCCCCCCTCGTAAATAGACTCCCCAAGAACGGGCTCCTAACGAAACCCTTTTTATCCCGTATTTTCCCCAAGTTCAAATCCCTAATTGCCCCCAAAATGGAAGCCAACTTCTCCAGCCTTCACTCAGAATTACCTTCCCACTTTTTGGGTCTCAACTCCGTCGAAAGAGCAGATGCGGGCCCCGTGACTGACTTTGTCAGAGCGCACGAAGGTCACACCGTCATCACCCGTGTTTTGATCGCCAACAACGGTATCGCCGCCGTCAAAGAAATCAGATCCGTCCGTAAATGGGCTTACGAGACCTTCGGCGATGAGAGAGCCGTCAAATTCGTGGTGATGGCCACTCCAGAAGACATGACCGCCAACGCCGAGTACATCCGTATGGCCGACCAATGTGTCGAGGTCCCGGGCGGAACCAACAACAACAACTACGCCAATGTCGAATTAATTGTAGAGATCGCCGAGAGAATGGACGTCCATGCCGTTTGGGCCGGTTGGGGTCACGCCTCCGAAAACCCAATCTTGCCTGAGATGTTGGCAGCTTCCCACAAGAGAATCATATTCATCGGTCCTCCCGGTAGTGCCATGAGATCATTGGGTGACAAGATTTCCTCGACAATTGTTGCTCAACACGCCAAGGTCCCATGTATTCCATGGTCTGGTACTGGTGTTGACGAGGTTGTGGTCGATACTGCCACCAACCTTGTTTCTGTCGCTGACGATGTTTACGCCCAAGGTTGTTGTACCGGTCCAGCCGATGGTTTGGAGAAAGCTAAAATCATCGGTTTCCCAGTCATGATCAAGGCCTCTGAAGGTGGTGGTGGTAAAGGTATCCGTAAGGTCGACAACGAGAAGGATTTCTTCAACCTTTATAACCAAGCTGCCAACGAGATTCCAGGTTCTCCAATCTTCATCATGAAGTTGGCTGGTGACGCTCGTCACTTGGAGGTCCAATTGTTGGCCGATCAGTACGGTACAAACATTTCTCTTTTCGGAAGAGACTGTTCTGTCCAAAGAAGACATCAAAAGATTATTGAAGAGGCCCCTGTCACAATCGCCAAGAGAGATACTTTCCGCGAGATGGAAAACGCCGCTGTTCGTCTCGGTAAGCTTGTCGGTTACGTTTCCGCTGGTACTGTTGAGTACCTTTACTCTCACTCCGATGACAAATTCTACTTCTTGGAGCTTAATCCCCGTTTGCAGGTCGAGCATCCTACCACCGAGATGGTCACTGGTGTCAACTTGCCTTCTGCTCAACTCCAGATTGCCATGGGTATCCCAATGCACCGTATCAGAGATATCAGATTGATGTACGGTGTGGACCCACATCTGTCAACCTGTATTGACTGGGAGTTCAAGTCCCCAGACGCTGGTTTGACCCAACGTCGTCCTCAACCAAAGGGTCACTGTACTGCTTGTCGTATCACCTCTGAGGACCCAGGTGAAGGTTTCAAGCCTTCCGGTGGTAACCTTCACGAGCTTAACTTCCGTTCTTCCTCGAACGTTTGGGGTTACTTCTCGGTGAACAACACCTCCAGTATCCACAGTTTCTCTGACTCCCAGTTCGGTCATATTTTCGCCTTTGGTGAGAACAGACAAGCTTCCAGAAAGCACATGGTTGTTGCCCTTAAAGAATTGTCCATCAGAGGTGATTTCAGAACCACCGTTGAGTACTTGATTAAACTTTTGGAGACTCCAGACTTCGAGGGTAACACCATCACTACCGGTTGGTTGGATGAGTTGATCAGCAAGAAATTGACTGCTGAGAGACCAGACCCAGTGCTTGCCACTATCTGTGGTGCCGCCATTTTGGCATACTCTCAATCCGCCGAGGACTTAGCAGAGTACACCGCTAACATCCTGAAGGGTCAAGTTCCTCGTTCTTCTGTTCTCAGAACCATTTTCCCAATTGAGTTCATTTACGAGGGTCACAAGTACAAGTTCACCGCCACCAAGTCTAGCCCTGAGCAATACAACTTGTTCTTGAACGGTACCCGTGTTGTCGTTGGTGTTCGTCCTTTGAGTGATGGTGGTGTTTTGTGTGCCGTGAACGGTCTCTCACACACCGTTTACTGGAAGGAGGAGCCATCTGCCACTCGTTTGTCTGTCGATGGTAAGACATGTCTCTTGGAGGTCGAGAATGACCCAACCCAATTGAGAACTCCATCTCCTGGTAAGCTTGTCAAGTACTTGGTTGACAGTGGAGAACACTTGACTGCTGGCCAAGCTTACGCTGAAGTCGAAGTCATGAAGATGTGTATGCCGCTCATCACCCAAGAGTCTGGTGTTGTCCAAAACATCAAGCAACCTGGTTCCACCTTGAACGCTGGTGACATCTTGGCTATTTTGCTGCTTGACGACCCATCTAAGGTGAAGCATGCTTTGCCTTATGAGGGAACCTTGCCAGACATGGGTGAGCCACAAATCCAAGGTACCAAGCCAATCCATCAATTCAACCGTTGTGCTGGTATTCTTGCCAACATTTTGGGTGGCTACGACAACCAAGTGATCATGAAGCAAACCCTCCATGAGATTATTGAGGTCTTGCGCCTGAAGGAGTTGCCATACTCCGAATGGCACTCTTTTATCAGTGCTTTGCACTCTCGTTTGCCAATCAAGTTGGATGAAACCTTGGTTTCTACCGTCGAGAAGACCTTGGCCCGCGATGGTGAGTTCCCTGCCAAGCAGCTTTTGAAGATCCTCAAGAAGGCTGAGCAAGAGAACGCTAAAGACGCTCTCTTCAGCAGTGTTGTCGCACCTTTGGTGGAAATCGCTGAGAAGTACGCCGGTGGTTTGGCTGACCACGAGTTCAAGTACATTGCCTCTCTTATTGAGCAATACTACAATGTCGAGTCTCTCTTTTCCGGTGGAAAGGGTGAGGAAGATGTTTTGTTGCGTCTCCGTGACGAAAACAAGGAGGACTTGCCTCGCGTTGCTAGCGTCGCCCTTTCTCACTCTCGTGTTTCTGCTAAGAACAACTTGATCTTGGCCATCTGTAACATCTACCAGCCAATCTTGCACGAGAGCTCTGCTACAGTTGCAAGCCCTGTCCGTGACGCTCTTCGTCATATCGTTGAGTTGGAGGGACGTGCTACTGCTAAGGTCGCTCTTAAAGCCCGTGAGATCTTGATCCAGTGCAGTCTTCCTTCCATCAAGGAGCGTCTGGACCAGTTGGAGCACATCTTGCGCTCTGCTGTCATGCAAACCGCCTACGGTGAGGTCTACGCTAAGTACAGCGCTCCAAACCTCTCGGTTTTGTCAGACGTTGTCGACTCCAAACACACTGTGTTTGACGTCCTCATGCAATTCTTCCTGCACCCCGACCAATGGGTTGCAATGGCTGCTGCTGAGGTTTACATCAGACGTTCTTACCGTGCTTACTCTTTGGGTCACATGAACTATGACTTCCACGAGTCTGAGAAATTGCCAATCTTGTCCTGGAAATTCCAATTGCCATCTCTTTCCCAGGCCAGTGCCTTGGTCCCAAGAAAGGATCCATCCGGTATGAACCGTGCTGCTTCCGTTTCTGACTTGAGTTTTGTCATGGACACTAGTCCTGGCGCTAACACCAGAACTGGTGTTTTGATTCCAGCCCGTCACTTGGACGATGCCGATGAGATGTTGCTTGCTGCTTTGGAACGTTTGGCTCCAAAGGACACCATCAGCTTTTCTGCTAGTGCTGGTGCTCACGGTCAAGCTGCAGCTGCTCCTGCCAACACCCCAATCAATGTCGTCAACGTTGCTATCTGTAGCACTGAGGGCTATGAGAGTGAGGAGCAAATCTTGACCAAGATCAAGGAGATCATCGAGGAGTCTCAAGACGACTTGAAGAACGCTTGCGTCCGTCGTATCACTTTCGTCTTCGGTACCACTGCTGGTTCTTACCCTAAGTACTACACCTTCACCACTCCAGCTTACACTGAGAACAAGGTCATTCGTCACATTGAGCCAGCTCTTGCCTTCCAGTTGGAGCTCGGAAAGTTGGAGAACTTCGACATCAAGCCAATTTTCACTGACAACAGAAACATCCACGTTTACGAGGCCATTGGTAAGAATGCTCCATCTGACAAGCGTTTCTTCACCAGAGGTATTATCCGTACCGGTGTTATCTCTGAGAAGGTTTCTGTTTCCGAGTACCTTATCGCTGAAAGTAATCGTCTTATGTCTGACATTTTGGATGCCTTGGAGGTTATTGACACCTCGAACTCGGACATGAACCATATTTTCATCAACTTCTCTGCTGTTTTCAACGTTATGCCAGAGGAGGTTGAGGCTGCTTTCGGCTCCTTCTTGGAGAGATTTGGCCGTAGATTGTGGCGTTTGAGAGTCACTGGAGCTGAGATTCGTATCTCTTGTATCGATCCAAGCACCGGTCAACCATTCCCATTGCGTGCCATCATCACCAACGTCTCTGGATATGTTGTCAAGGCTGAGTTGTACATGGAGATCAAAAACACCAAGGGTGATTGGATCTTCAAGTCTATCGGTACCCCAGGTTCTATGCACTTGCGTCCAATCTCCACTCCTTACCCAGAGAAGGAGAGTTTGCAACCAAAGCGTTACAGAGCTCACAACATGGGTACCACCTACGTTTACGATTTCCCAGAGTTGTTCAAGGAGGGTGTGTTGAGTCAATGGAGACAACAGCAAACCGAAGGTACGGAGAATGTTGCTGTCCCAGCCGACTTCTTCAGATCTCGTGAGCTTATCCAAGACGATCACGGGCTTTTGACTCCTTGTGAGAGAGAGCCTGGCTCGAACCGTATTGGTATGGTTGGTTTCTTGATTGATGCCAAGACTCCAGAGTATCCTCGCGGCCGTCAATTCATTGTGATTGCCAACGACATTACTCACAAGATTGGAAGTTTCGGTCCTGATGAGGATGCCTACTTCAACCGCTGTACCGAAATGGCACGCAAGATGGGTATTCCTCGTATCTACTTGTCGGCCAACTCTGGTGCTCGTATTGGTATCGCCGACGAGCTCTTGCCTTACATCAAGGCTGCTTGGAACAACCCGGAGGACCAAGAGCAAGGTTTCAAGTATTTGTACATGACCAACGAGGACTTGGAGCGTTTGGAGGCCTCTGGTCAATCCAAGTCTGTCATCACTGACCGTGTCGTTGAGAACGGTGAGGAACGTCACGTCATCACTGCTGTCATTGGTATGGAAGATGGCTTGGGTGTCGAGTGTTTGAAGGGTTCTGGTCTTATTGCAGGTGCTACCCTGCGTGCTTACAAGGACATCTTCACTGTTACCCTTGTCACTTGTAGATCTGTCGGTATCGGTGCCTACCTTGTTCGTTTGGGTCAACGTGCCATTCAAATTGAGGGCCAACCTATCATTTTGACAGGTGCTCCTGCTATCAACAAGCTTTTGGGTCGTGAGGTCTACTCGCTGAACTTGCAATTGGGTGGTACCCAAATTATGTACCGTAACGGTGTCTCCCACTTGACTGCTTCCGATGACTTTGCTGGTATCCAGGCTATCTTGAACTGGATTTCCTACGTCCCTGCCAAGCGTGATGCTCCAATCCCAATCTTGAACAGCAACGATCCATGGGATCGTGACGTTGAGTACAAGCCTACCAAGGATGTTGCTTATGATGTCCGCTGGATGATTGAGGGTAGACAATTGCCTCACAGTGACGATGCTCCTAACGGCGGCTTCGAGCCAGGTCTTTTCGACAAGGACTCCTTCCAGGAGACTTTGTCTGGATGGGCTCGTGGTGTTGTTGTTGGACGTGCTCGTCTTGGTGGTATCCCAATCGGTGTTATCGGTGTTGAGACCAGGGCTGTTGACAACCTTGTTCCAGCTGATCCAGCTAACCCAGACTCCACCGAGCAGACCATTCAAGAGGCTGGTCAAGTTTGGTACCCTAACTCTGCCTTCAAGACTGCTCAAGCCATTAACGACTTCAACTACGGTGAGCAATTGCCACTTATGATCTTGGCTAACTGGAGAGGTTTCTCTGGTGGTCAGAAGGATATGTACAACGAAGTCTTGAAGTACGGATCCTTTATCGTTGATGCTTTGGTCGACTTCAAGCAACCAATTTTCACATACATTCCTCCACATGGTGAGTTGCGTGGTGGTTCTTGGGTCGTCGTTGACCCTACCATCAATAGCGATATGATGGAGATGTACGCAGATGTGGAGAGTCGTGCAGGTGTTTTGGAACCAGAGGGAATGGTCGGTATCAAGTTCAGACGTGACAAGTTGATTGCCGCTATGGAGAGATTGGACCCAGTCTACAAGGAGCTCAAGGAACAGAGCAAGAAGGATAAGGAGAGTGGAGAGGACGGCACCAAGACTCTCGCCAAGTTGCAAGAGCGCGAGAAGCAATTGATGCCTGTCTACCAGCAAATTTCTGTTCAATTTGCTGACTTGCACGATCGTTCCGGTAGAATGGTGGCTAAGGGTGTCATTACCAAGGAGATCCAATGGCGCGATGCCCGTCGTTTCTTCTTCTGGAGATTGCGTCGTCGTCTTAACGAAGAGTATCTTTTCAAGAAGATTGGCTCGATCGCAGAGAAGAGCCGTTTGGAGAAGGTTGCAAGACTTAAGTCTTGGATGCCTTCTGTGGACTACGACAATGATGAAGCTGTCAGTTTATTCATTGAAGGCAATCACACCAAGTTGCAAGAGAAGATTGATGAGTTGTCTGTTGAGAAACGCAGACAAGAGTTGCACTCTTTGCTTGGCAAGGACAAGCAAGGTGCTGAGATGGCCATTAAGGAGTATTTGGCCGGCTTGAGTGAGGAGGAGAGAAGCGCTTACTTCAAGTAAATGATGAAAATGGGACTTTTTACGCTGCTTGACAGCACACACTTTATAATTTGAGAACATTAGGATACTTTTGATTCCAGTATTGTTGTTGGTACTGGAGTTAATACATATTTATCGTAACCATTTGTAGTATTCATATTCGTATGATATGTACTCTTTTTATGGCTGAGCCAATAAATTTTGATCAACAGCCTTCTCAGAGCTTTCTATACGCTTCATTATTGCTAATCTATTTCTGAATCCAAAAGCTTAAACAACGCGCCAAGCACTCTGGAAGTATCAGCCCTCAATCCACTATGGAAGTGGTCGCTGCTTATGTACTGCCTCAAATTACCATTCTCTTGGAACACTTTCTTTGTCTCCATAGTCAATTCGAAATCCACGTACTGGTCATAATAGTAAGTAGCTGCCACGATAGGGACCTCATCAAAAGTAATACGAGAAAGCTTTTCCGTATCGTATAGTTCCGACCACAGTTCAAAAGTGTGTAAATCATACCCCAATTGCTTAATCTTGCGTAGCTCGGTGTAATCGTCGAACATCAGTTTATAAACCATCTCTCCCGTAAAGAAAACTGGCTCGGAACCCCTAAGCAAGCTTGGCGTTACAACGAAATTCTCGTTGCCAACGGAGTATCTGAGTCGATCGGCGGCCCAGCGCGTAGCGCCTTGTGTAGGGCCATTGCAGTAGATTGCCTCCTGAAACAACGCGTAGAGGATATTTGTATCGAAATTGTGTTCTGCCTCGACTTTATGTAAAACAGAGTACGTTGGTTTCCCGATGGTCTCAAGAGCTTCGGAAAACTCCACCACAAGCTGGTGAATAGCATCGGTGCCACCAGTGGCTCCGAAACGAATTCCCAACTGCTGGAATCTTTCAGGTGACAACACTCCACCAGCTGGCAAGTGCACAGTGTTTGAGGAGAGATATTCAATAATTTTTTTCACACGATTGACGTCTTGCGGATACTTGCGGTAGTAGTGAACATTGCGCTCCTTGGTACGTTTGTACGTTTGTTCGTACACTCTATCAGCACTTTGGACGATCGGCGGCACACCACCGGTGATGAGCACCGCTTCCAAGGACTCATGGTACATGGATAAGTAAGTAAAGGCACAGAAGCCGCCATATGATTGGCCCAACAACAGCCATTTCTTCTCCTTCAAAAGCGCCCGGCGTAAAACCTCCATATCACGAACGATACTATCTGCTCTGAAATGAAGAATGTACTCGAACATTTTGGCGTTCTTGGCTTCCTCGCTCGTTGCATCCAGAGCAGCGGCAAGCAAAGTGTCTACTTCTAAAGGCGAACTAAGCCCAGTTCCTCTCTGATCATAGTAAATAATCTGATACCCTTTTTCTACGAGATATCCTGTAATGCTAGAGCAGCTCAATGGCACCGCACAAGGAAATCCAGGTCCACCTTGACAATACGCAATAGGCTTAGGTTCCGCAGGGAACGTCACCTCCGTATCAATGCTGGTGTGAAGCTTCTTGTCATATTTTTGTGTGACATTAGCAACGATTTTGATGGCCAGCAGTTTCGCCGAAGAATAGTCCAACGGAACGCTCAATTGGATTCTTTGGTTGAGTAGTCCATCGACCACAAAAGCGTCAATTACAGTGTAATCTTCAATTCCTTTCATTTTTATGGAATCGACCAAGTTTGCACCAGAAGTCTGTGGTGGCCTGTATGTCATTTCTGTATCTAGTGCTAGAGTAGCAGCGGATTTGTCCATTAAGTAGTTGTAGGAGCCATACGAGTGAATGGCACTTCGGGTGGATTTTCTGGTACAGAACAAAAAGGCCACTAGATTTGGAAATAGAAACGAGGAACATTAATGAGGTAAATGGTAGTTTCTTGTGGCCTGAGACTTGTTTAGCGGGCAATCAATTGTGCTTGTCGTTGTGTTTCTCAAACCTTCGTCATGAAATGATTTGGAGATAAGTAAAAGTGACTCAATTTGATATTTGAGAGAATAATTCATGGATTGAGTTCGGCTTGGCGGCATAAAACCGCCTAGGTCATGCGGTGAACGCTCTGCTTGTTCAATGTGTTGAAAGAAAGAAGGTGTATCATTGCAGAATGAAAACAAAAAGAACTATACTATAGGCAATTTTTTTCAATACAGACTAAAAAAATACTTGTCTAAGGTGTGTGAGTCAATGACTGTGTGGACTGTCTTGGACCTGTAGTCAAATGTTGAATACAGAAGAACAAACTCAAACTCCAACATATCAAGAAGCAGATCCATCCACTACTATTTACGATAAAATCAAATTACAAAAATGAATCTATCAATTGTATCATACATTTTTAGTATTAGGATCTGGTCGGTTTGCTTCTGACTTGTGAACTGTAATGAAATCACGACTCTTTATCTCGATAAGCCTAATTGTCAGTTTGTGGTGCACTACTTACGGCCAATATTTTGTTCTTCTCAAAGACAAACAAACTTTGGATAGTTTCATCTCTTACGATGAGACCTATCCCGATTCGGAGCGGGTCCTGCCATATATCCAAGAGTCATACAATATTGGCGATTCGTTGATAATTTCTGGAGAGTTCCCTGAAAAGGCACTAAAGAGACTTCGGCGGTGCCCTATGGTTTCTGAGCTAACTGCAGATATCACCTTTCAAGCCTTTGAATTGATGGAGCAAGACGATGCACCACGACACTTGGTATCTCTCTCGAATTACTATGGCCACGGTGATCATAGAAATTCATACTACTATGACAATGATGTAAATGGTAAAGGAGTCAACGTTTACGTCATTGATGGTGGAATTGATCGCCAAGGTCGACAATTCTCAGGCCGTATATTAGCAGGAGTCGACTTCACCAATAACACTCAGGGAACCACAGATGTGCATGGCCATGGCACACACGTAGCAGGAATCATTGGCTCGAAAACTTTTGGTGTCGCAAAAGATGCAGATCTTATTATTCTCAAAGTGTTGGATAGTCAGGGTCAAGGAAGCTTGGGCCTGATAGTATCGGCGCTTGAGTTTGCAGTCAATCATCATCGCCAATCGGGCATTCCTGGAGTAGCCAACTTGAGCTTGGGGGCTCCCTACAGCACATTGATTAATCGTGTTGTCGATTCAGTTTCTAGAGCGGGATTGGTGGTGGTGGTGGCAGCAGGCAACGCCGCCCAAAACGCATGTAACGTGCTGCCAGCTAGCGCGAAGTCTGCAATCACCGTCGGAGCCATTGATGATAGGACAAATAGAATCGCCGAATTTTCGAATTGGGGCTCTTGTGTGGACATTTTCGCCAGTGGTGTGGACGTTGCCAGTGTGAGTGCTAAGAAGCTGAAGCTGCAAAAGCTTCTGAAACTGCTGCGACAAGGGTTACATGTATATTCAGGAACGTCAATGGCGGCGCCGGTTGTCGCCGGATTGATAGCCAATTTCTTGAGCATGGGCATATCTCCTGACTCAGTCAAGAACCATATGTTGGAGCTAGCCATTGATGGAAGTATACCACGGGATGATATTATTGCCAGACCAAACACGCCAAATTTGGTGGCATATAATGGGTTAGATCCTGAAGATCTGGATGGAGAGTCTGAAAGTGAATCAGATAATGATACATAATCATAGTATGTTGCGAAAAATTGCCTAATTAGGTCATATAGTAGATAACCAGGACTCCCTTGTCTCCTGCACAATGTGATCTCAGCCATTTCGATTGAGAAACAAATAAACGCATTCGAGTATCAAGTAGAAACTTGAAACCACAATGGAAAAATTTCGAAAACCTCTCTTGAAACCGAAAATAGGGGAATCATCGCCTGGATCTCTTTCTCGCCCAACCGATACGCCTGAGAGTGGTGATGAATTCTATGAACCAGCTCAGGAAAATGCATTTCTCGGGGGCGACAGAACACCGTTTTTTTCAGAAGGTAGTCGATACTCTGCCGCCGAGGCCGCTCATTCGTCTCCCAATTTTCGCAGCTCCAAATACCCAGAATTGATGGAACTGGAGGCATTTTCAGCATGGAAGCAGAGCGAGGGAGCCACTTTGCCAGCGTCGGAGATCAAAAAGATCATGATGAAGCTTCAAAAAGTCTTTGGATTCCAGGAAGATAGTGTGCGCAATATCTATGAGTATCTCATGACTCAACTCGATTCAAGGGCTCTGAGAATGGGCCCTGCAAACGCTCTTCGTACCCTCCATGCGGACTACATCGGGGGAGCTAACTCCAACTACCGGAAATGGTATTTTTCAACTAAAATGGATATGGAAGATCCCGTGAACCGCTTTGTTGGAGGAAAGGGAATGCGCCGGGGCGCAAACGAAGAAAACGAATTGCTTGATTCGGAGGAGCATTGGAATAAAGCAATGGTTCGGCTCAGTGAAACTGATTACATCGTTGATATCGCGTTGTACCTCTTGATCTGGGGCGAAGCCAACAATCTCCGTTTTATGCCCGAATGTGTTTGCTTCATTTACAAATGCTGCATCGATTATTATAGAGGAAATCTGCACCAAACAAGCGTCTCGAAACCATTTTTGGACCACATAATCACACCCATCTACCTCGTCTTGAGACAGCAGTCTTACTCCATCTCAGAGGGAAAATTGACTCACATTGACAAGGATCACTCGTCTATCATTGGCTATGATGATATGAATCAATTGTTCTGGCACAGAGAGGGCATTTCGAAAATTAAGGTGTACGGAGAACAGGGTAGCCAATCTATCCTTGAAATTCAACGGCATGAGCGCTACGAAGCCCTTGGTTTTGTTCGTTGGGGAAACGTTTTCCTGAAAACGTTTCGGGAAACCCGTTCGTGGATGCATGTCATAGTGAATTTCAGCCGTGTCTTACATGTCCACCTAGCAGTATTCTGGATTTTTACCTCCTTCCATTCTTACCCATTGTACACGTCAAAATATGATGTTCAATTTGACAACAAACCCTCGACTCAAGTCCGACTTACCGTTATGGCTTTGGCAGGAGCTCTTCTTGCAATCGTCTCTCTCTTTGCATCATTCTTTGAAGCTCACTATGCGCCTCGCAGATGGCCCGGCTCATACCCAATTGTCTGGCGTATTCTCTGTCTTGTTCTTTTATTGGCCCTCAATGTAACTCCGACCATACTCATTTTTGCATTGAGACTTACTAGAGTCGGCGACAAAATGGGTATGTTGATTTCAGTAATTCATGTGATTCTTGGGGGAGTGACCACCCTTTATCTTCTGTTTAGGCAACCTGTTCGATTGTTTGGGTCGAGAATGAAAGGACTCAGACTGGAATTGTCATCTCAAAATTTCATGAGCAGCTTCCATCGCTTATCAGATACTGGTGAGCTAGTTTCTATCTGCTTATGGCTCTGTGTCTTCAGTCTGAAGTTTGTCGAGTCATACTTTTTCCTTTCTTTGCCCCTAAAAATTCCAATCAAGCAGCTTAGTACCATGCGATCTCAGTGCCTTGGTGATAGATGGTTTGGTTCAACCGTTTGTCAGCTTCAACCGTTAATAGTCCTCTTGCTTGTCTACTCTCTAGAGCTTGTGTTGTTCTTGCTTGATACATACCTTTGGTATGTCATCTGGAATGCAGCATTTTCAGTCTTCAGAGCTTTACGTATTGGCACATCCATTTGGACTCCTTGGCGAAATGTATTTGCAAGGTTGCCAAAACGTATGTCCTCCCGTCTTCTCGTTGCCGCACCACATGGAAAAGCTCAGAAACTTGCATCTGTGGCTGAATTATGGAATCTGATCATAATAGCGATGTATCGAGACCATTTCATATCTATCGAGCAGGTTAACAAGTTGGTATACCCTCTGGATCCCGATGATCAGATACTTGAGCCAGCTTTCTTCATTGCCCAAGAAGACAGTAACGATAGTCTGTCTATTTTGATAGCAGGATCAGAAGCTCAAAGACGTATTGCTTTCTTTGCCCAATCTCTTACACTCTCGTTGCCCGATGTTCGTGAAGTTGACACATTGCCTAGTTTTTCTGTGCTCATTCCTCATTACAGCGAGAAAATCCTTTTGCTGTTGAAAGAGATAGTGCAAGAAGGTGATAAATATTCACACATGACATTGCTTGAGTACCTTAAACTGTTGTATCCCCAAGAGTGGGAGAACTTCATGCAAGATACTGCTAAGATGGCAAAAGAGGAATTCGAAGAGGGCGACGAAACAAACTCTGCATTCATTGATTCCTTGGTCTTAAAGGATGAGTCTCCAATGTATGTATTGAGGACTAGGGTTTGGGCACTGCTTCGAGCTCAAACCCTCTATAGGACTGTTTTGGGATTCATGAATTATCAGCGTGCCATTAAAATTTTGTACAACATTGAACATAATGGCAAAGATAATAGCACGAGCACTGAAAGTCACTTCAAAAGCCTTCATCAGCAGGCGTGTCGAAAGGTTCGTATTGTGGTAGCCATGCAACGGTACAAAGACTTCTCTCCTGAAGAGCATGAATGTACAGAGATACTACTTTCGACACACCCTGAGGTAAAGATTGCATACATTGACCAGGATTTTGATATTGAAAAGCAAGAGATTGTTTACTACTCTTGTCTTATCGATGGTACTTGTGCTAAGAGAGCCGGCAGAGGCAGATACCCAAAGTTCCGTATAAAATTATCGGGATATCCAATTTTAGGAGATGGAAAAGCTGATAATCAAAACTTGGCATTGATATTTTGTCGCGGAGAGTATTTGCAACTCATCGACGCCAATCAAGACAACTATCTTGAGGAATGCCTCAAAATCAGAAGCGTGTTGGCTGAGTTTGAAGAGCAGCAAATGCAAGATCCATATGATTCGTCTTCTAAGAAACGGATTCCTGTAGCAATTGTCGGGACAAGAGAATACATCTTTTCCGAAAACACTGGGATCCTAGGAGATATTGCCGCAGGAAAAGAGCAAACTTTTGGAACCCTCTTCGCACGCACGCTTGCCCAGATAGGTGGAAAGCTTCATTATGGTCATCCTGATTTCCTCAATTCTGTTTTTATGACAACAAGAGGAGGCGTCTCCAAGGCACAAAAGGGTTTGCATTTGAATGAAGATATCTATGCTGGAATGACAGCACTTATTCGTGGTGGCAGGATTAAGCATTGTGAATACATGCAATGTGGAAAAGGCAGAGATCTAGGATTCACTTCAATCCTGAACTTCATTACAAAGATTGGCGCCGGTATGGGTGAGCAAATCTTGTCTCGAGAGTATTATTTCTTAGGAACGCAATTACGACTTGACCGTTTGCTTCTGTTCTACTATGCTCATCTCGGCTTCCACTTGAATAACTACTTCATCATCCTTTCGATCCAACTTTTCCTTTTGACTGGTATCAATGTGGCAGCGCTTACCAAAGAGTCCATCATATGCGAATATGATGCTTCACTGCCAAACTCTTACCCAAAAAACCCACCAAACTGCAAGGATTTGATTCCTTTGGTTGTATGGTTGGAAAAAACTGTGTGGTCAATATTCCTCGTCTTCATACTCTCACTTGTACCTCTTGCTGTCCACGAAGTGAGTGAAAGAGGACTTGTCAAGGCTATTACACGTACTTCCAAACATGTATTGTCATTGTCTCCCTTATTCGAAGTCTTTGTTTGCCGAATCTATGCGCAATCTTTAGGAAATGATATAGCCATTGGAGGTGCTCAGTATATTGCCACAGGAAGAGGATTTGCAACCACAAGATCTAATTTTGTGGATCTTTACACCAGATTCGGTCACGAGCTGATCACTTTTGGCGCACTTCTCATTCTTTATGTCATATACTTGTCCCTTAGCATATGGCTGTATGCGTACATATTTTTCTGGATCACAATATCTGGATTCTTGTTTGCCCCATTTGTCTTCAATCCGGGACAGTTTTCCGCGACCCGCTTCTTTGTCGACTACGTATCCTTCATTAGATGGCTCTATTCCGGAAATAGAACAAACACTCCAGAAACATGGATAGAGTTCACAAAAATAGAGAGGAGCAGACTCACGGGTGTCAAGCTGAAAATTTTGTATGGATCGGGCAAAGTCAAGCATACAAACTTCGTACGTCCTTCCCGAGTTAACGTTTTACTCTCGAAAACCCTACCCAAGATAATAAGTGGATTGTTTGTCGCCTTGGCATACTTATTTGCAAATAGTCAAAACGAGTCTGCATCAGGAAGGCCATCGCAAGCAGCGACTAGAATTGCAATCATTGCACTCGCACCACTCTGCTTGAATATGGCTCTTATGGTTGTCGTTTTTGTTTTCAACATCGTTTTTGGGTGGATTCTATCGATTTTCATCTCTATATATCCAGCCTTCATTGCTGCAGTTGCAAGGACTTTGTCGATATTGATACACTTTGTATCATTGATGTATCTCTGGCAGTTCCAGAACTATCACTTCGCGCAGACTATATTGGGAGTTGCCCTCACATGTGTGATCCAAGATTTGATTATGGAATTATTGACTATCTTAATGCTAAGTCGAGAAGTCATGGATCAGCGACCCAATCATGCATGGTGGTCCGGTCAATGGATCAAAGCTGGTCTAAGCTGGAGAACATTGACTCAGCCATGGAGAGAATTCATCTGCAAGGTCACTGAACAGACGCAATTTGCAATGGACTTCGTCACTGGCCACCTAGTGTTTTTTGCGCAAACACCATTGCTTATTATCCCGTTTATTAACACATGGCACACAGTAATGTTGATGTGGATTAAGCCAAATACGCATTTACGGCAACAACCACCTCGAGCAAAGGTATCAAAAGGCAATGTTGTATTTTGTGGATTTGTTTACATTTCAGCCTTGATCTGCTTTGCATTGCTCGTTGCGCTGGTGGCGCTCATCCCCATTATCAATTGGCCCGCTTTAGATATTCTCATTCCTCCAGTATTGAAGCCGCTCATGCAACCCATCCAACGGGCGGGCCCAATCATCAAAGGGTTAAGGAAAGAGTTGTTCATAAAGTCGAGAGCTCAAAGTGTCTAGTAAGTTGTGTGTGGAGAGGTATGCTTTCAACCTACGTAAAAGTAGAGAATCGCACATAAGTAGTGTCAACTCGAATCTAGGAATATCTGGCAAAAGCAGTAGTTTTGAGAGTAAGAGTTTGGTTGTAGTGTTCGGAGGTTCACGGATAAGCTGTTTGAGAAAAGCCTCGAACATCTCAGTGCTTAACCCAGTGACGGTGAGTAAGTCAATGAAGTCATTCTCGCTCAAAAATGCTAAAGAATCAATCAATTGAAGTCTGTCCTCGTCACAGAGCCTATTTATATCGAGGATACATTGTTTCAAGCGACTTTGCAGTTTCTCATCCGTAGGCCTATGATCCTCAGGGTGGATTAATTCCGACGCAATACCAGCAGGCCCCCCGAAAAGCTCTTCTGCTGCTCTTTGTGCCTCAAGCAGTTCTTCGTGAGCATTTGAGTAGTTTGATTGGAATGATCCTTCAACTATGGATCTGTATTTTAAAGGAAGGGTATCTACAACCTCGAGAGGGATACGAACCTCATTTTCAAGACGAACCTTTTTCAATTTCGGCAACGATGACTGCTCGAGTGCATTTTGGGCCTCTTTATTATTGGGATCAAGGGCAAGAACCCTCTCAAAGCATGAAATTGCCAGCCCGGAGTCTCCAATAGCTTGTAAGGCCACGCCTTTACGAAATAGAAGCTTGATTTCTATTTTGACGGTAGAGTTCTGTCGAAGGCCCAACTCGGCATCAGTGAGTGCCTTTTGCCATTCGCTTAGTTTGATCCAGCATTGAGCACGATTGGAAAGTAAGACGGGATCTGGTCCAAACTGGTCAATTGCGTTGGTGTAATGCTTTGCTGCTTTGGAAAAGTCGCCAGCAACGAAAGATTTGTTACCTATTGCCTTCAATTCAGGTAGTGTGCTCATGGTTACCTGGGTGATGGATATCAGGTCTATTTGAAAAATTAGTAGTCAATAAAATATCATATACATAGGACCATTTCTAACTATGGATCTTCAAATATTTCTTTTTCCAAAAACTATAATGGAATACTCGCTCTCACTAAATCGTCAACCAAACAGACAAGAATGGTTCCAAAACCATATAATTATCAGCGCAATTTCATTCCTCAAGGAAGCGCAAGTGGTTTAGTGGTAAAATCCAACGTTGCCATCGTTGGGCCCCCGGTTCGATTCCGGGCTTGCGCATCTTTTTTAGTTTTTGTAGAGTATCTTCTTTGCATTTACAAGTTCGCGGTTAATGTAAATTGGGATCAGAGTTTGTTTTGGTCCTGATTGACTGGTCATTGACGTTCAATTATTCAACACGATTGAAAACCCTCGTACGATTCAATTTTGGAATAATTTTTCGATATTGTCATTTGTTCTGAATTTCATATTGTTCCATTTCTAATTTCTTCAATATTTTTTCAATCTTGGCTGTGCATCTCACGTTATTAACTGTATGCGATAACAGATCACTCAGCACACTTTGAGGTCTCTTCTCAATGCAAGAATTGGAAGATGAGGTCGAGGCCATTGACGCCATCTTCCCTGGATCAACAAAAGTCGAAGCAGAAGGAATTCTCTCTCTAAGCATTCCAAATCATGAAGATCTTACCATTCAATTGGCAGTTCCACAGAAGTATCCAGACGAGAAGCCGTCGCTCGTACAGGTTGTAATACATTCTTCGAAATATCTCGATGCATCGTATTTGGAGAAAAATGTCTCGGAAATTCTAGACTCTGTCTATGTCCCAGGCGATGTGGTGCTTTTTGAGTTGATTGGAGAACTACAGCAGTTCTTAGATCATTTGGATGAGAACCATAATGAGGAAATGAAGAAGGCTGCGGCACTTAAAGAATTGGACCTCGAGATGAGGACCCTAGAGCTAAAAGAGGCAGCCAGAACTGTGCTCAACAACACAGCTAAAGTAGAGCAGGATGAGTCTCGTATTCAAACCACATCTCTGACAAGCAATAAGCAATCACTGAAAAATTCTAGTCCTGCTCCTGAAGACTATACAGCTGGCTGGATCAAGTCTGACCCTGTCGTTGACCGTGGGTCCACGTTCATAGCATTTGCTCGAGAAGTGCACTCGGTTGAAGAAGCCAGAGACTTGCTTGCGTCATTGCTTTGCGACCGTAAAATTGCCAGATCGGCGCACAACATGAACACCTGGCGAATCAAGGGTGATAATGGTGTCAGTTATCAAGACTGTGACGACGACGGAGAAACTGCAGCAGGGCTGCGTATGCTTCACTTACTAACAGTATGTTTGAAAATTACTATAAGTTTATTGCATGATTTTACTAACTTCAGATTATGGATGTTTGGAACGTGATCGTGGTTGTGAGTAGGTGGTTTGGTGGAACACATCTAGGACCAGACCGCTTCAAACACATCAACTCTGCTACAAGAGATGTGTTGATTAAGGGAGACTTCTATACTGATAAGAAGAAGCGCTAGTGCCTGATAAGGCCAAAGAGTTCTCCTGACTGCCATGCTGCGCCATCATTTGGCTAGGAAATCTCACTGTTGAAGGAATGTACAAGAGCGATAACAGCAGCAAAGCACCACGCCTAGCGTACAGAGCATATCTATAGAACAATCGCTGTGGTATACATCTATTATTTTTTTCTATTAAATGCTGACTGTGCTCTCCAAGGATCTTTTGCTTGGTATTCAGCTTTTACTGAGCATACACCCAGAAATCAGGTTTTCAAAGAAAATCTTTCATGAAAATTCCTCCATACGCTCTTCAGATAGGAGAGGACTCAAATAAATACGACAATGGAAAGATGAACGTTTGCAAGCTGTAGCAGGGAAATCATTGATTACTTCTTTGAATTCTCTCAAGTGCGTTAATGCGTACTCACGCCTGATCTTGACAACATGCGACACGTCTGCGAGATGGTTAGCATAGTACACTGTACATTCTCCAAGCCAATCGTAAAACTAACGAGCCAAACCCTCAACTTTTGTAAGAAGTAGTCAAACATGGCAAATTGAGCACTTAGCGGCGCAATGAATCTAGTTTTGAGATCCAGATTTCTGGTGTTGGTGGTGTTGGTGGTTCATCGTTAATAAGCTCGTTCTTCAATTGTTTCAACTGGCGGAATGCCCTCACTTCCCAGACTTGATACGTATGAATGATTCGTTTAAGATTCATCAACGAATTTTTTGAGAACTGACTGTATGCTCATGAAAAGGTTGAGGAGTCAAGCCTGTGTTTCAACAAGTGTTTTGTCTGAAATTTATGACATTGCTCAAGAGTTTAGAGTTTTCTGGATTCTTCTGTGCGAGCTGACGGTGTAGAACTTTGGATATCCTTGACCAAGTTCAGTGCTTTCTTCAGATCCTAATCAAGTCAAGACAAAGAGGCCATAAATACTTTGCTCAAAATGACCAATTTCTAAGTATTAAATTTCCGAAAAAACGTTTTCTGCGCCATGAGAAACGAGTTCGTAGTATAGTGTATGACCATTGAACAATATCGACAAGCTTGAGCTAGAGTTTCCTTCTTCGAACACTACTTCTCAACATCAATAGTTCAAACATTGCGCACAATCCAACAGTTATGATTCGCTTCTTTCAATCGATATGTGTGATCCACGACGTGCAGCATTTTCGATTTAGGACGTCGCTGACCGATTCCAAACGAGTATACGGTCATATGAATTCTTCAAGGAATGCTCTGTTTACGAAGGTCATGCTGCAAGCTCTAACTTTTTGCTCACCTTCTTTGTATCTGTCTTCTTCTTCTTCTTTTTGTTCTTCTCTCCGCCCTCTCCATTCTTTCGTTTCTTCTGGTTTTTCTCAATACTCTTGAGGAACGCACTTGCCTCCTCTTCCTTTGAGACAACCTTTTCTGGCTTCTGTACCTCCTGTTCGGGCTTTTCTTCAGACTCTTCTTGCACCATATTTATGCTTCCATAACCTATTGTGGTCACCTTGACTGCTGGTTTAAGAGATTTTCTAATCAGATGAGTAGTTGGAAGAGACCATTCTGATGAGTCCTTGAGTTTCTTCACCTCTTCGGTTTTTTCTTTTCGATCCAGGGCTTTTTGCATGAACTTCATGTTCATCACATTCTTGGAAAGACTCATTCTAGTTCACTATCAAAAGGCGATTTTGCAAGTACGGTAAGCTCAATTACTGACCAAAGTAGAAGATGAAGATTTCGACTCAATTGTTTCTCAAAATTTGAGCACTAGTTCTTTTTTAAGATGTTGTGTCTGACGATGGAGATACTCACTTGAAGATCCAATGCCTGCACACACACCCTCATCTACCTCATCGCTGTCTCCATACTTTCATTTCGACTCCACCATGAAATCCGACTTTAAACTCTCAAACTTGGTCGGCACTGTTTACCGAAAAGGCAATGTGATCTTCACGGCCGACGGTACAGGACTCTTGACTCCAGTGGGTAATCGTGTGACCTACTTCGATCTTATCAACTCTAAATCATTCACTTTCACATACCAACATAGAAAGAACATTGCTCGCATTGCCCTCAACAAGCAGGGAACCCTTCTTCTATCTGTGGATGACGACGGACGTGCTATTCTTGTGAATTTTGTATCGCGCGTTGTGTTGCACCACTTCAACTTCAAGGGTGTTGTGCATGACTTACAATTCTCCAGCGATGGCCATTACTTTGCAGTGGGTGTCGATCGATACGTTCAGATTTGGAAGACACCCGAATTTCTGGAAGAGCGCCAGTTTGCGCCGTTTGTGCGCCACCGGAACTACGCTGGCCATTACGATGATGTGGTCAGTGTCACCTGGTCCAACGACTCTAGGTTCGTTATTTCTACTTCTAAAGACATGACTGCTCGCATTTATTCTGTTCATACTGAGGATAAGGATGCCTCTATGACACTCACGGGCCACCGTGACTACGTGGTCAGAGCATTCTTCGATATCACCCAGAACATTATCTATACTCTAAGTAAAGACGGTGCGTTGTTCCATTGGGAGTATGTCACCAAGGAGCCTGAGTCTGAGTCCGAATCCGAGGATGAAAAAATGGATGAGGATAGCGATAGCGACAGCGACTCAGCTGCGCCAATCAAAAAGGCTGTCGCTGAGCCTCAGTCACAATGGGCAATTGCCGAGAAACACTATCTTCATTTGGAGAGCGTGCGTGTTGCATGTGCTACTTTCCACGCTGCATCTAATCTTCTTGTCTTGGGTCTTACCACAGGAGAATTCCGTCTATACGAGCTTCCATCCTTCAATGTTCTTCAGCAGTTGACAATGGGCCAGAATGCCGTCGACACTGTAGCTGTCAACAACTCTGGTGAATGGCTTGCCTTCGGATCTGCTCATTTGGGCCAATTGGTTGTCTACGAATGGCAGTCTGAGTCGTACATTCTCAAACAACAGGGACATTTCGATTCTATTAACGCCTTGTGCTATTCCCCTGACGGCTCCCGTGCTGTCACTGCCTCTGATGACGGTAAGATTAAGGTCTGGGACCTCCACTCTGGCTTCTGTCTTTTTACATTTTCTGAGCACACAGCTGCTGTCACAGCTATAGAGTTCGCCAAAAAGGGCCAGGTTCTTTTCTCTGCATCTCAAGACGGTACTGTGAGAGCCTGGGATTTGATTCGTTTCAGAAACTTCCGTACATTCACTGCTCCACATCGTGTGCAATTTAGCTGCATGGCTGTTGATCCATCTGGTGAAGTTGTTGTTGCTGGCACTCATGATGAATTCGAAATTTATGTGTGGTCTGTGCAAACAGGTGCTCTTCTTGATTCCCTTGCTGGTCACGAGGGCCCGATTTCTTGTTTGCAGTTTGGCCACGAGAATTCTGTTCTCGTGTCTAGTTCCTGGGACAAGACTATTCGTGTCTGGAACATTTTCAGTCGTTCTCAACAGGTTGAGCCTATTGAGGTCGAACATGATGTTCTTGCTATCGCAGTTCGCCCTGATTCTCAAGAGGTGGCTGTTAGTACTTTAAACGGAAACATTGTGTTCTATGATGTCGAGGATGCTAAACAGACTCACAACCTAGACATCAGAAAGGACGTCTTCAGTGGCAGACATTTAGATGACAGGTTCGAGCTGAAAAACAATGCTCGTGCCAAATCTTTCACAACTATCTCCTATTCATTTGATGGTCTTAGTCTCATCGCTGGTGGTAACAACAACAGTATATGTCTATACGACATTGCCGATGAGGTTCTACTTAAGAGGTTCGTTGTCAGTGAAAATATGACTCTTGAAGGTACATTGACTATGTTGAACAGTTCCAAAATCACAGATGCCGGTATTTCCATTGATGCTATAGACACGCAAGGTGAGCACGTTGATCTCGAGAAGAGAATAGACACTTCTTTGCCTGGCTCCACCAGAGGTGATCCAAGTGCACGTAGTGTGCGCCCTCAAGTTCGTGTGACGTCCGTCCGCTTTTCGCCCACTTCATCAGCTTTCGCTGCCGCCACTACTGAGGGTCTTTTGGTGTATTCCACAGACACAGAAGTCATTTTTGATCCTTTCGATCTTGATCTTGATGTCACTCCTCAAGGCGTTCTTGAAAGCATCACGGAAAAGAACTGGGTTGTCGCATTAGTCATGGCCTTCCGTTTGAACGAGCAAAACTTGCTTGATAGAGTGGTTGAGAATGTTCCTCTCAAAGATGTCAAACTTGTGTGTACTGATTTGCCATCAGTATATGTCAACAGACTTTTGGAGTACTTGGGTGAGAAGGTGAACAGGGCACAGGGCAGTCAACACATTGAATTCAACTTGACGTGGGTCAAGGCCACTCTCGAGAGTCATGGTAGATACATTACGCTGCACAAGTACGAGTGCCAGCCTGCTATTCGCATGATTCAGAGATTCTTGGCTCGCGTAGCGAAGGACATAGTTTCCGTCAGCAAGAAGAGCGGGTACTTGAGTGAGTACTTGCTCAATGCAAAAAACGAGACGGCTAATGAAGATCAAGAGGAGGCCTTTGAAGGCTTCAGTGGAAGTGACGATGACAACGAAGACGACATGGAAGAAGACGTTGATGAAGATGACGAAGGTGAGTGGGAGGGTGGCCAGCCAAAGGGCATGTCGGACCGCTTCACTCCCGATTCAGATGTTGAGGAAGATTAGAATTTAAGTAGAAATTTTCTTGCATATAATTGAAGGTTAATTACATTGTACAATGAGTGTTCTTTATGGTGTTCTGGAAGGTATCGTTTATATCAGAAGGCGTTAATATGAAGGTCAATTAATCAATTTTGCAGCCAAAGAATCGCGCCGCGGCTAATTCACCTGTAAGGACCAAAACTCACGAAAACGGGTGTAAAGAATTAGATTTTGGGCTCTGGAGGATTTCATTTTTTTGAAATATTCTTCATTTCAATTTTCCAAAGCCTAAACCAAGATCTGGCCTGCCACGAACATAAAGAGAGAAGCCACGAGGTACCATCCAAATTCTCATATTTATCTCATCTTTACATGAAAAATAAGTACAAGTGATATATTTTTCTTTTTCTTCTTTATGTAATTTTTTGTTCTGGATCATTTCGAAGAATTTTACTCGTATCTAATCATCTTTTACGAACCTTAATTCTTCCCTAGACACTCGCCACCATTAGAGCATTCCGGAAGACGCTGCACAACACTCCGGACAACACAATAGTGATTTCCAAGCTGGGCGGATCACACCGAAATCGCTCTGGAAACGCCACACCGCATACCCGAGTAGTCCGGTGCATCGCCTCACAGAAGCTTTCAATGCATCTTTACGGCTTATATGTACTCAGGCGTGCTGGTTCTGCCAAGTTGGGCCAAAAGCTCAACAACAGCGAAAGACACATAAAGGGAGTATTCGAGGTTTAATTACAATTTGCAAAATGAAATTCTGAAACTTTTGTCCGAATCACCCATTTTCCGTTTCTCGCAAAAACGTCATGCGCCTAATCCCCATGGTGGTGAAAAATTATGGTCACAGATCTGGTGATCCCTAGGGCGGGCCCTGGACTGCGTCTAAGTTATTGGGTTAGAGATCTCAAAACCTTGTTTGTTGCATCGTGGACCTAATTTGAGGCACGTTGTGATGTGAATAAAAAGCAATTGCAAAATTGTGAAATTTTTGACTTCCAAGTTCTGAAAACGGCCCTGTTTCCACTTCTCAGAGAATGACCGTTCCAATTTTTCACTTCCCGTTGTTCCCCACTTCCCCCCGCCTCCACGAACCGGCCTATGGTGCCCCGCGCGGTTATGAGTGCTTCTTGGAAACAATTTGGAAATTTCTGAAAGAAAAATTACATCACACAATGCAATGGTGTTGGGACCCACGAATTGTTTATACAGCTCTCCGATTTGGTGGTGGTGGTCCAATGAACAGTGGCTGCATCAGTTGACGTCCTCGATAGGGGCTGCAGATAACCGTCCGATAAGATAAGCATGCACTCCCACATTAATCAATACCAAATGACAAGCCACTGAAACACGAAATAAGCTGGCGATAAATCAATCACTGACTCGAAATTTCCACGATCGTTTCAACTCTTACTTTCTTCAATTGGCTCAAGAAAAGCCCAATCTCCGCAGCGGGTAGTCTAAATGAGCCGCTGCCTGCAGGGTGCTGGTCATGGGCCAACCGGCCCTATATCAGACATATAAATACGTCGATTCCCCCACATTTCGTTGGATCTTTTCCCATTCTTTCCCTCACTCTTTTTTCTACGGAAATCCCAGAAAACTCGAAATCCCCGAGTCTTCAAGCTCGCATCTTTGCATCTCTACTCTAGGTCTCTGAACTATCTCTCAACTTACACTCCGTGTGATTGATAGCGGCTATTCACTGACTTGTTTCTACTCACAACTTCTAGCAGAGTACTGAATCGGTGAACTCTCTTTTTACCTCTCAATCTCTTTTCTCATTGAGTATCGGTACCAATTGACTTGGATTATTGTCTGATCTCTCACGACCTCTCCTTCTTCACTGTTCCAATTGACCCCAATTTTACAGCGGAAACCCTTTTTTTCCCCACCCTCTCTATTTTGTAGTTTCGTTCTTTATCCCCATACTAAAATTCGAAATGACCAGAGACATCCAAAACCACCTTCTCTTCGAGGTCGCTACTGAAGTCGCCCACAAAGTCGGAGGTATCTACTCTGTCCTCAAGTCCAAGGCTCCAATTACCGTCGCTGAGTACAGAGAACGTTACACCCTTCTCGGTCCTCTCCACTATGAGAGTGCCCAAATCGAGGTCGAGGAGATCCCATTGAGTGACCCGATGGTTGAGAAGGCTTTGGCCTCCATGAGCGAGCGTGGTGTTCGTTGGTTGTACGGTCGTTGGTTGATCGAGGGTGCTCCTCGTGTTTTATTGTTTGACATCCACTCTGCTGACCACATGCTTAACGAGTGGAAATCGGACTTGTGGAACATTGCCGGAATCCCTACCCCTGACCACGACAGCGAGACTAACGAAGCCATTCTCTTGGGTTACCTTGTAGCCTGGTTTTTGGGCGAATTGGTTTACCATGACAGAGAAAGAGCCGTCATTTGTCACTGTCACGAATGGTTGGCTGGTGTCGCCTTGCCTCTTTGCAGAAAGCGTAAGATCGATGTCACCACCATTTTCACCACCCATGCCACTTTGCTTGGTCGTTACTTGTGTGCCGGTTCTACTGATTTCTATAATAACTTAAAAAATTTCGATGTGGACGCTGAAGCAGGTAAAAGAGGTATTTACCATCGTTATTGTATCGAGCGGTCTGCAACCCATACTGCTGATGTTTTCACGACCGTCTCTCATATCACCGCATACGAATCTGAGCATTTGTTGAAGCGTAAGCCTGACGGTGTCTTGCCAAACGGTTTGAACGTTGTCAAATTCTCCGCTGTTCACGAATTCCAAAATTTGCATGCCATGAAAAAGGAGAAGATCAACGAGTTCGTTAAAGGTCACTTCTACGGTAACTACGATTTCGACTTGGAGAATACCTTGTATTTCTTCATAGCTGGTAGATACGAGTTCCGTAATAAGGGTGCTGATTTCTTCATTGAGTCTTTGGCCCGTTTGAACCATCGTTTGAAGGAGGCTGGTTCCAAGATGACTGTTGTGGCATTCATCATTATGCCTGGTAAGATCAACTCTTACACTGTCGAGACTCTTAAGGGTCAAGCCGTTGTCAAGCAATTGGAGGGCACTATTTCCGAGGTTCAAAAAAAGATTGGTGAACGTTTGTTCGAGCACTGTGCTCGTTTCCCTAATACTCACAATGTTGCACATGCTGGTGGTGACGAAGTCCCATCTATTGATGAGTTGATCAAGCCAGCTGACCGTGTGTTGTTGAAGAGAAGAATTTTCGCATTGAAGAGAGATGGTTTGCCACCAATTGTCACCCACAACATGACTGAGGACGCAACTGATCCAGTTTTGAACCAGATCCGTCGTGTGCAGTTGTTCAACCGTCCAGAGGACCGTGTGAAGATTATCTTCCACCCAGAGTTCTTGAACGCCAACAACCCAATCTTGTCATTGGATTACGAGGAATTCGTTCGTGGTTGTCACTTGGGTGTCTTCCCATCTTACTACGAGCCATGGGGTTACACTCCAGCTGAGTGTACCGTCATGGGTGTCCCATCTATCACTACTAACTTGTCCGGTTTCGGTTGTTACATGGAAGACTTGATTGAGAACACGAGTGACTACGGTATCTACATTGTTGACCGTAGAGAGAAGTCCGTCGACGAGTCCATTAACCAATTGGTTGACTACATGTTTGACTTCACTCAAAAAACTCGTAGACAAAGAATCAACCAAAGAAACAGAACTGAGAGACTTTCAGACTTGTTGGACTGGAAGCGTATGGGATTGGAATACATCAAGGCTCGTCAATTGTCTTTGAAGAGAGCCTACCCAGACAAATTCAAGAACGGTGCTAATCCATTTAACAACTCTCTGAACTTGAAGTTGACGAGGCCGCTTTCTGTTCCAGGCTCCCCTCGTGACAAGATCGGTTTGATGACTCCAGGTGACTTGGGCTCTTTGCAAGACGCTGCACAAGGTTTGGAGTCAGACGACTATGCCGGCTTCAAATTGGGCGATAACGATGAAGATGATGAAGACAACCACTATCCATTGACCTTGAGAGGTGCCTCCGCCCCACCTCAGGATTAAGTGTTCCGTTTTAGAAGTTAATATGTTTTAATGTAAAAGTAGAAGTATCAAACAAGAGTTGAAGTAGCGACAACTGTATGCATATCAATTATTCCAAAGAATCTAATAGTCAAAACCTTGAAGGCTCAATTTTTTCTTCTGGTTGTTCCAACCTTCTGTCATCAGTCACCACGTGAAAACTTGGCTATGGGAAATAGAAACTACTGATATAGTGAGAGAAATACAAATGTATACCTTAATTCTCGAATTAATTTTTTATTATTTCTGCGTGTCTTTCTTGAAAATCTAACTTCTCATTTATTTGAAAGTACGGACGTGCCCCCACCACCAAACTAACCCCAGATTCATCTCTGCCACCACTATTCAACATCCAAAATGGTATGTGTCTTCATATGTCGCCCTATGCTATCTTCACACTAACTTTTAGTTGCCCTTATATATGCTAACAAGCATCAAGAATCAGGAGATTCTTGTGGAGTTGAAAAATGGAGAAACTGTGTTTGGAAAGTTGAGTAACTGTGATTCATGGATGAACCTTACACTCACCGACGTCATCTATAACTACAACAACGGAGAGAAGTTCAACAAGTTGGAGGAGATTTATGTTCGTGGAAACCATATCAAATTCCTTCGTTTGCCCGATACGGTCATGGAACAAGCAAAGGAACAGAATATGCTTAGCATCGAGCAGAGAAACAGAACCAAGGGCCGCAGGGGACCTGGCAACTTCCAAAAGAGAAACAACAATGACTACGGACGTGAAAATAGGACTGGAGGCAGAAACAGCAACAGTAGTCACAACAACAGTCACAACAATGCGAACAACAATAACAACAACAACAACAACAGCGGCAAACGCAACTTTGCCTAGATGCATCTTTCAGAGCCTCTCGACGCAGTGGTGCCCAATCATATCATATGTATAAATATTTTGTATAATAGAGCCAGTGGATGCTAGCGGCGGGATGGTGGGAGGCGGGTCTTTCTTGGTGCTCCTGGAACAAGTCAAACGAAGCGTATTGTTGAGTTAGATGATATGTAGAGCATTTAAAATTTTTGTTCATGGTTTCACCTCAGTGAGCCTTGAAAACATGAGTTTTATGTAGTGGAAATTCGAATAAAGGATAGTACATCATGTTTAATGAGAAGGGCTAAAGCATCAAATCCAAATCCCGTTGAATTTAACTGAATAATGATTTTGTCAGGATTCTCTTTGTGCTTTAAGCTCATTTATACTCGTGCGGTTTCTGTAATTTTTTTTCTACTAAGCATACCAAATATTCGGTAGTATATTTCTTCTATTGAATAACAAACTACGACAAATATTCAACCAAATGAGATACTCCAACAAATTGAAAAATAATTCGCTTTCTGATCCTCAAATGTCTTCCAATGGGGGTATCGAGGCTCATCAATGGGTTGATCGTACCTATTTTTCAGAACTCTGCAAGAAACTTTTGCGTTCCAAAACCCAAAAAGAGAAGCAATCTCGAACTGTGAAGTACGGTCAGTATAGAGGCCAGCTAGATGTCCGTGGGACGTTGTGCTACCACACCGAATGCCAAAGAAAAGGCTATGCCTGTTGCAGTCACTGCAATTCTCTTCCGCACAATCCATCTCTGTTGAGGAATAGTATCACTTGTGCCAATAGCGAGGGCTATGCATCTGGTAATATCAGTCGAAAATCAATTGACACCAAATTATCGCTTCTTTTGGTGGAGCTCCAAGAGTTGGCCGATTATGACCGGCGAAATCTCGCAAGGCTGGTGGTGAAAGCATCGTTGTCAAACCCCATAATTGTGAATGATGAAAATGCTACTCCTGTGAAAAAACCATATCGTGTCAATGGCCAGCGAAAAGCCGATTCGCAAGCACGAGAGTGTTAGGTATATTCAGCTAGAGACTCTTCTGGTTTAGGAGCAAAGGCACGAAAAACACATAAAAGGAAAAAGAATTGTCTTGGCGAATGAATTGTATTTGTTGATTGTTCTATCGATTAAAACATCTTTCAAATGAGAGCCTTGCCCAGCAAATGGCCGACAAAACACACAGGCTTCCGAACAATTGAGAATGATCTAACATAAATTATGCCCACGAAACAGACCAGCTCTTGAAGTTCTCGCGAACCTTGGATTCCAGAAGGAGGCCAGTTTTATTTTGGCTAGATTCATCATCATAATCTGCAGTCAAAGAGCGATAGAACTCTAGATTTTTCTCCATGTCCTCATTGTACTCGCTTGTCAGAAATAAGTCATGCACAACCTTCTCGGGCGTCAATTTGAGAAGAGCATGCAAATCAGGATCCCATGTACTTTCGAGGACTCTTCTGTACAAGTTGCCAATGATTGGATCTACCATAACATTCTCGAGCGAGTGAGACCCTAGATCCTGTCGGCGCAATTCTTCTGATGACTGCTGCAGAGCCTGCTCCTTGGCGTGTGAGTCGTCTTGAGTTGGTACATCCCTTCCACTGACATTGGTTGGGGTACTCATAACTCCATCAAGCCCTCCAAAGACCTTCTTTCTCTGAAACTGTGGAACATTGAACAGACGAGTATTGGAATCGGTTTGTTTCGAGGCCATCAGCATACTGCTGGAGTTTGCCTGGCTCAGCTTTGACTCATCGATTTTGAGCTCTGTTTTAAATTCAAAGTCCGAAGGTAACTCTTTAAGCTTTGTGGTAAGACTCAAAATTGAGTTGATTTTTGACTCTTGAAGAAGATACTTTGCAGTGACAGACTCATCGAAGTTCAAATACTCGGCCAAATTAAGCTTCACGGAACCCAACTGCACTGGATGTTCAAGCTTGGAGCTCTTTTCGGCGGCGTAATATACTTTGATTGTAAGATATTTATCACCAATCATATTGTCTTTGCGTTTGTATGGAAATCGTAAGTTGCAAGCCACATCAAGGTTGAAGTGACATTTAAAGTTGTGTATCCGAAAGTTGGACGTACGAAGGGAGATTGTCCTGGAGCTTCTTGAAGACAGACTGTTAGAATCAGAGGTCTTGGATGTCTCGGAATTGTCTGAATCGTCAACTTCCAGAGAAAATGGTCGAAAGTGTGATATACTAGCCATAAGTCCGGCCAGACTTCCGTCAGTTATTTGGATTTTCAAGTAGCAGTAACCCGATGTGTGAGGAATATTTGACAAGTCATTGATAGTAAGATTGAAGCTGAACTTGGGTTTCTTGCCGCTGCGGAACATTATAATGGAGTTCTGTTGTTCAAGATTATTAGCCAACGGAGAGTTTTTTTGTTTAAGTTACGATAGGCTTTTAGGAATTGGAAATTTGAATCAGCTTAGAAGGTGGTCTTTGTAATTAAGTCAGCGATGTGTATCGCTGGGATTGTTCTTGCTGGTTATAGATTGTTCTTGCTGGTTATCATACAAGCAAAGGATTGGTGAGCAATGTGGAGTACCAACAGTGGGGCACAGATAAGCATGAATGAAAATAGGAAAAGTTTTCGACATCTTCGCTCTCCAATAAAAGTCTCTTGTTGTAAATATATTACTGTCAATTTTTCTTCCTTCTTTGAACTAACTTCAGTATGCTCAAAAATGGGTTTGAATAGACTCTAACTGGGTGAAGCCTTCTATTAAAACAGACTATCAATTGAAGGGCAACGCTCGCAAAAAGTTCCACTCTTATTTGGCTAAAACGATTCACCACGTTATGTGGGTTGAAGCATTCATTACCAACCATCATCTTGCGATTCCCATCGAGATCTTGCAATATCGACATAGATCAGAAAGTGTCTGCCACAAAATTCATGGCACAAACAAATTGGAAGTATCAAGCTCCCTCTCTTTTTGAATTTCATATATTCATCTCAATTGAGTTGCATTCTTCCTTGCAAGCTTCCATCGCTTACGATGTCAGTAGATGAGCGTTGATCTATAGAAGCTAGAATCGAGATAGTCTTAGGTACCTTGTCTCAGGTACGCTCTTTCGATTCTCGTATTTTTCTCGAGGGTGCAGATTCTGCGAGATGAAACCTGCAACGGCATCTGATTCACATAACCGTTGTCAATAGTCTATTTTGCCCGTCCCGGCGAATTATGCATGAGTGTCACAACGGAACTCTAGCATAAACATTAACAGCTCCAATATGTAACACAGTTACGTGATTCGTTTATTGAAATATCAGTCTCCTTTTTTTTTGATTCTTTTCCCAAAGTCGCCCGTTGTAACTTCCTGTTCCTGACAGTCCATTACATGCATGCACAGTTACCTATTCTATAGACCCACAACTGTTTACATCTCTGATCTCACACGCAATTCATCTTTGCCCGATCTATTCCACACAAACTACTTTTTCTTTTCCCTCTCAAGGCCTATTGCAGCACTAATACTTACGCGAGCCGTTATTCCGACGAGTGAGCATTTTCTGTCAACCCGACATTCCTATTATAGAACCAGAAAACCCATCCCTTAAACTGGCGACTTTTGAACGATAACGACTCCAACAATTACACACACACACACATTTCTTTGTAATGGACGCGTCACCAATCACTCTAGACCCGCTAGCCCGGTCGCTCAGCGGTACCTTTGACAACTCATTCGAGGGGATTTCGTGTCGGCTGTCGCCAGATCTGGCCGATCCCATAATGGGCTCAGATACAATCTCAGATGAGGCACGATCACTCGAGTTCGAAATACTGGCGCTCCAGCTCTCGCTCGAGAGTGGACGCTATTCGTTCATGACTATGTTTATGCAGAAGATCCTCAATTTGAGCAAGGACTCACAGATCGTTGCGCGGAACTCTCAAGCCGTCACCAATTCCAGAGCTGCGTTTGAAATCTTGCCTCTGGTGTTCCTTCCACATGACCTATGGCTAAGTTATGAGGTCAGTATCCCAGATGCTATGCACAAAGTGGCCCTTCTCCAGGAAGCAAACACTGTACTACAGGCGTATTTGGGGGTCTTGGCAAATGAGGAACTTTTGCTCGTAGATGACAAAAAGCTACAGCTGATGGAACTAATAGCTCAGCAGTATTGTCTGATGGATGATGTGACTGCTCCTGCAACTCCCTCTGCACCTCCAAGAAGTCCCTTGCAACAGATCACCACGACACAGGAGGATCTTCAATCCCCCTTGTCAAAGCAGAACTCTCAGACATCCCGCCCATCATCCTATCAGGAACCCCTTACTCCGCTCTCGCGTAACTCCACACTAGTAAGCAGAATGCCTAGCTTCCAGCGCGAACTCCCGAAAGTCAAGAGAAAACATTCTTTTTTGGGCCATATCTCTCTTTCTCCTGGTCCAGCCTATTTCGAGACAATTTCTCAGACTAGTCCTTCCTCGCTACTGTCTCCTCTATCGCCCGAGTCTGCATTCCAGTCTCCAACGAGACCGCCGATGACTAATATCTTCTCAAAATCCAAGTTGTATAGTAGAATGAAGAGACGTCGTGAGCTGCAAGCACTGATAATGAGTTCATCAACCACAGCCTCAAATGGTGGTACCTCCGGAGCTCCATCTGTGCGCCCTGAATCTACCATCTCTGACCACTCCGGATATGAGCTAGATAAGGCTGTCCTTTTGGAAAGATACATTGAGAATCAGAAGCAGAAGCATGCCTACTATGTTCAAATAAGAAACATTCGCGAGTCAGTCAAATCGCTCCTAGTATACCTTAAACGTCCAGGCATTCTGGCCAGCATGATCAAGTTGTTGGAGTTCGTCAAGGGGTTCATTTTCAAGATGATTCTTGTTGATGTTTGTCGCATGCTTATTGATTATGGACACGCAAAAGTGGTGGAGGCAAGTCGGTAGAATTTCTTCAGATATTCCTTTATAGATTGTATTACATACGTATTTAAGTGATAAGAAACAATGATAATGATATTTCAATGGTATTGTGGGATAGTGCTTAGGTGTAAGTTATTAAGTTTTGTGCCAATTGACAACACGTAAAGTAGATCCGATTTGAAGAGTACAAAACTGTAGCTTCTTTCCCCGGGTTTTGTGTTGCCTCTGCTTGAGAGTAGCTTTCCAGGCTACTCTTCGATAACAATATATCGACTCATACTTGGGATAAAACGAGAACTTGGTTCGGTGCTGCCTACTTACAGGTAGAGAGCATTTGCAGAACGACAGATAGAAGTTGATCATTCTCACATGCAGCTGCAACACGCTCTTTATCATTAAGTTGCTTGTTGACTTGATTCTCGGACTGATGAGTCCCCTCCTTGATCAATATACGGAATCTGAAACGTGGAGGAAGCGAACGCTCGAGACGGACACGGATTCCCAAGCCAATAAGCGTGGCTAGAGAGCAGTGTGTAATAGTTGGGGTGATTTTGATAAGGATCTCGGATAGCTCGTTTTTATTATTTCCGTGAGTCACGGTGATATCAGGTAGGTTGACCACGGCTAACTGTGCCAACGTCAATGGATGTTCTGGGTCTGAAATGGATGAAATTAGATCAAAAACCTCTTGTGCATCAATCGTATCCTCAAGCTCGTCATCCTCGTCTTCGCTAGATTCGTCTGTGAGCAGTGGAAGTTCTGGGTCTGAGGAAGAGAGAGAAAGAGCGAGAATGCGGTCTAGGAGTTGCTGGCGAGAGCTTTTCTCTTCGGTGTTACTTAGACGAGTAGGCAAAGCCGACACGTCAATAATCGTTGGATTTGCGTTGATAGGATCTGACATGTTTTAACTTGTTTCAGGAGAGGAAAACGCTGATAATTGGTCAGAAAAGGCTTGTCGGACACTTGAAACAGATGAATGTTTTTAAGCAAGCTATACTGGTCTTCTGAATTGATTTTGTTTGTATCTTTGTGTATCAAAGCCGGAGAGATCAATGATTAGTCAAGGAGATGGGTTGTTCTTAGATAGACTAGATAGTGAGAGTGCAGGCTATTGACTTGAACCTCAGCCAAATGATGAAAGTGACTGAATAAATCTGTCGAAAAACTAGTTCTGTCTATTTTGTGCACAATTTATTGTCTGTACTTTTTTTGAATTTGTTTCTGGAGTTGTGAGCTTTTTCTTGATAGGTTTCTTATAGCCACTTCGAGCCAGTAGTGGGACTTGCTACTAGAATTAGAGAATGGCGCTCGTTGGAGTTATTCTCCAACTTTCACAGAATTATTGTGTTTTAGTAGTACAATAGTTTCTCTAGTCTTGGTCAGCAATTCTGCAATCAAGTGTGCCAACCTAAATTGTAGAATTGTAGTGACTCTAAATCAAATTTGAATAAAATTTCAAGTATTGGCCGGCGACTATTCTTTGATAATCCAAGCATGATCACTCAGCACATAATTTGTTATTTTCAAGAGAAAGGATTCCCTCAATTTTCACTGGAAAATGCCAATATTTACACCATCTTCGAAATAACCTGTGAGAACAAAAACTCAACAGAATTGAATCTGAACGATTAGAACAAAAAACAATTCTAATACAATTAGAATTTCATTCTCAAAATTTCAAACTATCAATTTCTGAACTCTTCTATCAGAGACTCATAATTTCTTTAATGCCTGCCTATCTTGCCCTCCATACATACTCCACATCCAATATTTTAACGCTAAAAAACAGCCAGAGAATAGGATAGACATTTTGAAAGTCCTCATTTAAGGTGTCAAAGGATTCGTCTACAATCCAGAACTCTCAAAAGCAAATAGATTTAACTAAATTCTACTCAAGTAGCTCAATTGAGTACTAATCATCTAATATTACAGAACCATGGAGTTCTTCGATCCAGACTTCACACAACAATTGGCACCGCTAGTAGCGGTCACAATTGATCCGCTGCATAAACTCGAGTCCTTCAAAAGGCATCTTGAAGATGCAAACGTGACAGGAAAGGTATGGGACGACGTTATAATCAAGAACCGTCTTCTGAAATCGAAGTATTGTTTCCATTTCGAGGCTTCAGAGAAGACCATCCTAGCCTCAGTAGCTTCATATAAGAACAAAGCTCGCGATTTGACGAAACACTCGATCATATCGCCATTCAATATCGAATCAGACTTGTTTCCCAACGGCATTCTATCCAACAAGTGGTTTGCAAAGTATACACGTCACCTCCCAGCTGCTGTCATCTGCTCTTACCATCTCCCGGAATCTGCAGTCGATGACGAGGCTTTGGGCCTTCAATTGACAATGAGACGCGAGAATTATCAGACATTTGATGTCAAATTTATTGCAATAGTTGTGTCGGATACAGACGACGCTCTGATCATCAATAGAATCTCGCAGTTGCGTCAAATATCTGGTCTACCTCGTTCTCTGGGTTTATTCCACATTAGCCTCGACTCCATGAGCTCCGTCACACCTGTATTCGAAAGAGATTGCGAGATTCTTGCCACTACCATTCTTTCAACATTGAAGTCAATTTGCACCGATTTCTATACTGCCATAGAGCATAGAATAGAACAGCGCAGTAAGAAATACTATACTCTTCCTGATCCAGGGCTGGTGGACACTCGAATCTCAGTCGACCCAAGATTCCTAGAAGTTCGCAATAAAGCAAAACAGTGTATACTAGCACAACTTATGCATCCCCATAATGTGGAAGGATCCCTCTCAATAATAGAAAGCACATATGCCGAGCTTTTATCTTTGATAGCTGAATTCAGACCAGTGTTTACAAGTCCGGATGTATCTTCACATGACAAGGCTCTACATACACAATGGAGGACTCTTCTTGATGTTTTGGTTTTGCACTTAGTGCGAGGCTATTTCTCTATCGAAGAGCCTATCGCAGCCCTCAGAAAGCATGACGCGCATGTTCGGAATATTGCAGAGCTTGCAGGTCAAGATTTTGATTATAATGTTTGGCTCGCTAGGCAATACCACTGGCTCGCTGAACTCTTGAGTCAAGTACCCAGAAGCATCCTCGACGATCTCTATTCATCAGTTGTCAAAACACCCAACGCAAAGGGTTCACTTTACTTTGGTGGAATGTCATTCCATGATGCAAACAGTTGCAATATTGTCACTTCCCCATCGCTTCTCTACGCGAAAGCAGCTCGGTGTCTTGACATAGATCAAACAAATGTAAGCATCCAAAATTACAAGGTGAGCTTACTCAAAACAGCATCAAGAATTCTATCACAGAAGCAGGGTGGTTTGGAGCATTTCGAAGCATACCTCAATTGGCAACTCGCAGATGAGTTGTCCCGAATGGACAAAGCTTTGGAAGCCGAGAGCGCCTATTCGACGGCACTAGCCTCGAAACACCTTTCTTCTGATTTGTCTTTGCTGATTGAGAAGCAACGCCTAAACAACTTACAAAAAATTCACGATAGTGAAAATTTCGCATCCTCAATTATTCAAATAGCGATTAAAGATCCCGGTACAGTGATCAGTGCTGATTTGACAAAATTGCTGGGAAAGACAATTGTTTCGCCTAAACTTTCGCCAATCTTTGAAGTTGACGCTCTTCTTTTCGCAGAACAAGAAGAAACATTCGTTCTTAGCACAGTGGTCAATCAAATAAAGGTCGCCCCCCAAAAATGGTTCAAACTTCAAAAGTTGGGTGGATTTCAATTCAATAATTTTGACAATTTGTCATTGAAGGTATACTACGAGGATGGTCTGGACTTTTCTCTTAGTTCAAGTGGTACTCAAGGTGACAAATTACAAATTCTTCCGGCTGGTATATCATGCTTCAATTCTTCTGGTTTAAGACTGGATCTGGTCATCTTGCAGTATGACAGAGTTCCCAAAGTATCTGGTTGGTACGGTATTTCGAAAATAGATATATCGTTGAGGTTAAACTTCAGTCAAGACGACGTTGAAATTATTTGTGAGCATTCTGAAACGCACACCTTCTCTGAATTCAAAACACTGTTCTCTTCATTCATTTATGAGCAAGCAACAGATGGTCTCAAATCAAAAGCTTTGCTCCTTCGAGGAAGGCCAAGTACTAAAATAATGGTCAAACCATACAAGCCAGATTTATCTGCAAACTTCAAGCAAATCTCTGACAGTATAATAATGGAGGAAAAGCTCAGCATTCCTGTGGAGTTTTCACGTTCTAAGCTTCTTGCTTCTGATATTGCCTTCAAGGAACTAGTCGTGGAAGTTAAATCTGCTGTGTACGAGGATGACCTTGAGTCTGCAGATTTTTATGTTCAGCATAATTGGGACTCTCTCAAAGATGATAAGCCTTTGGATTTGTTGAAATTCGCCTATTCTCAGGACCAACTTACACAAAATATATTACACGTTAGCATAAAACGGTCACCCAGTCTGCAAGCGAAGCCAGTTGGAACATTGAAGGCTGAATTTAGATTGAGATTAACAATAACGGAACAGTCTGATCTTGTATCTACATTTGAGCTCGGCTACACTCATTTGATCGTGTTGACCGAGCCATTCGGAACCGACTTACAATTGATGGCGCAGCGTCTGGATTCGCTCAATCTCATGCCCAATCCTTTCATCTTGAGCCTTGGAGCCGATGATTATTCTATGCCTCAACCTGCAAGGCTTTGGTTGGCTAAAATTTCTCTTCAAGACGACCATAATTTATTGAATACAGGAGGGATCGAAATTGTATCTGCTGAATTTCAGGTCAAGACAAAGAACACTGAATTGGTCATCAAACCAGACGGTCCCATCAATCGGGAGAATGAGTATTTTACTCAATTGTATAGTGTGCGATCAAAAACACACATTACACAAAGCAAAACACCAGTTTTTGTCAATTGCTCAATTTCGTGGAAAAGAGCAGGCATTGACAAGATATACTCGTTGACAAGCCAAGAGCTAGAGTTCATAGTTCCTGTGCAAGAGCCTCGAGTCACGCTTAATGTTCGCAGTTTTGGCGATAACTCAATGCAATTTGAGTATATTCTTGAAAACCCCACCCCAAGAATACTCACCTTTGCAACAAATTTCTTGACGGATAGAGCTGCTTTAAGAGGCACAGACTGGACTTTCGAAACCAACGAGAATATGATTCCACTCAAGCAAGCACCTTTTCCCGTGCTACCATTTAGTGAACACCGCATATCTTACTCTGGATCTTATACACGTCATGGGCTGCAACCTACGCTTGACCTCCCGCATTTGCAAGTTCAAGACATGAACTACAAAGTTGAATTGAAGGTTACTCCATTACAAGAGCATGTGAAGGAAATCGAACAGTCAATGGTTTACCAGTTAGTTTAATATCGCAGTCATAGATAAATTTATTGAAGTATTATCTTGAAATGTATCATTCATGAGGTGAAATTCACTCGAACTCTGTGGATTACGGAGGAACTGCCTCGTCAAGGCTTATTCACCTCAATGTCTCAAACATCCATCAATTGAGGCCTACAATTGAAGTAGTAAAGATAACGTCCATGCAAAGGCGCAGAATAGAGAACCGGTCGATTCAATCCAGAAATTTTAATTATGATTATTTCGTTTGTTGACTATCCAGTATGAAACACAGACCTGTATGTAACTGTTTCACATCCATATACGAATGTAATTCTTCTGCAACCACCCAGAAGGGTGTAACGGAGAGAACTTGGAATGATCAGAGACAACCTAATGTGCATTGCAACTTTTCGTTCATCCCAACAAGATTCACTTAGATACCAGAGGGTTATTCAAGAAATTGTTGATGTATTACACGAAGAGAAGGTTCCACTCATGAAGAGGACAGTTGAACCTCATATTGAGAGATGATTCTTTAAATCAAGGGGAATTTGCGTGCGTGCTAGCACGCTAGAAGTTTTCGTGGAGGGCGGAGAATACAAGAGATTCAAGGATGAACGGACGTAGAAATATTGTGCAAGAGACGAATTGATTTAGAAAATCAGTTAAGATAGTCTCTTAGTTGCTCAGATGTCACAGAGAGATCAACGCTTCACACGAATAGATTTCTACTCAAACCTAAGCTATTCTGATAGTTGGATAGATCACAAACTTTTACTGTTGTTAAGAATGTGAGCTCAAGATTCGCCCATTCAGCTCAATCTTCTTGAAGTATGCATTCTCATCCTTGATCGTTATAGCTTCCTTTCAAAAGTATTTGCTGGGTAGACAGAACACCATTGTGATTTGAATAAATGAGCAAAATTGTTGACAAATTCTACATTCGATCATCTGAATAAACTGATTAAAAGCATCCAGCATCCATTGGCGAATTTTGACTGTCTAGGGTAGATTTCTGTAGAGACATCAAGCTGGCTAGGTATGTTCCTATGAGAAGCTCGTAACGAATTCTCGATTAAATTATACAGAGACTCAGTCGTTCATATAATGTCGTTTTGTACATCTTTTATTGTTATGAAATTATGGGCGTATGACTAATAGCAGTTGACTGACCAATTGCCTAGTTAACACGCAACAATTCGACATCAAAAACCAATGTGGAGCTTGGTGGAATGATTGGAGGGAAACCTCTCTCTCCGTAGGCCTCGTGGCTAGGAATTGTCAAAGTAGCTCTGGTACCAACAGACAACTTAGGAATGGCAGTATCCCAGCCCTTGATGACTTGACCAACTCCGATCTTACATTGGAAAGGCTTGCCTCTGTCACGAGAAGAGTCAAACTTCTTTCCGTTCTCCAAAGTCCCGGTATAGTGGATAGTGACATTGTCACCTACTTTAGCAAAGGATTTGCCGTCGCCCTCTTGGACGACCTCAATTTGTGTGGTGGTGAGGGAAGACATGCGAGAAGAAAAAGTTCTGGATGTGAACGCACTGAATTTAGGTTGAAACAGGCGAATTCGAGAAACACTGGCAAGCATTGTTGGTGTGAGACAGTCTTAGATAGACCCGAAATGTGGGGCCTAGGTACAGGAGCCCCACCGAGCCGAAGGTGGTCAAACATGGGATAGGATTGGTGATAGCATGACAAAAATATCAGCTGATGCTTTAGTTCTTGGTATTTGAATTTCTTCAGGGTAATTTGTTTGTCTTTTGTTAGGAATGCGGGCTACCTAGAAGAGGCCCGAGAAATCAGGCAAGCTCAATAGAGCATATTGAATTATAGTTCAATTATTCTATAAACAGAAAGAGGTCATTTTGACAAGCTCTTCTTCTTTTCTAAAATTAAATACTCGGATTGCTTAGTAGGAGGTGTCTACCACATAGCGACCTAAGATGGTGCCAGCTTCCATCTCCTTGTAGATTCGGGGCAACTCTGAGAGGCCAGCCATCTTAATTGGAGAGTGAACTAGACCGCGCGAGAAAAAATCGAGTGCTTCACGCGTATCGGCTCTGTTTCCGACGTAGGAACCGACCACTTTGATAGACTTCACTACAGCATCAAACACTGGCAATTGCATCTCAGCGCCTGATGGCAATCCTACTAAAACCGACGTGCCAGTTGGCCGAACATATTGAGTAGATTGAGTGATAGCTGCAGGCGAAACAGATACATTGATGGCGCCGTGAGCACCTCCATTTGTAGCATCAATAATATCCTTCACAATATCAGTGCTCTTGGTGAAGTCAAAAAACACATCAGCACCGAGTGACTCGCAGAGCTTTTCTTTATCGGCACCACCATCAATGGCAGCTACCAAGTAACCCATGGCTTTCGCGTATTGAATGGCCAAAGTACCCAATCCACCGCCAGCGCCGGAGATAACGACCCAGTCGCCAGGCTTGAGCTCTGCAGACTTCAAGGCTTTGTAAACAGTGATACCAGCACACAAGATTGGAGCTACCAGAGCCAAATCAGTTCCTTCTGGGATTCTAGCTGCTTGGATGGCATCCGCAGTTGCATACTGTTGAAAGGAGCCGTCATGTGTGTATCCAGACAAATCAGCATGACCGCAATTGGCTTCATGGCCACTTTCACATAGAGAGCAAGTCTGACAAGAACCATTGAGCCATTTGATACCGGCATAGTCACCGATTTTCCAGCCCTGGACCCCCAGGCCCATCCCAACAACCACACCCGCACCTTCATGGCCGCCAACTAGTGGCAACTTGGTTGGCAAGGGCCAGTCGCCTTTCCAAGCATGGAGATCTGTATGGCAAACACCCGAATACTTAACATTGATGAGAAGCTCGTTTGCTCGAGGAGTTGGGACTGGAATGTCTTTGTACAAGAGTGGGCCGCCATTTGTTTCGAACACCACAGCCTTTTGAATCTTGGGGATCGCGAACGAAGAAAATCTGCGAGGGATATAGAATCTTGGGATATTCCACATATCTAGTTTGTAGTTCTTATTAAATTTGGAAACCGAGGAGCCGTTTAGTATTTAATAGGCCCGGGCGGATTTAGGAGTGGGTGCGTTGACAGCTGCTTAACGCCGATACGACCGTTAGACTAGATGATTTCTAGTTGCGAAGAGAACTGCAAAAGGGGAATTGAATCAATCAATTTTTTTCTTTCCGAAAAGAGTGTAAAAGATTGGCCTAAGTGATCAGAGGTGATACAGAAATATAGCAGGGCACAACCAAGTTCGAGAGCCTGAGAAGTAGCTGCAAACCTTATCTAAAGTATCACTTTGATTAGGACAATCGATCTTTTCAAGTTACCTTTTTGGATATAGATCAGAACGAGAATTGTATGAGGAAATAACTCCAGAGTATTAGAATCCAAGAAGTATACGAAAATCTTAATACTGAAAGTTAACACACAATTGAGTAGCAATGGTTAAATATTTCGGCTGTTCTGTACCACCTCGGGAAAGATCGGGTACCTTATATAGTGCCAAAGCCATGGCCGGACAATAATGTGCGACGTCAAAAGAGGGGTATCTCGTTTATTGTGGTCTATTTTCCTGTTCACCGCTTATCTACGGGCCGTTGAAAAGTGCCAGCCGTTGACTCATCCTTTCAGGTTTTATAAGTGCATGCACGGCTATAAAGGCTCATACTCACGCATAAAAAGATGGTTGTCAAAACTGCGAGCCAATCACTACGCCAAGTCACGCGGAAAAAAATGTTCCAATTAGGGTATCAATCTATTTGATTGGATGATTCTTGTAGATATCGAAAATGTTTTGGTGTAAGAATCCCGATAAGAGAAAAGGTGTGTGTCATCACATTGTCCCAGCAGTGCTTCAGGTGAGACAAATGATTCGAAATACTCAGTACGACTCGCATGGAAAGAGTCAAGCTTGTAGATTGTATGCGGCTTGGCAACACGGATACCCAACACCCAAAGCTCAGTAGATTTCTGACCTCCCCTCCTGAGGGAGTCTCAAGTACATTCGGTTGCTGCTAAACGCTTAAAAAATTCATTATAAATTTAGTATACAATTTGTTACATCAGTTGAGGCTGCTACAACCCTAGACAGAAGCAATCTTGATTAGTCAAAAGTGACCTTTTTACCTTGAGAGGGAACAATAGCGGCAGAAGCTCTTTGAGCAGTAGCCAATGCAACAGAAGATTTCATACGCTTGTTTGGAGCATCATTGTACAGATCGCGGCCTCTCTTAGGAGCAGCGGATCTCTCTTTATGAGCAAACTTAGGTACGGGAGCACTCTCAGTTTCACTGGTTCTCTCTTTAAAACTTGGCGCAGAAAATTCAGTTTGCAGCGAGAAGTCAGCATCGGCAAACTGTCTCTTTGGAGTTCTCTTAGATCTGTCCTCACCATACTCTAAACGCAAGTTTCTGTTAATAAAGGTCTTAGCCATTTTCGATTTCAATGCAGCAGTAGGACCAGTCTCGTCCTTGAAGTCCAAGAAGGCAAAACCTTTACATTTGCCAGTATCTTCGAATGTAGCCATTCTAATTCTGACAAGTTCTCCATATGGTCTGAAGTGCTCGTCAAGTAGATCGTCGGTAGTGTCGAAAGACAAGTTTCCAACGAATAGAATACGCGAAGGAGGATTCTTCAGCAAAGGCTTTGTTTTGTGCTCTTCTGGACGCCCCTCGAAGGAAGAAGCGTTTTTAATAAGTAGGTTACGGTCGTGAATTCTCGACTCAGAAAGGGCCACAACGGCTTCAACATGTTTTGCTGATGGCAAGTCGACATACGCAAATCCCTTGATTTTGTTTGCTTTCTTTGGCAAGTTCACTCTTGTGATATCTGCCTCGGTAACAGCTACCAGAGGCTCCTCGTTGGCCAGGGTTCTGTCAACTATGTGCTTGATGATATCTTCTCTGGTGGTTTGATAAGCCAAGTTACCAATCCACACACCAAAGGGTGACTTTTTGGAAGGAGCGGGCTCTGTGCCATCTTCATTAGCAGGCTTTGGAGGAGGGTTCTTTCTGGCAATTTTCTCCAAGTCCAACTTACCCTTCTTCAATTGACGTTGCTTTTTCTTCGAGAGAGGAGCGGACAAATTCAAGTCAATCTCAAGTTCGTCTCCCTTGGTCTCTGTGCTCTCAGCATTGTCTGAGTCTTCGTTGGTTGCAGCTGTCTCAGCTCTGGTCTCCACATTTTCAGGTTCTGAATCAACAACATCCGAGACAGGATCAGCAGAGTCAACTTCAGAAGCCTCTACGGGCTTCTTCAGTTTCTCCTTCTTCTCCTTTTTTCTCTCTCTCTTTTCCTTTTTCGACTCACGGAGTTCTGTCAGAGATGCCATTGTGGTGATGAGATGCTCATCGCGGCAGATAAGATAAAGAGGGACTAGCACGATGCGACCACACGAATGATTTAAAAAATAGCCAATGCATGATTTTTCCTCGAGCTTTTTTCTCCCGCAATTTTAGGAAAGACTATTTCTTGATTTGGTCTACGAGACAGATTCAGGGCTTTCGCCTGTCTTTACATGTCGTTATGGGACATAGTGGGCACCTATTTGTCAACTGTTGTACTCCAATGTTCATGAACCCAGACCAATAACCTAGCCGTTTCCAAAAATAATTTATCACCCTAAATGACCTCCAAATGATCTCCCAATGATCTAGCTCACAAAGATCTTTTCAGCCTCATTCCCCACGCACGCATCCATGTCAATCACTTAGCCTCATTTTCCCTGTATCTACCATAGAATTACCGCAAACTCGGCACTACAAAAATTAAGAAATAATACGTGGACAGTTGCTATGCCCAGGGTCATTTGCCATGAATTGTTTCTATTTGACTACAGCAATGAGGGCCTGAAACAGGGGAGCGCATGATCTGGCCGAGCTCCCAACCGAAGCCAAGCCGCACTCAATTTTGCATGGCACCACCCAAGTATCTGAGTAACTGTCCTCAACCATGGCACGCCTCATATACTAACAATAGTTTACTCTATTTGCAGCCAATATAGAATCACTCCAGAAGGAGCTCGAGGGTGACATTCTGCGCCTGGAAGTCCTGTACGGAAGTTCAAACAGCGGGCACCATGCAGTGTAATCGTTCTTATATACGCTGCATGCCAGATTTACGCTCGAAACGCTCATACCTGCTGCAAGCAAGATACAGGAGCGCATCCATCGTTGCCAAAATCCTACAATACCTGGTCTATTTAAAGCCACTTAACCAGCATAACACGGGATCATCACTGATCCCCCTCTACCAATTCCCTTGGCTTTGTGCAGATCGGAATCTGTAGCCTGTGCTTAAATACCCTCAATTGCGCCGAGGCATTTGTTAAAAAGATTTATAAACTCAAGACGCATTCTTATTAAACCCTAAGGGTCATTAACTGTACCATTACAATACTATTAGCAACAATCGCGTCTTAACTACTCCAGATACAAATAATACCCATATCCTTCATCACATCTCATCACATAGAATTATGTTTTTCAGGTTCTTGGTGTTATTTTTCACCATTGCAACGATTGTTCTTTCGTCGTGGGCATTGGTGGGCTCGTGGAAAAACGAACCATACTTGACCAACAATTACTTGCTCAGCTTCCAATTGTCGAACCTCAATGTCAGCGCGCTACTAAAGGATGCTGTCGACCAGAACATGAGAAGAGACTTTGTTCCCGTTGAGATTCAGGACGTGGACTTCAAACCAACCCCAACATCGCCAATTGCTCCTGCTATCACCGACGCGGCTGCTCAGATCGAGAAAAAGGACTTGGGTCAACTCACTTCATTACTTGCCTCAGTCACCACCTTGGCTCCTTCCCAGCTCTTGAGTAGAGCCACCGAGCTCGCGTCATTGACATCTCAGCTCTCAATCCAAACAAGCGACCTCCCCAACTTGATTCAGTCTGCAGACCCAACAAAGATTGTCTCTGAATTGCAACAGATCGCATCCTCGTTATCTCTTCCGCCTTCTTTGGCTACTCTTGCCGCTGGCTTCAATGGAGACACAGAGGATTTAATTAATCGTATCGCTGCCAACACTAATGCTTCACAATTGGGTCTTGCCGACATGTACAACATTGGTTTCTGGGGTTACTGTAAGGGTGACATCCACGGAATCCGCGAGCAGATCCCCGAACTTGGTTCTTTTGGTACTCAATTCAGCAACAAGGATGTCAACTATACCTACTGTACACCTCCTAAGGTAGGATACACTTTTGATCCATTGCAAGTTTTGAAAACAGACATTATTGACCACATCCAGCAGACAGCCCAAGAAACTGCCTCAGGTCCGCTTGCATCAATTACCAACGCATTAGCAGCTCAAGTGGTGGGCTTAGTCAATCTGATTACCTATGAGACAATTGGATTACCCGGCGACTTGCAAAATGCTATTCCATTGTTGGGAAGATTAACAAACGCTGGTTTTGCCTTGATTCTCGCTGGCGCAGCACTTGCCTTTATCTCCTTAATCTTCCAATTGGTAGGAATGTGTTGCTCACCGGACAATCTGTTCCTCTCTTGTTGTAACTTCTTCGTGATGGTGTTGACATTGATTGTTGTGACTGTTGGTTCTGGTCTCACTACTGGTGTTTTCATCTATGTGAGACGTATTTTGAACGACGAGATCAAAAAGTACGGAGTCAAACCATACCTTTCCGTCCAGATGTATGCATTCTCATGGTCTGCGGTAGTGGCTGCATTGTGCCTCGTTGTTTTCAGCATTTTGGGCTATTGCTGTGGCTGTTTCAAATCGGACCGTAGACGCAAGAGACAGGAGCCAGAGTTCAGATATGACCACAAGATGTAGCTGAAGCTCGGAGGCATCTTAAAACTATTCAAATATCAAATTACATGACTGATTAAATTGAACTATTTAAGCGTAATCGTATGTGCTAATTGAAAGCGGGAAATGACACACAAAGCGATCTTCAATCTGTCAACACGTACCAACAAGAGATCATCATACCTACGGCAAATGTCTAAATATTTCCATTATATTTTTTATTCCAATCATCATTTTCCATTATACACCCCCATACTTATCTTCTAGTATTCCTCCACATGGATTCCATATACACACTTCACCTGTACTACCTGTAAACACAAAAAGCATTCTCCCCAATGCTTTGCGCCCTTTCTGGAGAGCCTGTTAGTGATGCTGTGGTATCGCCCCGTAGTGGAGCCGTATTCGAAAGAAAACTAATTGAATCGTACATCGCTAGTGCTGGAAAAGACCCCATCAATGATGAACCACTCTCATCGCTGGATTTGATATCTTTAGCGGTTCCCACTGCCATCACGCCTCCCAAGCCGCACAACTTCACTTCAATTCCTACCATGCTTGCTGCTTTCCAGAATGAATGGGATGCATTGGCTCTCGAAACCTTCGCCTTGCGGAAACAACTTCACGACGCAAGACTAGAGCTAAGTGCTACACTTTATAAGTATGAAGCAGCTGTGAGGGTTGCTGCACGAGCCACAAAGGAGAAGGACGATGCTCAGTTAGCTCTTCGACAGCTTACAGAGGCATTTGCTGTTGGTGATATGAATCAGAGTATTGCCTCCTCCAATGGTCAAAAGACAGAATCAACAAATTCAAATGTACAATCGACATCCGACACATCGAGCAACGGTGCCTCAAAAAGTAATCCTGATGAGCCAGTTCCTGACGGAGCTCTAGATAAGTCAGACGTTATTATGCCTTCTGATGACATCAGCCAGGATTCGCGTGTTGTACCAGTGGATAGACTCGTTCACGCACAACAGCTCCTCTTTGCTTTGCACAAGAAACAGAAGATTGCATCTCCAATCGTCAAGGGATCCAAAGTTTCGATTAGAGTAGAATCTAATGAGGACTGTGATTTACCTGGACTCAGAACTACCGCATTCGACACAGAATCCAAAAAGTCATTATGTTGTGGCTCATTTGGAGTAAAACTCTTACCAGATGAGATTGTCAGTTCTGAATCCACAGCAGCTGCGTTTTTGCATGAAAACGACACGACGGCTGCAATGGCCCTTAAGACTGGACAGTTTAAACTACTTGAACAAAACGTGACCAAAAATATAGACATGGATGATTTTAAATTCCTAGCGACGCATCCAAGTGAAGCCCTCTTTGTCGTGATCACAAAAAAGAACCAATGGCAACTAGTAGATGCGACCGGTCTGATGTATACCTCAGAAGAATTAGAGTCGATTTCCTCCGTTGCTATCCATGTCGATGGAATCCTTCTCGCTCTTGGTCGAGATGGCGCTGTTGATATCTATGAGATCACCTCCACCAAGAAAGTCTCTACCATAAATATTGACAAAGGTACTGTCACCAATGTTCAATTTGCTTTGAATGGGTTTTGGATTGTGATAACTAGTGTGAACGAGAACGAGGAAGGTAGCGTGGATATCTACGACTTGCGCAAAACGAGTCTTGTCCATGCAACCTCGTTCAAATCGCCTGTGCAAGCACTTCTTGATCCTTCTTCGCTGATTCTCACCACATATGACACGAAGGAGAAAAAGCTTCGTGTAAATGCATACTTCAAGAAGGGCAAGGTTTGGGAATCGAATTTAGCGGAGCTACAGATAGAAGAGCTTCAGCTGTTCGAAATAGAGTCAGCTCCAAAAGACATAGAAACCGAAAAGGTGTTACGACTCACTGGATACTCCGAGAAGAAAATCTATCAGTTCGTGATTGATATTGATCAGCACTAAGTCTGGCTCAATAGAGAAGGTCTGAGTTGTGAAAGAACCGAAATAATTGTATAATAAAATGCACGTATAGACCCGCATGGTCTCTTTGAGAAAATATTATGGCCTGTCATAAAACCCAATTCAAATCTTTTGACTTTTCCTCTATTTTTGTGTATCTATGTATACACCTGGCGCAGGTACTCCACATTCATCTCTACCTAATGTCTGCAAATCCTCAGTTCACGAGCTCAACGTTGGCAGAAATCGATCAAAAAGTGGCTGAATGGCTTGCTCTCGATCGCAATGAATCATCCCGTCAGGAAATTGAGTGTCTTCACAAGCTCAAAGACTACAATGCCCTTTCGAAGAAATTACTCCACAGAATAAGCTTTGGAACGGCTGGACTCCGCTCATCCATGGAGCCAGGGTTTGCTCACATGAATGATGTTACTATTTTGCAAGCATCCCAAGGACTCATTGCTTATCTTTTGAAGAATGTGGCCCATGGAACTGAACCTTCGATAGTAATAGGGTACGATCACCGCCACCATTCGCAAAGATTTGCGGAATTGACCGCTAGTGTAGCTGTAGTTAGTGGTCTCAAAGTATACTATCTTGGAAGTGTAGATAGATTGTCGCCGGAGCTGGATTCTCTGAGAAAGACGTGCGATTACACCCTGACTGTCCACACGCCAATGGTTCCGTTCACAATTAAACATTTCGGGGCCTCTGCCGGTGTAATGGTGACAGCTTCTCATAATCCCGCCAAAGATAATGGATACAAGGTGTATTATGGCAATGGCTGTCAAATTATCCCACCACACGATGTTGGAATAGCCGCCAGTATTGATTCTAACTTGTCCCCATGGCTTGACAAAAATGTTTGGGATGTTACGGAAAACTTTACGGCAGGACTTGAATCTGGTAGGCTTATAGCGGTCCATGCGGACATGACCAAATCCTACGTGGAGGCTATCAAAAATGAGCTCATTGCTCCCGATGCATCTGTCTCTTTTCCGTTCGTTTATACGCCCATGCATGGTGTGGGGAGACCAGTTTTTGCGGAGATTTGCCGCAATTTTGGTGGAAAAGCGATCCAATTTGCTGATGTAGAGGAGCAACAAGAGCCCGACCCCGAATTCCCATCAGTGCGCTTCCCGAATCCAGAGGAGAAAGGAGCCTTAGACCATGCAATTGCCAAGGCAAAGAAAATTGGTGCTCGTTTCGTGATAGCCAATGATCCAGATGCCGACAGGTTTTCAGCCGCTTTTCAATGCAAGGATAGTACTTGGAGGCAGCTCACAGGTAACGAGATTGGCGCTTTATTTGCATCGTTTGTCCTAGAAATTGTCCGTAATGGCGGGTCGCTTGGCTCTAACCCAGCTCTTGGCACGCAAGCTTTGAAAGAAACTTATTTCCTCAATTCAACCGTCTCGTCACAGTTGATGAAAGCTATGGCAGCCAAAGAAGGGTTCAACTACCAGGACACTCTCACGGGCTTCAAATGGATTGGAAATAAAGCGCTTGACTTGAAAAAGCAAGGTTTCTTCGTACCATTTGGCTACGAAGAAGCAATAGGATACATGTTTACTTTGGTAGACGATAAAGATGGAATTTCGGCTGCAATTGTGTTCTTGCAACTCTGTCAACGCTGGTTTGCAGATGGAGCAGTTACTCCAGATGAAAAGCTACAACAAATTTATGAATCTTACGGGTGGTTTAAAGAATGTAATGGATATTACAAGCTTGACGACGTCTCGAAAACAGAGAAGATTTTCACAACAATTAGAAGCTCATTTGAACCTGGTCTGTATCCTCAAAAAATTGGCGACTTGAAAGTCCTTGAATGGCGCGACTTGACCATTGGTTTTGATTCTAAAACACTCAACAACAAGCCAATTTTGCCTACAGATTCGAGTTCCCAAATGATTACCGCTCTAGTAGAAGACTCCGAGAGTAGAATCGCAAGGTTCACTTGCAGGGGATCCGGAACCGAACCAAAACTTAAAGTATACATTGAGGGAAAATCCGATAAATCTGAAGCCGACGCTGTCACCATTGCACGCCATTGTTGGAAAATGTTAGAAACAAACTGGTTTCACCCGGAGAAAAACGGACTCGAGGTTGTTGTGTAAACTGAGTTTTATGGCATTGGTCGACGAAAATAGAGAGCCCAATACAAAACAAACCCTACTGTAAAACCAAGCGTTTGTACTCCTCGTCGTCATTCTTTCATACATACTTTTAAATATGCAGCTTATCCGTGGTTTTGTTTAGATCTTCTACACACAGATTCCATGAGTTGCACTCTCTCGAAAAAGGCAAGAACAGCCATTAAGGAATTTGCAAAGATCTCGAAATCTCGCGCTACCTCAATTTTCTGTTCCAGATTATTTCGTAGAATCTATTGGATTTCATGGAAGCCATTTCCTGCACAATACCCCCTTCTTCTATGTTTGGCTGAACAATTCTAGTTGACACCACACCATGTTTCGTCTGAGACGAGAAAAATCGGATCTTCCGATGTATGTATCATAAGCTCAAATGATTTGAGTGCGTTCGTACCGTAGCACTTCTTTCCCGCTACAAAATGCGGGCATTGGCCCGGCTAAAACCCGGAACTGAACTAACTCCGCAGGCATGGCTCAAAAATGCAGCCCAAGCGAACCGTCCGGGGCGCCAAAAGAACCAAATTGATAGTAGCTGCCCTTCTAATAGCCTTCTTGTATCTTTTGTTGCGCCTGAAACCAGCAAAAACACATTCTGTTGCTCCCAAAAAATTCACAGTAACCAAAGACGGATACACTGAAGAAGCCATCAAGGAGGACGAGGACACCGAGCAAATACTTGACTCGGGATACGGCAGAAACGTTGAATTCTATGATCTCGACAATTATCTGGGTAAGGGCGCTCTTAATGTTGATAAAAGTAAAGACGTGGTGCTTTTCTTGATGCCCTTGAGAAACGCAGAACATGTGTTGCCTATGGCGTTCCACAACATGATGAACTTGACATATGACCATTCGCTCATCGATATTGCCTTCCTTGTCTCCGACTGCTCGCCAGGAGATACTACCCTTGATACGGTGTTGGAGTACTCTGTCGCTTTGCAAAACGGGACTTTGGCTGATGACTTGCTAGAGCAAGAGCGCATCAAGAAAAAAGCTAATGTTCAGGGTTCGAGTGATTTGTACCAGCTTTACATGGATCCTGATTATATTGCAAATGTCCAGAGGGCATACAACTCTCCTGAGTCCTACCACAAAGATTACCGGAAACCATTCCGCTCAGTGACAATTTTTACCAAAGATTTTGGTCAGATAATTGGACAAGGCTTCTCTGATCGTCACGCAGTTAAGGTGCAAGGAATCCGCCGTAAGTTGATGGGAAGAGCCAGAAACTGGTTAACATCTAGTGCTTTACAGCCTTATCACTCATGGGTTTACTGGAGAGATGTCGATATTGAAACCTGTCCGGGCCTGGTTATCCAAGACTTGATGAAACATGATTATGATGTGACAGTGCCAAATATTTGGAGACCGTTGCCTACATATTTAGGTGGAGAACAGCCATACGACTTGAACTCTTGGATGGAATCAGACCCCGCTTTGGCTCTTGCTAAAACTCTAGAAGAAGATGATGTCATTGTTGAAGGTTATGCTGAGTATCCTACGTATCGTGTTCATTTGGCCTACATTAGAGAAGCTGATGGAAATCCTGACGACATCGTCGATCTTGACGGTATTGGAGGTGTATCCATTCTAGCCAAGGCGCGCATCATCAGACAGGGTGTCAACTTTCCAGCATTTTCGCTCTGGAACCATGCCGAAACAGAGGCTTTTGGTAAGATGGCCAGAGCTATGGGCTTCCGTGTTGGAGGCTTGCCGCACTACACCATCTGGCACATCTTTGAGCCAAGTGAGGATGACTTGAAGCACATTGCCAAGTTGGAGCGGAAAAAGAGACGCCAGCTGAAAGCCTAGTTTTGTGGCTCATTCATATTCTTTCTTCTGTATAATTTTAGCATGCTTGAGGGCATTTCATTTTGGAAAATATCATTTATACGAACTCTACTTCATAACATTAACTTCCCTATTTCACTTTCAAAACCAATTTTGACACAAGCTATTAAATTGTAGATAGCACAAACCACCGAAGAAAAAATGTATGATTATGGAAAATTCTGTTTACCACTACATTCGTTTGTCCCTTAATCATTTTTGCTGTTTTATTATTTCCAGAGTTCTAACAACTCCAAAACTGCAATGTGTCCAAACACCGAAAAAAAAATGTTGAAAAACATTTATCAGTAGGAAGGCAGGTTTTGTAATCTACGCGAGACCGTTGGCCCCACTCAGAGATTGTTCACATCCGTTTTATTCATCATTAAATGTTGTGATGCCAAGGGAATCGAACCCTTGTACAGCCGCCATTGCGACTTGGCCACAGCAAAATTTCAACAATTTTATCGCTACAAAACTTCATGACCTTCCAATAGACCTATTATGGGTTGTTTAACGAAATGCGTGTGCTTGGATAGAGAAACTTCCCAATTCTACCAGACCCGAATTAAAATTGATATTCTATAACTTTGATTGAATTTGATTATATGAAAGAAGCGTATTAAATACCAGATAACCGCAACAAGTCAACTATTGCATCACGAGCAATTGACTTCGATGAATTGAAATGCACAAACAAGAAATTCCTCAAGATTCTTGATCTCGGTGTCTACTTCGTCTCGACCTTGTAACCACAACCTAAACAACTGTAGGCTTCTACGCCATCGTAAAGAGCCATGCCCTTACTGACCATAGAGTTCCACTCTCCTTTGGCGGGTATCCTGCGACATTGGTCATTGAGACAACGCGCAGCAGTCTTCTTGTATCGAAGACCACAGGAGTTGCACAACTGGCCCTCCTTAGGAGACCACGAAGGTCTCCAACATGGAGACAGGTCAGAACCGCAGGAGATGCACATGCGTGGAAGTGCTGGTGGAACCCTTGATGGACTTTTCATCAACTCCGATCTAGTCTTGTTTTTGACAGAAGGAGGAGTGATAGGAATAAATCTCGTGCGGCCATTCGATTGCATATTGTTCATGTTAACTGAGACCGGATGTCCAGAGAAAGATTTTTCCTTTCTCAAACCAGATGGCGATGGAGGTTTGGTTTCGAAGCTACTGTCTGGCGTGCCGTAAGCAATCTGTGAGATGCTAGGCAAAGGCGCAGACTTTGGAGCTGGAATGTACCCTTGAGCATAAGCCATTGGTGCACTGAAGGTAGCAAGCTGAGGAGTAGGGAGACCATGTTGCATCATAGTTTTGTTAAGATGAGCCTCCTGGGCGTATGGAAAATGTTGAGCATGCAGTTGTGGGTGTTGTTGGTAGTGCTGGGTTTGAATACGCAATCCAGGATTTCTTGATCCAGCATTGTATGCGTAAACCAGAGGGTTGGTTTGGGGTTGTGGTCTTGAAAGCAGAACAAGGGATTGTGCGAGTTCCAAATACTCAGGATATTGTTCCACGTCTTTCATGTAGGTTTGATTTAAATACGTATAATTGGATTCGTAGGGGAAGTTGACCTTGCGGACTGGGAAAGCGGGAAGACCTTTGTGAGCCACACGAGAATCAAATAATGGCTTCTCGCGGGAGTTAAGCTCTTGAATCGAGGGCAATTTCGGCTTTGTAACTGGCGCTGTCGCTATTTCAGTGGGCTTGGTTTTGCGAATAGTGTCCAAGAGGCCATATCTCCATTGTTCGTCATGTGGCTGACAAGTGTCAGGGTAATCCTGAGACACAGTGGGAGCTGAATGACGCTTTTGTTCGATGTGTGCCAAAGCATCGTTGAGGCTAGGCAAAGTGATCTTTGGTTCTTCATGCTCCTTCTGCTGTGGAACGACAACGGCGGCATCGGCGAGGGAGCCCTGTTGAGAGCCGAGGGGGTCCAGAAACAGCGAGTGGATTGCCGAAGAAGGAGGCAGGAGAAGACATGGTCTTTTGTGAATATTCGTGTTGACAACAGATGAGTCGATCAGGTCATGAGCGCTGTAGGTTCTTTTCAACGTAAGAACCGGGGGACGAGCGTCGGGAGAAGACTGAGCAATTGGCGACTCGGAGCGCAACTTCTGAGGTGCAGACTGCAAGTGTGAGAGCATTCCGGAGAGGTTATCTTGAGCACCTCTAGCCATGGACGTGTTTACTTGATCTCTAAACATGGCTGGCAGAGCAACGGACATGACTGTCGTGGGATTGTAACTGAAAATGAGAAGTTACAACGAGAGCGAAAAGAAGGATTTGTGTAGGTTTGCCAAGCTTGAGCGATCTACACTTGTATTTGATTTCGAATTACGCGCGACTGTAATGTTTGGGGAAGTTGTTTTCTTTAGAAGCCAAGAAACAACAACGCCGACAACAGGAATAAGCCAATGATCTATGGTGAAATCCAGGCAGTCACGAAAGTGGCTTGTATCTTCTTATATTGGAATTACGATTGGTAATCACCGCGGTAAAAGAGTGTCCCGAGTGTTCCTTAAGGAGTCTAGGTGTGAGGGGTGCCACAAACGGAACGAGGCAAAAAGAAATGAACCTCGAAGACCTCGATAAGGTAAGTGCGCCAAATGAAAGACACGAGAGTTAAGGTAGAGAAAGCTGAGCGAGACAAACTTTAACCGTTGGAAGAAAAAAAGGGTGTGGGGTGGAAGATGTTTGACAAGAAAAAAAAGCCGCTACAAAACAGGCCGGGACCCTGCCATTTAATAGAAATCAGCCAGATCAGAGGCGAGCCTGCGCCATGCAGCGGGCGAATCGCCTAATGCATGTAGGGCGTCCCGAACCAGCATCAGCGGTGCCCGATCGGGAAGCGTTTCAGCGAGAAGTGCGCGGTTGAAGGAAGCGGTCTGCATATAGATTGGCTTGTGTACTCTACGCATGGCAAACGTGCATGGGGCCCATGCAGGGCTGCAGGCTGCACCCTCGCTGGTTTAGTGTGTCTGGGTTACGACGCCTGGTGCTGAAAATAGCACAGAAGCATCCCAAAGGGTGCTGTTTCACTGAAACGAGCGATGCTGCTGTGCTGAGGTAGCTGAGTCCTAATGCGATGGGGATGAGCGTTGACGACATGTGCGCTGACCGTGCAGGCTGACAAGTGGAATTTAATCCAGGGCCCAATGTGTTTGAGATACAGTGAGAGTCTGGATGCAAATTGGTTGCAAATTGTCGGTCGATAATGCCTGACCGGTTAGTTCTACTTGAGATATGGTTGCATTCAGCAAATGCGCATTTTTTTTCTGTCACTGGGTCTCTTTTTTCTTCGTAGTGGGGTGTCACGCGTATGCGGTTGGGCTAGGCTGTAGGTGCCTTAGTATGTGATATCGTGACTTAGTTGAGGGTCCAAATTTTCCTTCGACCGGGGTATGGATCGCAATTCACGCGGGTGTCCTTGATGCTTGGCTCGTATTTTCTTGTTTGTTTCGCTTTTCTGATTCCTTGCTTCGCTGCACCTCGCACCTTGGCACAAGACTCAACGTTCAATGATGGGGACCAAGCACAGAATTCAAGAGTACTTGTCCTGTCTCTATATCGGGATTTTATTTTTGTTTTCGCATCAGTATCCATAGTTGCCCGTCTCTCTCGTTGTGAGGCTCATTCTGGACCTTCTTTACTACCATCTATTATTAGCCAAGCTATTACATGGCCTGACCTCCCTAAGCCTCGGTCGAAATCAACCGTGGAATGATTTGAATTCAACGGCTAAATTATGATACTTTCTTGTAGCATTTATTGCGCTTTTGGTGGTGCGATTCGTATTATCTAGTCACTCCAGTCATGGACCAGTCTAGGTTTGGTCAAGCACTATGCGTGCCCAAGCTACAACAAATCCTTCAGTACGCTTGGCACTTTACGAAAAGCTAAGGATGGGAAATTTTTACAATGTTATGAATGTATTGTTTCCCGAATTTCGTTGAAATCCTCAACCATTCTATACTACTAGGTATTTCTCCACGGTTTCTTTTATGACACCTCCAAGAATGATTCGAAAGTAGGCATTCAAACTTAAACTCTAGAATTAGTAGGACCAGCCCTACTTTTCTGGAGTTCTCACTCATCCAGGGTCTTTTTCTTTCTCGTCGGAGTGCTATCTCCGACTCGTTTCTTGGAGTTCAGATCATAACCCCATTAGCTAACTTGCACGCAATACTTGTCTCGGAGACAATGCCGGGTTTGCCTTGGGCGGTCAAGAATACACGAGAGCCCATATCTCATAATCAAAGTAGACACATGGAACTCTCACGTCATCGTTATCGCCGATTGATTGATGGGAGAATGGCAGCCCGCCTTTTCCTGCGATGCATGCTGTCACTAGTTACGTCAGGTGATGAAGCCTGGAATTATTCCGTCATCAGGAACGAACAGAACGAACACAAAACTTGAATGAATTTGACGTCAGCAGCATCCCTGAGATTCCATTTAAGTTTATCTTCCATACTTAGAGTCCTTTCGCAACGCCTCTGAGAACTACAGACTTTGAGTAGCAGGTCGAGCCCTTCCAGAGTACCTGTATATAATTTTATGGATCATCTAGGCATGGCGGCAACATTTCTGATCAGTCTCTGTACAGAAAAGGTTTATAGCCTTTGCTTTGTGCACACAGGTAAATAAACCGACAATCCAAGGACTATTTGGGTGTCAAATAAGCAGTAGACACGATGGCTAGGCGGGCCTAGATGCTCAAAATCCACCAGCAGTACTGCCTTAATTGAAGCAATTTTTCATTTGTTCTCATTCTTGTTTTAAGGCCTTGCGCTGCATGTTTACCAAAAAGACGCAATTTCGGCTATTTATGTGCCTATAGGCTGAAATCAATTCGTGTCCGTGTTTGGATGGCATATGGGAATAGCGTCCTTAAGTGCAGGTGCGACATTTTGACCTTGATTCAACCCAGAAAGATTAACAGATGGGCAAGAATTTTGAATACTACGTCATCAATTCATTATGAAATAACCTGCGATCACTTTTGTGGCGGACAAAATCACTTCGCGAGCTCGTTGATCCTAGTTCGTCTCTTTTGTGTTTCTTCTCTTACACTTCTATCAATAGAAGAATGCGATGATGTACAAAAAATGGCTCACATTGAAATAGCATGCTCTCGAACAATTGGTAAAGTGATGAGCTGGAACCTGCTTGAAGAAAAGGTCGACCAGGTTTTATTTGTTTCTTCGTTGGACATAGACATATCCTGATGTCAAAGTGTTTATTCCGCATAGGGACATTTCAGCTGGCCACACATGGGAGTTATATGTATTGCGGTTAAATTCCGGAATGTGAAAAATGTGTCACCGTGTTAGTGATGAAGGCATGAAGGACATGTCTCACTTGGTAAACGTCGATGAACCAAAACAAACTTCTCAAAGTATTGAATTATAACTAAGGGGCTGTTGGAATTTGAGATGAGTTCGATGAAATGACGTGTTTCTACTCGCGCTCATGCAATAGAAGTGAGCATCCTGACCATTAGAAGCGGCCTAGATACCAGCCTAGAACATCTTGCTAACATTCCACTAATGTCCCCGCAATGCATAGAGGCTTATTCATGTCGAGGATGGTATTTTGGCTGCCCGAGTTAGTTTGTCCGAATCGGGCGATTGCTAGAGTGTGTGAAATACAAGACCATGTGCAGGTGTGAGACTGCTGGCCTAAGGTGTCATTCAAATGGAAGACGTCAATCAATCATGAGTTTTGTCAATTATAACCGAAATAACCAAAGGAGTTGGGTGCGCATCTTTTTAATATGTTGAACTGGGAATCAAGTTTTGAATGAAATTGTCTGAAAGTTATTCTTTGGCTGTCACGATTATTGGCTGCACGCATTCTAGCGCCAATATATTAAGATACACTACAGATTTCCCAAATGGGAGTGTCGTTTTGAGTGAGTAATCTGACATATTAAGACGGGCCTCGCTCAGCCATTTTGTTCTTACCAGATAGTGCTTCTCCAATGTGTCATCCTGTGTGGGACCAGCTTCCAGAAAGAGAAAGCCAGAGAGCGTTGTTGACCAGCCGAATTTTGTTTCAATATCAAAAAGAGTAAATTCTGTCCCAAAACAGGCTAAACGGCAAGAATTTGTTTTTTGCATTTTTTGCGCAACAAGCTGTGGTTGCCATAATGTACTCAGTCTTGATAGCCCTTGAATGAAGAGTTGATACAAAACCGCTGGACAATGAGACGCAATGAGATATGCCTGTCTCAATTAGAATGGAGGACTGTACACTTTTCCAAGATAGTTCCCTTCCAGTCTATAAGTCAGTCCAAGAAAACTGAAATGAGTAAAGGAGTTTTGAATCTTGCGGTATGGCTCCTTTCCAAGTTAGCTAAACTACATTAATTGCAGCGGGAGAAAAGGTCAATACAAACACAATTATAGACACTAAGGAACTGATCAATCACACCGCATCGACTATCGGTTGCGGCCATATCAAGTGGAAAATACTGCTTCCCGTCCGATCAACGTTAGTCAAGCCACTTAGAGCCACACTGAGTAATGCAGTGGGAGACCATGTGTGAAATTGTGGTGCTGCAATCTTTTTTGGCCTCTGACAAAATTTCATGAGTAAAGCTAGAGGGAAATCATTTGTGTCAAGTTCATTTGTCAGATTGAAATTAGGGTCAAACGACTATGAGGTGTCGCTATGAATGAAATTGAGATACTAACTCACCTCGAGCAGATAGTATATAAGTTTTCTATTCGTATTATCTAGTTTTCACAAATTCAGTTCTCTGGTTCAGGTACTCTTAGCCTTCGCATATTCTATTGATGAGAGTAATGCTCGATGAGTTTTGGAGCCATTAATTCTGAACTCGAACTTTTCGAGAAACTACTTGTGAACATAAACTCGATCAGATTTTTTTTGCTTCAGTTCACATATATTCGTTTCTAGCTCCTGACGGTACTTTAGTCTTGGAGCTACTCCACATATCCTGTCCGCAGGCTCTGCTCTGTAGTCTACACTCATAGAACTTTTATATCTACTATGAACGGCGCTGATCCATGTAAGTAAACTCTTCTTCTGTACTAACATCTACAAACTAACAGTCCCAGCTGTGCCTATCGAGCCTTTCGTGAAAAGCCTCTTGTCATCACTAGACTTACAACTAAATAGCTCAGGAAACACAAACCAACCACGCTTTCTGTCTGTGGAAGAGTATGCGACCCAGTTCGGTCGGCAATTGAAGAACACGTGTGCCATCGTCTTTGATGGCCACCCGCTAGTGCCATCTCCACCAAGCAACGATGCTAGGCTAGAGTTCCAAAAGAAGTGGCTCTCCTGTCCAAACTCAAAACACACTTTGACTTCATTTGACTGTCACCTTATACCAGGAACCGGTTTATTCAATATTATGGTCAATGGAAAAGTCAGCTTTGACGAGAGTGGTCGTTCAAGGCTTGGTGTTACTGCCGACATTCCCCAAGATGCTCTGGCTCCTACGAAGACACTATGGGGAGCTGGATTTGGCTTTTGCATTGTCATGGTGGTGGATGAGTCCGTAGCGGCTAGCAGCGAGGCACAAGTCATCAACACTTTCAATTATCGACTAGTATATAAGCCGCACGATAGCTTGGTAGAATTATGATTTTCGACATTTGCTGAGCGTATCCATCTTACTGGCTCCTAGATTACTTGCCCTAAAAGCATTGATAGAATACATTTAATTTGTTGTTATTTCCTCCTGTAGGTCAACCTAAAACACTTTTGGTGTACTTCTTGCTCTATTTAGATCTGTATGCTACCGAACTCAGCGTATTTGCTCTGCTAGTCCCGATGCATGCAAAAACGAATAGCAAGTTTAACGAGAATTAGATGGCAGAGAAACAGTAGGATCCCCTGAATAATCTTTAGTCTCAAAAAGAGATGAAATTTTGTGTCCTTGGTTTATCGAAATAGATTTGAGAATTGTCCGAGATGCAACATATCAGAATCGACACAGATGAATTGGCAGATGTACCAAATCAAAAGAAAAATGCGAGCGAGCAAAAACTTGCGCGGAGCCCTAGTCTAGACGTATCTCACCAAAGCAAATACCGTCACTTCTTCTTAAAACACTCCGTGTATTCATTGAACGGAAAGCCCCTCGAAGTGTCGATGCATAACAAGGAACGTCAACTTCATTCAAACGATTTCAAAAACGCAGCTTCAGACGATGTTCCACTGGTTAGGCAAAAGAAAGGAGACTATGGGATTGATGCTGTTGTAACTAATTGCGACCAATTGTGTGACAATCTTATTGCTGGCGGATTTCGTAACAGTCCAACAGCGTTGCTCTATTCAGATTCAATTTTCAATGAAAAACGCCACTTTGTTATGTGTGCCCGGGACACATACGATCGAAGCTATTTCTATCTTATTCCCATTTTGAAGAGCGTATTACCCTGTGACCCATCTGCTTCCTCACTGGCAGACAAAGCAAAAAAGCGGCATCCTACCTTAGTCGCCAGCACATTTAGAAGGAAACTTAGAAATTCAAAGTCGAAAGTACTCATTCTTTGTCCCGCTGAGTTCATTTATTTTCTATACAACCGAGTAGTCCGCCTATGCGAAAACACTACTGTTACTATGTCATTTGTTCAACCCTCAAGCAGCATTAATACCTTGAAAAAGAATGTCAATATAATCATCTCCGATCCAAATGACATTAAAGTTGCTGAGGATTCTAAGTTGCTAACAAGTTTGGATTATTTAGTGTTTGACCATTCTGATGTCTTATTTCGAAAGTATGACAATGCCCATCTTGAAAGCATTGTTGCACTGCTTGATTCAGAGTGTCACAGATCAATGATTCTTTGTTCTGTATCGAGAAAAACACTCCAATTTATCGGTACTCATCTTGAAGATTACGCAGCTGTATTTTGTGGAGCATACCCTTCCATGTCTATGTTCACCAGACATACTGTAATGGAAAGTTCTAACGAAAGTAAACTCGCCAAAGTTGCGAAAATAATTCTTTCATATCCAGACACACCAATCATCATTTATGTCAACGACTTGAACATGAAGCTGACATTGGTGTACGAATTAAGGGAAATGATAAAACCTACAGGCGCCATCACGGCATTTAGTAAAACAACACGTATATTAGTGTTAAAGGACAGCCTCACTGGTCTGGAACGAGAGAGCATACTCTCACAGTTTCAGAATCTCTCTGATGCCGTTTTGATTACAAGTGACTCCGCTGCTGAGGAGGTAGATTTCAAAGATATCCCTGTCTTGATAAGCTATGACATGCCAGAAGACATTGGAACATTTTTGGAACGACATGGTTGCGTAGGACAGACACCTCTTCTTCCGCGTTTCTACTCGTTTCCTCACAAAAGTGACCAGAGCTTGAAAACTATGCATGCAGCCTTAATGCGTGATTGGGTGGATAAAGAAGGATTCAATAAGCCCTCAGCAATTTCCTATTCTTTCTTTAATGAAGAAAATAAGCTAATAGCTGCCGAAATGATCAAACTCCTTGAGGAATGTCAAGAAGTTGTTCCCAGCTTCTTGAGGGATATTGCTTCCAAAGCATCAGAGCCAGAGCTAAGAAATATGGTAAGGCCCTACAGTATAATGTATACTCATAATGCTTCAGCACCAAAGATTCCGGCACTTTACAAGGCTCCCAGTCCGTCAACTCCTCCATCAATTCTGATCTTTGCAGGACATGAAAGCTCTCGATTTAGAGAAGAGAGCGATTCACGCTATCTGAGCAATAATCTGCGACTTTCAAACGAGGATATTGATGTTCTTCATCGAATTAATCAAATGAGTCTAGAATCTGGATCTAATTTAACCTTCACACTTGACCCGTCACGAATAATCAGATTCAATAATGATGGCCAAGCCGACACTCGTGAGGGAGATCATGAGCCTTAGTGGAATACTCTCATTCAACAAAAGACAATGATCAGTTTTTAATTGCTAGAAAATTCGCCTATATCGTGCGCTACAACATAAAGACACAAAGAGCATTTCCAACAATTGTGAACTGGTGACTAGACAAATGATGGATCTTCGCTGAATTTCAACGCACTTGTTGAAACTGATCGATCAGATTTATATTAGCTCGGTGAGCTCATCTCGGCGCATTGTGTTTTTAGCTAAACATCACAGGTAGAATAGACATGTTGATCATAGATTGTAGATATATAAGATGACACATGAAATAAATAGTTACAAATTAATATGCAAGTGATAAGGAGAAGAATTTGAATATCGGAGTGGTGCCAGCAGTCGTCCGCTTTTCTATAAACCAAGCCCGCTATTCTTCACTCTCTTTCCCATTCGCCATATCACCATTGGGTCCCATCATAAAAGCTCCCACGCTGCCCAAATATCCCTCATGTCTGAGAAAGTATGATTTCATCTCTCCCTTCGACCAGAAATTCAGGGCGTAGCTTAACGTGTGAATCGTTTGCATGTGACCGGAGATATAGCTACCACCGAAATAAATACGTTTGAGGCCAAATCTTAACGCTTGAAGGTACGCAATTTGACCAATGTTATTAGAGACCAGGTACAAAAGTGAGCGGGCGATATCCTCTTGTTTGAAGTTGGACAATTTCTCTGCCACGGTCATTTTCTTGCCCAGCTGACTGAAACGAAGCTTCTTAAATACTTTTGCAAAAGAGGAAGCAATGTGATTTGACTTTAATCCAATCTTGTTATAGCTGGTGCCATAGATATCTCCGACTAACAAGTCAATATTCTCGTTGTCTCCGTTTTGGGCCATTTCAAGCATCTCATTGTAGTCTTGAGCATCTGTTAAAAGCAGCAACAAGCCCCAAAGGGTTCCGCCTCCAAGCGAAGAGCCGCCAATTCTTTCGAATCCCTTAGGACCAGGGCCAGTCACTTTGATCATAGAGACACCAGAGCCTATGTTCACCAACAAGTATGGATATACATCGGTGTCTGTCTCCATGTTGGGTACAAAGCGGATATGATCTTGATCCAAATCGTAGGTAAAGATTTCGTTGGGAATTTTTGTAATGAGCCAATCAAGGCCCTTGATGAGGCATTCCATTTCGTCTTTTTTTATGATCATCATAGGAAGTTTGTGCTTCTTGAAACTGGCGCTCATCAACTTGTAAAATTTATGGGCGCCTCCACCTGTTGCAATAATGTAAGTAATTGGAGGATAATTCTTTTTGGATGTGCTGCGTTTCACAAGTCTAACCATGAAGTCCAAGGCTCCATCCTCAAAAGAGCCTGTTTGAAAGTCTTGAAAGTGCAACTTTCCACCTCCTGTTGTCCCGGAGCGCGAAGAAGCCGTGAAATAGACAAGTTTTGTTAGGGTTCCGCCGATGTCAACAGCGATGTGGATTACCTCCGAGTTGTGCTTGGGAAGGGCAATATGTGCATTCTTCGAGTCTCTTGCAGCAGCCTCTGCTGCGGTTTCCGAGAAAGCTTGTTCTTCTTCACTCTCGGAAGAGTTATCTGATGTCTGTGGAGATGGAGTTGTAAGAGCTGGGGAGAGTGAGCCTCTGATAAGATGGTCATTAGCAATATAGGCCCCCGAACAGTCAATGCGGATCGTTCCGGCTGGGAGCTTCTCGAAGTCGATCTTTTCTGCACGCTTTGTTCCCATTTTTATTATTTACAGTGTATTCTTCGCGTCCGATGGCCGTAATGGTAGGTAATTAACCTATGATATGTGTGATAAACAGATAAACCGGGAATATTTCAGGCCAATGACAGCAAGAACTCGTCTGAAAGATACGTGATGATTCTTGGAGTAGGAAAGGCGATCTGCTCGAAATGGTCACCGCAAACTCTTTCTTCACAGGAATTTTTGATTTGGTCGGTTGAAAAATTCGGGTCGAAGGGAAAGGATTTGAGACTCTCTGCCAATCAAAGGGCAAAAAATGAGAAAGCCAGATGAAAGATTGTTTACTTTTCGCACGGTAATTGCAAAAACTCCGAATGTAATCTAGCCTCCAGCGGAAAAAGAGGTATACCCGTATGGTCATATACGAGGTTTTATCGGTGGTTCGGAGTGTCCTGCATATGCGCTTGTTGGGCTGGTTTGAACTGACATCTGAAAGCGATCAAAATCGGTGTAAATTAATACAACAAAGATCAACAATTCATTTTTTTGAACAAAGGAATTCTTCGTCTTACTTTTTCGTGAGGTTCCTTTTTTTTTGGTCGAAGGTCATCGTGTGATCTGCCATTCGTCTGTTTGATCTCTAGGGAGCGAATTTATGCACGAATGGAATCTGTTGATTCAGGGGTGAGATTTGTTCAACAGGCACAGCAGAGATGAAGATGGTACTGGAATTGGCCCAATATTCTCGGAACGTTACGAATTATTTGTGATAAGTTATTTCAATCGAAATTTAGATGATTCGTTGGTTCAGAGTACCAGTCACCAATAAAACGGATGGTACGATTGTTTTTGCAATGATGTAGTTATTTAATTGAATTAGTGATTGAGTTCGCGATGAATGATGGAAAATTTTTCGTAACCGTTTATCCTTTTTCCACTCAGAAACAATTTGCTAGTTTTATGGTTGACCCGTTCAATTTTCCAAATGGTCCTCCGCGATTCGAAATTTGACATGTTTTATAGGACTAAGAGAGCAAAATCACTCATTTTATTGAATTGAATCTATTAATGTGATCTAATACAAATTTATTTACTCAGTGTTGTCTATGTGAAAACCGTCCTGAGTGAATCGGTGGATCTATTGCCGAGGAGAAGTTAATCCTGGTTTAAAAGTATTTTTCCAAAAAAAAAAAACGCATGCACTTCGTTATTGAATGAATGTCATCAGGTACAATTGATAAATATGTTGGAGAATGGGCGAAGATCAACCGGAATACTGACTGATACGAACACACACAGGGAGCAGATATGTAGTCCTATGACATACTCGAGCCCATAATATATGGCAGATCAAGTGATAAACTGACCTTCCAGATCCTAGGCCACAAAACACATTGAATTCTTGAATGCTTGGTCTACTTTGCTCTTATCAAACTCGTCATGGCCACCAAGTCCATTACCATGCTCTAAAACTTGTACAAATTTGATGATCTTGTCAACGTTTTCTCTTGAAGAGTTTGCCCCGAATTTCATGGCCAATATATGGTCAAATTTTGCATCGCTTTCATCCTGTGGATTGAAAGGCTCCAAATTTTTGATAAACAGACCCAAGATCATTTTGGCTTGACCATCATTCGACTCGCTTTTTACTTGTGGGTGATTGTCACCCCTTTTTTGAATCTTCCTCCAGTTTGTGTCAAACAATTGCTTCCTATTAAGCGAAGAAGGAACAAAAAGAAGAGCTATGAAACACACATCCTCTTTTTTGAAGGTCTGAGTCAATTGCTTACGATGCAAACGAAGGTGATTGTTCCTATCCACTAATATGTAAGGAGCCTCTCCTTCTATGAGCTTGGTAAGCGCTTCATTGAAGGCTCGCTTGTTGGTGAAATAATCGTTTTCAATATGAACAAACCTGCTAGATAGATTGGTGAGTGTTCTAAATACTGTGGACTTTCCGCATCCTACAATAGATATCGGAACGAAGACGTACTTCATTTAAAGAGAGGCAGAGGGCCAGAGAGGAAGTTGAGATCATTGATGTATTATTACATAAGCCCGGGGGTGAATTAAGAAAAAAAAAGGGCAAGATGGACTGGGAGAAAATTTGTAACAACGTATACATTGTATTTTGATATTGATGCAAACTTTTATTCTTCGTTGACTATTGAAAAAAAATGAAGCATTGTTGCTTCTCCATAATTTCATCCCAATCATAAACATGAGCAGTGAAGTTAGAATGCTTGCGTACACCAGCGCGAACAGGACCTTCATCGAATAATTGACACAAATACGTGTTAGATTCCATTGGCTTGATGGCTGGATGGCACGTACCAATCGTAATGTGAAGATGTTTGTTGGTGTAAGGCAACAAATGAGGGACTGGAACAAGCTCTCCTTCTTCAGGCTTGTAATACTTTATTGGTGAGGCTTTAAGGGCTATGAGGGTGTTTTCGATCACAACAATCTTCTCAATCTTCAAGTCGGCGAACATTTTGATCGGTGTTCGTTCGCCAGGGCGAGCCGTCTTTTTTGTTTTTGCTATCTCAAAAAACCTACCCAAAGAAGTCCAAATTTCACGGTTCTCTGGACTTCCTTTCAAGCTGAATTCATGTGCCAATGTTATGTGAAACTGTGCCTGTACTCGATTTTTTTGGCAAATTGCTTGCCAAGTTGGCGATTCTGAAAGGACATTGTCCAAATGCGAGACTAATGCCTGCCTCTCGACCAGAATTCCATAATAAGCTGGCTTACGGGATGGAAGAGACTTCTTTTTCTCAAAAGTCGGTTTGTAAGCCATTGCCCGTTCGTACGCGGCAGTCCAACTTTGCTCTATAACGGGTTGACTCGCCAATTGAGGAAAATGAATTCTCAATTGTTCATAAATGATCTGCGCATTAACCAAAGACAGGTGATCGTCGTCCACATCCAAGTTAATGAGGAGGGTATATGCAGAATCATATCCTCTAAGTTGAGAGCCCAGACAGGCCACAGGCAACTCATCTTCTTCAGATTTAAGCTGGGGTCTTTCGAACTGTTTAGCCGTGTCCCTGAGAAGGGCCAAAGCCTGGACCTCAGAGGTTGCAGCCTTAACGGATTGGTGATTATCACCTCTCAGTAGGATTCTTTCCTTAGCAATTTCAAGTGCCCTCAGTTGATCATTTGATCTCATGAAATTTAAACCCACATGTTTAATTTCCACATCAGGTAATGAACTTGCCCGGTACTGCGAGATGGATGAGACCAATTCGTGCCTGTAGTTCAGTCTGTAGTTCATGCGGTCAACAAAAACGACATCATTTTCCAAAAAACTGTTGATGATTTCTGTATAGAATGCTTTTGCGTTCGGAAAGTTATCGTTTTGAATGTGGGTCCAATTTGAGAATAAATTTGCCAAAATCATGCAAGTGGTTGTCTTACCACATCCTGGAAAGGCAATTGTCGAAACACAATAGACCGTTCTTGTGCTGCTTAGAAGCAGCTCAAGTCTAGTGGCTAAAGTTTCGTTTAAATCTTCCCGTAAAAGTTCAATACCTTGATCCTCTCTGTAACCCAAAGACTCCATAAATAGTTTTCGTAGCTTTATTATTCCAATATTGTTTGCAAATTCGTCCTTGGCCGAAGGGTTTTCGGCGAAGTATGCCTGTGCAAACTCAAGGTAAGCCAAAGTAACTCTCTTAAATTTAGGGAAGAGAGCCAAAACCTCACGGATGTTTCGTTTTGGCTGGTCGGCAAATAACTTGAAAGTGGCCTCGCGGAATTGTCTGTACAAGTAATATGGTTGTTCGAACTTATACTTGAAGAAGAAATCCTTACTATCCCGTTTGCATCTTATTACAAAGCCTTCGATTTCTCTACCGTTGTATTTCCCGGAGTCAGCTGCTGCAGTCATGTGGGCCATCACGCCTTGGAATGTGTCAAATGTTGTGTAATCAACCTTCTTGAACCCCCACTTCTCAGCAAAATCGTCTACTTCGGACATTTGTAAAGTTTGGAAGGTTTTAGTATTGCGATTGAGTCCATGCAAATAAAAACCGGCGATTTCTGGGGGATATGCGACGACATGTTCCTCGTATGAGTCATCACAGAGCTCAGCAACGGCAGTTAGGCCCTCATCGTAAAGAGCACGAGCCAAATCGGTAGTGTCTTTTCCAAGAGCATGGAGTTGCTTTTGGATAGCCACCATTCCCTGCTCATAGTGCTTGAGCTTTCTTTGAGATGTGGAGGGGTCCGACTCTAAGTCTCCAGTGAGATTCTTCGAACATACAAGCAAAGTGCCATCTTGCAAACCAGCAAAAAACATAATACAGCCATTTTCCTTTGTAGCAGCAGTGAAAGGACCAGTCAATTCAGACTCTAATACATCCTTTTTGACCATAGGTAGCTCATCAATATTGAAAAACTTGTCATATCCACGAACCACAATCCCTTCAGGCATGGTAAAAAGGCCTCGAGCATGACATGGCATCGAGTCATACTTTCTTGCAAAGTCGAATTCTGGAAACTTCCAGTTGTCAATGTGCACTGGCCCACTCAAAGTGGTTACTTTATACCTTTTGTGAGTAACACGACGTTGGCCCTTTACTGAAGAGTCCACGACTTTCTCCGATGAGCGTAACGTATTCAGGAATAATTCCAAGTCAGCCAAGAGCGTCTTGAATTCATTTGTGGAGTCAATGGTATTCATTCGTGGGGTATGAAAGGTGCGATGTCAAGGTCTTAGAGGATATAATTTGCTCGAGTTTAAGGTTGATACAAATTTGCGCAAGGTTTTCTATTATTCGAGAAGTACAAATTCAGACATATGCGATCAACATGTATGAGTCATTTTTTGGTAGTGTCCATAGTTGTTGGAGAGATTGGGATTGATGGTAGATAGCGGTAACGACCATAATACAAAGAGTTGATGCGAATTCCATTTCTCAAAATGGTTTGTCTGGAAGGAATTCCAAGAAATGGACAAGACCTTGATAAATTGTAATAGTTCTAGATGAATACGAAGAAGTCTTTTGGTTGGACACCAAACACATCCTTCTAAGACACAGTATTTAGGTATCACATTAAACGTCAATTTCTATCTCTACTAGCATCTTCCATATCATGAAATACAATGGGTGTATCTATGTTTAGAACACATAGATTCGCTTAACAGAGGTAAGTCAAAACAAAGTGGCGAATTTTGATAAACTGCTGGACTCAAAAATAGCAGAGATCTCCTCTTGAAAAAAAATAAAATTTCTAATAGAGGAATAACCCACTCCGCTCTTTGCTCGCTCACCCTACGTTTTAAGCACTGAACCAAATTTTGAGACAAGGCTGAAGGTTAAGACATCTGCAAGCCTTACTACAGTTGGGAAAACGAATCCGACCTCAGAAACGTGGAAAAGTTCGAGGTTTGATTTATGCCTTTTGTTGACTTGGACCTGCATTCCACCCTTACCCCAGCCATTTATCGTACTTAACTACAATTACAAGGGAATCATGTCAATGCTCTCTGTCGATGTAGACGAGGCCGATGTGGAGGTTCTCAAGAAGATAATAGAGCGCTCTAGTGAACTCTTTTCCAAAATTGACCTGCTGCTTCATACGATCACAATGAAAACCCTGACGGCATCCAAAAGCATAAAACCAGTGTTTGCTGAAATCAGTGTCTTAACTACAAAAAAGGACTCAATTGAGGAGGGTCTCCTGTTGCTATCAAGTGTTTCGGAGTATGCTGCGCTTGCTTCAGAGGCGCAGAAGATGCTTAGCACACCAATTGAAACTGTTGGTGTTGTAAGATACTTGCAACAGCTACTGGCAGGGCAAGATCTTCTCAAGAATATGAAACGAGACATTCGTGACTTTAGCGGCTGCGTATTGAGTTTTGATAATTCTGTGCTGATGGCTGAATTGCGTGTCATCTCCTACTTTTCTTCACTTTTTGGTGACCTAGAGGACATGAAGCCGGACCTGCCCTCTGTGTCTGAGGCCATCGCTGTCATTGAGTACTTTGTATCTCGGGGAGACCTGATTAGTGTATTCGAGGCTATGGAAAAGGTTTTTGTTCAGAAGCTAAATCTGGTGCTAACCCCCCTAGAAGCGGGCTGCACTCTACAAAAGCGTCCCGCCAACGCACCTTATGAAAAGGGAACAACAGGTTTGACAGTATATACGAAGGAAATGATAAGCACAGTGAGTGGACTTACAAGTGCTTGCAATCAATTGGAGTTGGGCGACTCGCCGGTTTTAAGGAACACAATTGCGACATACTTGGGGACCCGTTTCTTGAAAATTCTTTCAGGATTTAGTCGCTTTGTTGATTCCCTGGGACTCAGTGGCCAGGATTTGATTATGCTCGACGTTTTGGAAAATTTGATGGTCCTAGACCTGGCCTTGCTGCATTGGGGATTTGGATTCCTGACTGTTCTGGAGGTAGACCGCGAATATACCAATTTAGTTACGAAATGCCTGTCTCTACTTACAGATTGGGTCATGTTTATCGAGAGCAGGGTTACTCAAATGGACAGGTTCAATCAAGAAAGTGTGCCACAAATCGTGGTCGAGGTCATATCCAAGATCCGCAGAATCTCAGAATTCGCATCACTCTCAATGCTCTTTGAGAATAAAAAGCTTGGTAGTTGGCTAAATGTCAAGCCACCTCTTCGATTTGTTACCATCTTCACCTCTGTTGTGCAAGGTGCAGAGGCTCTGATGGACCCGCTTGAATTCCTCATGTCTTCATACCTCCTGGATTTGATTGATGAACTCATGATCGAACTTGAACTTGCATTGAAGGAGGCTAGTGGTGAAAATGGCATGCGTAAACTGGCCCAAGGTTTCACTTTAATAAAAAATGTGGTCATGATAGAGACTATCATAAACCGACTGGACTCTTTATACCGCAAATTGGGTGCAATTGGAATGGAACGCCTTCAGCGCTTGAAAAATCGTTTTCTCAAAATGTTTTTGGACGATTGGAACTATGCCTCATATATAATCATTCGTGACATGACTCAAATCACAACGACCAACGCCATGAATGGAGGACAAAATAGCGGCAAAGAGAAGGAACAAATCAAGGAACTATTCAAGAACTTCAACGAATCCTTTGAAGAGGCTCTTCGGAATTATGAGAAGTTTCAAATCCAGGAGAAGGATCTCCGTGGGTATCTTTCAAATGAAATCAAAAAACTTATACTCAACGCCTACAACAAGCTCTATGACAAATATGGGAGCGGGGAATTTACCAAAAATAGGGCTAAGTACATTCGGTATGACAAATTGCAGTTGGAGAGGCTATTGAACGAAAAATTGTAAGATTCCAAAAACGCAGCTGCAGTCGGGGACGCATGCCATATGCAATGGAACCTTGGGTTTTGATCCACCGCAAAGTCCTCTTCAATTGAGGAGGGGACTGCTTCAACGTTGTTGACGTCAACTTACTCAGATTCAGTTTGAATTAGTGAATTTTAAGAGAATGCATGCAAGTCAACCAGGTCAATGTAAGCGTCATTGTAACAATGAAGGTCTTGATTCATAGGAATGCAAATGAAACAAACTGTGCCAGCCTCTTGCATGACATGCTGCATGTATCGTGCCTTGACAGGCATACTATCTGCACCAGCTCCTATAGCTTATTTCTGGATTGGGCTACTACCTCCACGCATAACTGCGAAATTACTACACAGTGTGCAGCGCACAGGTCAGAGAGGATCTGGAATCCAATATTTTGGAATTGGATTTTTCGAGACAAGCAGCTTCTGCCGCCAGACCAGTATTCATTCTGTATTCGACAAACTTCAATCGACTCCTCTCCGAAATTGTTTGCTACTACGATGAATGACTACTCTGGTACTTTGAGCCACGAATAGGAGTGGCATAACTACAGCCACGTTCATTTCTTGGCCAATGTTCCATGCCTGGTGGAGACCATCTCCGCTGCCCAAGAACGGCTGTCTGCATACTTACGCATGCAGTTGGTTAGTGCGGAACTTTATGGTGATCTGTTCCGCGATCCAACTCCTCAAAGACTTCAAAAAAATTGGTGAACATCATGTGGAAGCACTTCAGAAAATATTGAAACGCATCACAGAGAGCACGCAAATGCAGAAATGGAACTATGTTCTAATAAAGTTTTGTGACTACTGTTTGATAACATATAGATTCTATTTGATGAAGTTTCGATTTTACTCACGGAAAGATAAGCCAATGGTAGCCTGACCAGTAAGAATGGCTGGATCATCGTTGAAGGATTTTCGAAGCTTCTTTGGCGGCGTACAGAGCACATGGCACTATGGACAGGACGTCCAGCGGCCACATTAATAATAACTATCCTGTGCACAGCCACGAAATATTAAACCTTACATATTCAATGTAAATTGTATTGAGCATCTGAATTTGAGACTAAGCTTTGATTACATTCTATCGCGCCCAGCCCTTGTAGCCAATTTTTCACCACTGTGGCTTAATCTATTGTAGACCTTGCACAGGACAATGGGAGCTGCGGCTCCGCAAACAATCCTGGCCAAGTGGGTGTGGGGTTTGGAGACGGAAGGCCTGTATGGCGTGCAGAGCGGCTAAGAGAAACAACCCCATCAACGGTTTCCTCATTCGATGGAATCTGCCGCACTATGCAAGATCATCTAACCCAGGTGTTTGTGGATGAATCCCCAAAAAAGTCAGGGGCGCAAAAGGAAATGCCGCAGCCCGGGTCTCGAATACGAGACACTTTGGGACTAAGAGAAACGGGCTGTTCTGCCGCTCTCAATTAGTAATATTCAAAAAATATTTCTCGAGATTCACGTTATATCCCAAAGAAGTCGTTAATGCGTCGTATTATTGCTGCTCCGGCCGGAGATAACCTCGGAAATGATGACATATTAGGCGATGACGTCCCGTCGCCACTCAAGTTGGTTGGAACACTGTTTCAGAGTGATCTCATCAGATCGAAGAACCACGATCAACACATGCGTAAGCGTTTCACAGTTTCGGCCGAAAAAGCAACATGACTTTCCTTGACTCTCGCATGGCTCCTGCAGGTCTGCATGACTAATTAAGGATGACATTGCTCGCTAACTGTATTTCCCTGCACTCATCGGTTGATTAGTCCATGTCTTCCAAGAAGATGCAGAGCGTATACAGGGATCCGCCTTGAAGCACTGTACAATTCCATACTACTAACCTGGTCTCATGCGAATTATGTGCCGGTCTCTTCTGTGTCAACACAGGCGCGTTTCGGACCAAGCATCCGTGCGGGCAACTAAAATTCTTGGCGCTTCGCCTTCTTGACACCTGTGACGTATCAATTAGTGCAGTGAAGTGAGACTCAATCAGAAAGCAAACCGGCGGGACAGTTACGGGATCGAAGAGACTAACGTTGAGCTGTCGTCTCTTTTTTCTAGAATGTTTTGCTAAAGTTATCGCATTTTTAGTAGAATCCCCCTTTGTGTCAAGACTGGTGGTCTAAGGAGCATATTTAAGGTTTTCGTGCCCCTGAGGCTCAGACATGGCCTCCAACCGCACTATGCGTAAATCTCATACATATCAGACTATTTTGCATGCAGCAATGTCAAACGGCCATACGATCTGCATAGCATCATTCACGTGCAGGATTCAAGTAGCATTTTTTCTCAATGACGCAGGCGCAAAATTTCACAGCACTGCTAATTGAAGCTTTTGCATGCTTCGCGCATGCGTCACCCCTTCAAAGTCTATCTCTGTCTACAATAGCTACCTGTCTAAAGCCAATGTATTTATATGTCAGTCCGCGCCTACACTCTCCGCCCTTCTCTTCTCTTTTTTTTCTATTCTTCTGTCTATATCATCTTCACCGATCCTTCGCGGCTTTTTTCCCCTTTCATTATTTTCGGATTTTGTGTTCCCATACCATCCGTCCTTGTTGACTTCTAGTCACACTTCGTTCCTTGTCCCTTTTTTTTCAGCATTTGTTGGTCTGAACTACATCAAGTACATCATCGACGGAAATTCTTAGATATCATTTTGTTGGAATTGTCGGCCAGTTTCTAACTACTATATTTTGTTCTCTTTTAAATTGCCGGCTTGTCATCGGAAGCGTTGTCTTTATCACACCTCTCCCCTTAACTGCTCTCCGTGTTCCATCATCCGCCCAACATGAACAGCAGAGTTTCCCTCCCTCCGATTTCAGATATTTTGAGCAATAGTGCCACAAAGCCAGTGTCTCTGGAAGATGCGGTTCGAGCGTACAACCCAGCTCAGCCAACATATCCATATCCCCAGGCACCCATGATCATTCAACAAATGCCTATCCAACAAAGCGGAAATATGCCAATTCAAAGCGGGTCAATTATGGCTGCTCCCACAATGATCGCTGCATCGCCGATGAACATGGGCCACCCTCTGAATCCTGTATATCCAATGGTTCCTATGCCCAGCTACCGTTTAATCAATCCAAACTATCATGTGGGCGAAGCACCCCACCTCCCTAACTCATCATTCACATACCGCTATCCCATGGCTGTCCCCCCTCCCTCTCAACAGCCACAGCTACTACAGACACAGCCACAGCATCATTCGGCCCCGGCGGTCGTAGGAGGCGGCCTGAGAGCCCTGATTGTGAGCGAGCTGTCCACCAAAGCATCAACCCCAGCATCTCCAACAAGTCTTGATAGAGTAAATCGCATGACACCAGAGCGTGTATCCGAGATGGTGCGTCGACCCACACCTAGTCCTCCTGTCAGAAGCAGAACCCGTAATAACTTGCCAAAGGAAACTACCTATATCTTGTTGAAGTGGTTGGAAGAGCATCTTAATCACCCATATCCAAATTCGTTCGAGAAGACTCAATTGATGTTTTCAACTGGCTTGAACCAACAACAATTAAGCAATTGGTTTATCAATGCCAGACGCCGGAAGATCCGCGCCATGAAGCAAAGACAAAAGGTTTGATGTGGTATTATACTCGGTTTATTTTGGGACGGTTTGTAACAAATATATATGATTGCATTGTTTCTTCTGTATGTGCGATGTTAATGAGTCTTTTTATGCTATGAGACTATTTATCGTAAGTAGAAATAGGAGTCTTCTGTGTGAATATTTAATTAAGATTTTTTAAATATATTGTATACAAAACCAACTTGAGCTGAACGTGTTTTGATCTAGTATTGAATCTTTAGAGGAGATACTTTACCACCCAATTGATCGCTGGACAATGTCCTTCTTCTCAGGATAAACTTCCGATGTCTAGATCACGCATGGCACGATTATAGCCATCAATATCCTGTCTGGACAGACTTCTTGACACATCAAATGCCAGCACGCAGAGAGAATCTAATTCTATTGATGAAATCGTTAGCCGGAAAAAAAATCAGACCATATACTGATGGTTGTCTCTCAAAGACCTGAAATCCAAGTTCAATTACCAATAACCACTCAATCCAAGTTTGAGCCCTAACGCTGCACCTACGGTAAGCCCAAACGTTATGTCTCACGCGCTTATCGATCTCAATTAGTCTTCTTGGCAGCGTTGCAATTGGCTATCGGGGGAGGGCATTGAAGAATAGTTTAAATTGTATTACATCCTCGGATGATACCTGGGCAAACGCTTGGGCTCATGATCTCCCTTCAACGACCAAAGCGTGATTAAATACTTAGGCGCCGAGGTGTGCGGCGATGAAGCCCTGATATCGCATAGAAATCACTTCTTTGGCTCAGTGATTTTTGCTAGGTCTGCCGGTTTAGGTTTATCTATGAAACTGCAATGGCATGTGACGTCATGATGGTTAGACTCATCTGCAGATGCAGCTATGCCTCCATTGAGACCTGCCAAATGTGCTGTCCTGGCGATCAAGTGATGCTGTCATATTACCGAAATCACCAAGCGAATCGCAATAATTCAACCGCATTACGTGTGTGCTTTTTTCGGTGTTGGACGCCCGCCTAGACGAACATCTCGGAGAGGATTCTTGTCTCGGCGAGACAAAGTCATCCAGACCAAACCCCGCCGCAAAACGTTTCCGTGTTTTCTTTGTCGGCCAAAGATCCACAGTTCACCGTTCTGGAATCTCAGGGCGAGTTTCCTCTTTTCGTTTTGCCCGATCGGGCATCTTCCCGAACTTCTGCATAGACAGCGAAAAGCGGATTTCTCATGCGGCTCAAAAGCGACATTATGGCGCGATAGTGCCTATACTTAACCAGACTTGAAGTTGTCGTTGGTATGGTTGGTAGACCAACGTATGGCTACACTGTGTCTGCGTGCAGAGTGCAACATCGGTGCATGCATTTGATTGCAAGACAGGGTTTTGGCCCGTCGCTAGCACTGGGAAACACCTCAGTTGTACTGACGCATCAGTTTTCGCACATGACGGCTTGTTGAGCCGCAGTGACTACTGTATGGTTCTCCTGGCTCGCGTCCGCGTACGCTGCAAAATTGGGGGTAAGGTCTGGAACTTTCAGAAGATTTCGTTTTTTTGTGTTGATCAAACAGCTAAATCAAACACACATGTCATAGTTGCCCTTCTAAGACGAGCAAGTTGTGCCTGTTGTCAACTGCTGCTGTGCCGTGCGTGAGCGGCTATACTTTCAAAGAACATGCCAAGTGCAAGACGGTCAGGATTGCCAGCCAAATCTTGGACACAAAGGTGCACTCGCATCACAAGTCTAGGCGTGGTGCATGGTTATAGGGAGGTACATTAGAAGTGCTGCGTGAAGGCCTATTGTTGCGCTTAAGACACATTAGCCTCCTGTGCGCGAGCAGTGCCTGGCTGAAGTGCAGGCGATTAATTTATCAAATACCCAAGTCGTAAAATTAGCTATTTCTTGAAGTAGTCGGTATCAACAAAAGTTTGGGCTTCACAGAATAGGGTAGTCAGTTTCACTATACAGCATGCAAGGTGTGGACACCAAGGCGCTTTTATCACTTCGTGCCTTGGTATACATGGGTTGATGTGCCAACTATCTAACGGTAGATTTAGCCAATGAACTTCACTGAACTCGGGCAAAAAAAGCCGAGTTTCTGCATATCTGCTGTCGCTTGTATAGAGAACCGTGGTACCGCTGGGATGCTCGAAGTTGGAGCCTACTTCAAAACTTTCAAGGTCCTGATTTCAACTACCTTAATGATCGGGGTCATGCGCTCACTTGGGGAAGATTACTTTGGCTCTATTCAATCCGTGCTCAGAACTGTTGGTTAAGATCCTGAGCACGTTTTATTTCTGGAGTGGGTATAGGTGACCTTGGAAGTAACCCCCTATCAGTAAAGCGGGTAAAGCATGATGTTTATGCATTGACTCTATGTAGCATCTGAACTTACAAACCAGTTCTATCGGCTAGAACAAGAGAACAGGATGAATTCAAATTTCTTTGGATAGAAGAATACCCAATTGCACATATGCTCCAGGTTGAAATCTGCCGTCTCATATTTCTCAACACATCTTAGTAAAATAATTGATTTGGGCCATAAATTCTGACTAAATCGTCGCAACTAAATATTTTTCATCGAATGCTTTGTATCAATGCCTCCTGAGAGAAACTTTCCTGGCAATCTAGAACTTCTGGTCCATGATCGGTGTTTAAATTAACTTAAAGGTGTGGAAACAAACTTGAAGTGAATCGAGTCTTTCCCTCGCAAATTGAGAGAATGAATTTGTAGCAAGGTAAATGTATTCTCATGCTAACTTTGTTTATTCCAAGCGAAGATTTGTGCTTCTTTTGATGTTTTAAGAATTGGAGTAATGCAGCAACCCTTGATCCAAATTTGAGGTCCCAAATTTCTACAACTATCATTATTAAGTTAGTGAGTTATAAACAATGCGTCCAGAACTTTTGCTTCGAATTGATTCTGCTTTGATAAATAGCACACCATTAACGCCTGAAAGTTCTCCTCCATATTGCTTTGAGTACAAATCGATGCAATACTACTTCTCTTTTCTTGACATCGAAGTTCCAAATACAGTCATGACTGTTTCATTTGTTTTTCCAGTGTTCTGTTTGATAGATTGAAGTACTTCGAGTATCAACACATACATACTCAAGGGGGTAAAGCTAGTGTTCGATGGTCGCTAGGGTCGTCATGGATTAGTTCTTTGATATGCTATTAATTGAGCTGTCAATTAGTCAATGATTTATACTTTCCACGAGGTATGTCAAAGGAGGACAGACAAGAAAGGTAATGCTTTCTTCTCATTCACTGCTGACATGAGACCTTTTGTGTGTACAATTTTTCGAATGATCCACTGACCTGTTCTTGCTACGTCAGACTGAAGGAACTGATGAAAGAAGGCCACAATCGAACGCTTTGATTCACCCACCTTCAATTTCAAGAACCAGAAAACCGGTCCTCAAACAAAGGTGCTTCTCAAACAGCAAACTGAATAGAGGTATTCAATGTTCAATTTCATCCGTTTTGCCGCTGATAAATTATAGTTTTTGGTTCTCAGTATCTCACTTGAGTCGTTTAGAACCAGTAGGCTCAAGCCAATGAGTTTAAGCAAGAGGTTGACAAGCTGAGTATTCTCGCAGCTTCATCAAAAAGAAAAACTCCAGGTCAAATGAAGACATATTTAACTGGCTTATCTTCACTAGGCTCAATACTGGCCATTTAAACAGCTCTTTTCTTTGTTTACAAAAACTTGCCAACTCAAAATTATTTGCCAGGTAAGGCAAAAAAAAATCCAGGTACTTATTTTCTAACTGAAATGAAGTGTAGACCTCATTAGGTGCTTACTTACGTACTATCCATTTCTTCGATTTCTTTGTTTTGATTTCACCCCGTAGACAAGTCTATTCTTGAAAATTTCACACATCAAAGCTTACTGCAACAATGATCTCAACATCAGATGCTTTAGTTGCTGTAGCAGACTCTATTTTAGAGAAAATCACTCAATTAGGGCCCGTTGAAATTACAAAAAAAGGCCGCAAATACAAGTTTGTGAACAATACATTCCAACGTATTCAGAAGGAAGACAAGCATTTAATCATACACCCAGAAGATCTCAATAAAAACTTTGCTGCTCTTCTGGCCCACAGAATATTGAGTAGTATCTCTCCGGATATGCTTACCACTCATCGTGATCTATCACTCATGATCATAGGTGTTGCAGATCAATTGGAGAAAAATGGTTGGTATGAGGAGGAAAACTCATCGGTCATAAACTACAAAGCGCTGAAGTTCGTCTATATTGAAGAACATGCAGCTACTGCTATTGAATTTGCTCAGTCTGTCACAGATGAGCATTTGGCCATGGGCTACAATATACTCTATTGTTCGAAATTAAATTTCTTTCACACCGATCATCACATAGGTACAAGACTTGAAGGCCATCACATGCGTCTGTATGTTGAAAAGTTTTTCGGTGAAGACGCGTTAGAGCTGCCTGAAGTACTTACCGCTCTCAAAAGTTTCGTGCACTGGGCCAACATCAAGGGATTCTTATATAAATTGGACGTGGACAGTATTGATGTCGATAAAACAGAGAAACAGAAATTCAGCAAGCTTCCAGATCCACCAGCAGAGCTCAAAGATTATGTCTACGCCAGACCTCCTTCAGGGACATCGAAATACTTCTTAGTACGCAAAGCTATGAACACAATTCTCGAAAACCCATATTCACAACTAATACCATATCCACAAAACGGTGAATTACCAGATCCCGCATCAATTTATTGTTTGTGCCAGGAAATTCAGAAAGATCCTGTGAGATACCATTTGAGGGCCGAGGTAAAGAGACTTGCCAGAGATCCGATAAGCTTAGCAGACTTATCACAACAACACGACAAATCAGTAAAAGTTCTTTTACAGATTGTGAGTCTAGTCATCAACACGTTCACAGGTATTGGTTGTGAGTTTCTCTTGCTGAATTCGAAGATCCCCAATCTAGGGGATTTGTGGATGGAGGGTCACAGCGAATACTACAAGCAATTGCTAGAACTACATGACAAAGTTGCCGAGTACGAGGACAAAGGTTGGACACCATTAGATATAGTTAACCGCTTAAAACAGGAAGGGTGTCAGTCCATGCACGAACGAATTTTGGATCTCCGCAACCAGTTCCCTGAAGACTCAAGAGCTGAAACATAATTATATCTTGGAAGTATTGCGACGGCGATGACACTTATTTTCCTATCTTGATTCAGGACCATGCTAAGAATAATAAGAAAGGCGCAGATAATGAAATTTACCTGACCAGAATGCTTAGTTAAATTATTTGAACAGGAAATGAAAAAAAAATTAAAAAACAATTATGCTATTATCATCTTTGATTTGAGCAACGATCCTAGATCTATCCTAATTCTTATAGATCCATCTTACTGTGCAAATGAAATTCTGGAAACTAAAATGCCAGACGTTTGTGTAAACAGTAGTCTACAGACACAAGTCTGGGTGAAGACATTGGAGATTTTTGCCGCACATCCGATTCTTCAATAGTGTAAAAGAATCGGGCCTTTGTATACAAATGAGGCGCTCTACACTCACTGGTACGCTTTACAAAGCCATCCGCAAAGATCTGTTTAGAATATCATCAAAATAAATCAAATGCAATCCGCGAAGAAAAAAACTATCAATAGGAATTATAGATCTCAGGTACTTATCTGTGCAGCTTACATTCGGAATTGATGACGCCTTTTTGCGACAGGCTCCCCTCCCAAAAAGGGTATTAACACTCTCACACGCGGCTACTTCCTATTTGGGCCGAACCGTTCTCCGTCACTTGCCGTTAACTATAGTGTAATATTAGTGATCCCGAATGCGTGCAGTAAGAATCCCCCCATTGACAATCTTTTCCACCGTACCTTCACATATATATATGAGGGTAAATCTGCAGATCCTTGTATTTTGACTCTCTATCAAGATATCGTTTTGCCTGCAGCCAGACGCACCTCTATCTAATAGATATTTTTGACGTCTCATTGAGCCGACTAGAAAAACAAGTGAAAAAAGATCCAGACCGCAAAATCTGTTCAAAGATCATCCAATTCTTTAACTAAATTTGATAGCTAACAGGCACTTGCTCCATAAAATCAAGGCTTATTTATTGAAGAGTCACTTTCCGCACCTGCATCTATCCGAGCACACACCACCTGCAGTGTATTAACCTACTCTTACACTAATATAAAAGTGGCTGCCAATCTCTCCAATCTCTCAATTGGATATCTAACTACACGAATCCAAATGCCCTCACTGGCTACCCGTCCTACAAGATCCATGGATGATTTTGTTTTAACTCAAGTCCACGACTCTGAGACTAAAGCATTTACTAGGTCGAAAAATGCCGACTCGTGGAAAAGTCAGCTCTCAGTAGAGGAATACGTCATGAGAGAGCATGTATTGGGTCTCTCGAAAATGGCCTCTCTGGGTGGTCACGAGTTGATGGTATTTATTATGACGAAAAAAGATGAGCCTGATGTTCCATTGTGCTCTTGTGAGCTTCTTGTAAGGAAGGCATATAGATACACAAAGACTGACACTGGCGTGGAACGCAGAGATGTAATGTCTGGATGTATTGGTGCAGTCTTTACTTATAAGGAACACCGTGCAAAGGGCTATGCTTCAGTAATGATTGACCATTTGGTGAAGATCGCCAAAAGTCCACTGGTGTTGGGAGAAGATGGTTTCATTTTCTTGTACTCCGAAGTTGGAGAGTATTATACTCGTAATGGCTTCAAGTCATTCCATGTCCCTCTTGCAAAATTTGCTATTCAACAAATCTATAGATTTGAATTGCCACCGAACGTGGAATTGATTAAGTTCCATGAGTTCGAGAGAGACTTCAAAGAGTACAGCAAAGATCTCGATGCAAAGATTAGACAAAGTGTTTCCGAGGACGGAATTGAGCGTATCACCACTGCTTCCAATGAACACTACGTTGACTGGTTTCATCTTCGAGTTAAATACATCGCCCACAAGCTCTTCGACAAAAACAAGAGTGACTGGGATTTCTCAAGCGAGACTATTGAGTCGCTTGCTACAAAGTTCAAAGATACGAAACCCGAGTACTTTGGTCTCAGATTATTTTGCCCCAATTCTGGCACATATAAGGGTTTTATTGTCTGGACTTACGACTACGAATTTAATGAGGAAGAGAATAAGTTTCACAACTACGTCACTGTCATCAAAAAATTTGTTGCACCAGAATACAATGAAGATGAAACCACATTGGAGCTCTTCCTGCTCATGACTAAATTCTTGGGATCCAAACACGAGGGACATCAAATGTCCAACATGGAACAAGTCAAATTGTGGGAGTCTGAGGTGTCACCTTCAGTCATGGATTCCATCAAGCAAATGTATGGCGCTAAAGGTGGTCTCGAAAATGGCTCGAGAAGTGCTATTTTAATTAATAGAAAGGAGGACGACATCAAAATGAGAGAAGGTAAGATTGTTTGGGAGGATAATACGAAGCTTTTGTGGTTCTAGCTAATCAATGTTAATTTAATTTACATCCAGTCATAAATTACCGACAAAATTTAGAACTGTTTTTAGGGATGTGTTTCTCATCTTGCTAGAATTGGAGTCGTCATGTAGTGCCAAAGGGCTAGCGACAGGTAATTCAGATCATCTTTGCACCCGTACCTCTTAAACTTATACCACAATAATGAACTACCGGGTCGAATCGGTCGATAATCATCTTTACTAAACAGAAAAAATTGATTAAACAATATTATTCATTTTCTACTAGTTCCAGTTATATCATAATTCTCGAGTTCATTTGTTTGATGCCACAACAAAGCAGTACTCACTCAAAACATACGGAATGCCGAAACTTTGACATTGCAACACATTGCAACACAGTCTGATTTTTTTGCCAGTGTGTTTTTGTGACTTTACTTTGTCATTATTGAATCTTTAGACTAAGCCTCTGAATTACTTGTAGTGCTGTAGTAAGGACAGGAGGTGCTCTTTTCTGAACTGAACCTTGATTTTGAGGCCGTCACTCTATGAGATCGAAATGATAGATCACAAAATAATCCAATCGTTCTGCCACTCAAGTGCTTTCTACTTGTGTCTGAGAGTGAGTCGTTACATAAGTGGAGACAGCGTCAAAGATGAGCCATGAGAGCCTGAAAACACTATACAGAGTAATACACACGGTCCGCTCAATTCCTGAAATTTCATTTCAGTAAAATCACTCGATCATTCATTCTTTTTGATCCTTGAAAGTGGTAGGCTATTGCCATTAAAATGAGAATCAAAGGAGATTATAGGGAACCTCGAGAGTTAAAGTTTCAGAAATACCACCGACTTAAGTTCCTCTCAATTATACCGTGATTTTCCTGCTCCTAAAATTCAGTTCACTCAATTCAAAGGCCTTTCTTTAGTATGTCTATGTCACGTGATGATCCTTACTTCACATTAATATGGATCACCTCTAGCATCAACTACAATTATATAATGGAGCTTCTTCCGCAAGGACAAAAGAACACGACGGAAGTGTTATGGGAAGATCAACAGAAAATTAACAAATTTTCATCTCTCATAAACCAGAAAGACTCCCTCACAGATCAGCTTAAGAGTCTCCAATCGGAAAAGGAATATATTGATGATCTTGCTCTAGAGATTGAGCTCTTAGACGAAGATGAGAAAATACAATACAGAATCGGCGATTCCTTTGTGTTTGTGACTGTCACGCGAGCTGTTGACATGATTGAGGCAGAAAATGAGCTGTTGGACGGCAAGATCAATTCACTCTCCGAGAAAATTGAAGGAATTGACTCGCAGCTAGCGCTTTTAAAAGCCCACTTGTATGGAAAGTTTGGAAACAATATCAATCTTGAAAGAGATTAAATGATACTTCGACAAAGTGGATGCGTTTATGTGCTCCAGCTAGAAAGACTCTAAGTACATTTGCCAAGTGATCAGCCTTACAAGCGAACGTTTTTGTTTGTTAACTACCATTAAGTTTCGCAACATTTTCATCCGTTGCTCTTGTTTTCGACTGGTTTTTTAAACAACTGCCTTCAAATCTTCCACTGTCAATCATAGTCCCTTCTCAACGAAAGAAAGGCTTAACAGTTGTTCTATAGTTCATAATAGTTCGTAAATATGGTACATTCTTTTCGTATAATACAGTTGAAATGGGTATGGTACAGCCGCTACTCCAGGTCGCTTTCTTCTTCGTAGTCGGGCATCAGATCTTGAAACACTTCTTTTTCACGCAGCTCATTATTGCTACGACTCTCCGGTTGCTTTGAATTCGATTGAATTTCAGGTCTGCCTCTGTTCTGGTGACCTCTGCCTTCCGGCGCACCAGCATTGTTCGTGTTGTCTGAACGAGGCCTTTGCTCTGCGTGAGTCTTTTTGTGCAGCTCCCGATCATAATCTGGAACCCTTTTCGCCGGCAAAGAAGGCGCCTGATTTCCGCGATGTCTCCGGTCGTACTCTCGTTGTTTCCACGCCTTCTCCATCTCTGGGCACGCGGAACAAAGTTCTTTCTCTCCAACACCATCCTCAATACTGTGGAGAATCTTTTTAACGATAGATACATGGTTTCCGTTAGTCTTGTCATCACGGAAGCGGAGCATTTCCCAAAAAGGTGCCTTATTCACTTTTTTACGGCATTCTACAATACGGCCTTGTAAAGGCTCCTGTAACTCTTTGAGTTGCTCCCAATCTTCTTCTTCTAGATCCATCTCGGCGAAATATGAGTACGCCTTGTCTCCGTTCCAAACATGTAAATCGATCTTTTCCGGTAAGCTATCATAATCAGTGTACGTCGAATCTGGGTCATGCGGGTCCATTTCAGGATCCTGAAATTGTCTAAAATGCATTTCCATCTTGAAGTCAATTGTGTTCTCATGCGCAGGCTTCCATTTAAACAATGTTGAATCTGTTCCGAACACGTAAGGCGTCTCCGCACATGTAAAGATGAGGCCATCGGACTCATGAAACAAATTGTCTTGCATTGCAAGCACATCTCCTGCTTTGTAGGAGGCTTTCATAATTTTGAAGCTCACTTTAAAAGGAAAATTAGGTGAATTAACAATCTCTGGATGCTTCACCTTAAATTTATCGAATGGCTTCATCACCTGTTCGGTAATATACCCTAATCGTTTTGGCAATGGACGGTTGGTAATGTCCTTGTCATTGATTACAAGCGCGTCGAATATGCAATAGCGGAGATATGGCTCCAGAACATTTTTTGTCTCCAAGACAAGCTCGCCATCCAAAACAGTTCCGTGGTGGTAGGTGGGTCCATTTTCCTCGTTCTCTAATAGGGGAAAATGAATATTTGGCACGAAGTAGAATTCATTCTCGCGGGTTATCAAAAACACACCTTCACCCTTCGCAGGATCATACACCAAGAATAGCAAGCACCTCAATCCATCTGACTTCTCACAAACAAAGTAGTCTCGCTTTTTCAATACCTCGATATGATTTCTTTCGAACGAGACGGGTTGAGAACCGGGGAAATGGACTCCTTTCCTGTGGAGTAGGTCTGAGAGCATCAATCGTAAATCATGAAGCTCCTCCCCTTCAATCTTGGTCCCAGGAATCACGGGCATGTCCCGCTCTTTGAGCTTTAACATTTGTTTTGAAGTTCTTATTAGGTTTGGGGTATTAAGAAGCACGAAAGTGTTTGAAGGATACATCTCTGCACGTGACTGATCACATGATTAATTCATTATATATATATAAGAAATCCCACTATTTCGAAATGACTTTAAGTGGAGACAGTTGGTGAATTGTAGACGTTGGTGATACGATCAGCTATGCTGCTGATACCAAGCTGTGGGCACTCGAGTGGAAGATTGAGTTCTCGAAGCAAGGTGTCTCCCTCAGCCTCCTGCGAATCTGGAACGGCTGCAAAATGGCACTTTTGACACAAAACCAATTTCAGTTGAAGCGCATTCTCTTCAGGAAATGGCAAAGTGCCGGCGTTGACAATCGTTTTGGAAGGGCTGGCTGTTGCGGTACCGTTGCTGTGATGTGCGTCTTTAGTCTTGCTGGGACTCGTCATTGACACAGATGAAGAAAGGGAAGAGCCATCTCCAAATACCAAAAATGATTGCTGGCGATCTTTATTTTTGCTTGGAGATACTACAATGGCTTGATTGTTGGATGGTAGCTGCAAATTTGTCTGTTCTGTTGAGGTCAGCTTCTCATCGATCGATTCAGACATACCATCCTTTGCCATCGCCATGATCGAAATCGAACTTGGACTTTTGAGCGATCCCATAGTTGATCCGGAAAATGGCCACCACATAGGCGAAGATATCACCCCGCAGCCCTCACAAGTTCTGTCTTTGGATTTTCGGTTTTCGTGCGGTAATTCGGATCTCCCGATATAGTCATCTACCATAGAGATGTAATTGTGCGCTAACAATTTAGGCCCACTCAATCTAGAACTGGAAGCTGCCTTTGCAATGTCTTCAAAATACAACTGTATGAGAGGTTTCGACTCTCCTGCTGATGTACGCTTACCTATTTGACGTATATCAAGAACAGGCGAAGTCTCCTTATGTTTCTCGCAGACGAGCACGGGTTCTAAGCGTCCCAGTTTTCCCTCAACGAATGAGTTGGCTCCATGTTTGTTAGCACTCAATTTGAAACCAAGAAAGAGCCCTGGCGTATCTTGCGCGCAAGTTACGTGATATTTTTGGCCTTCTTCTGCGCACTCGTGGCATTCTATTAGTCCTCCGTTTCTGAACAGGCAAATTCCGCACTGAGTTTCAAGATTCTGTACGAATAGTGGTGATATTGCAGCCACCAAAAGTCCAGGCAATTTTGTGCAACTGCTGTTTACAATGTCTTTTTGAACAAACAGGGGTGATGACACTTGCTTGAAAGATAATTTCTTATGAGAGAAAAGAGCGCAGATGAGATGACACCATTGTCCAGTTTCTAAAATAGGTATCATGTAATCTGATATTGCATGACGTCCAGACGCCGAGGCGTTCTTATCTTGACATTCAGCCATACACAAACAGCACGAATAGTGAGTAGTGAACACTGGGTTCATGTCATTAATGCAACATTCACATTGCCATTGCTTGACAGTTGCTTGCTTTTTCAGTATAGTAGTTCCCGTACATGAGGCATGAACATTCACACCGCAGGTCAGGCAAATAAGCATTTCCGACAAGGCTTCTGACAGAGCGTCAGGCTCGAGACATATACTGCAAGGTCTGCTATCATTCGGAAATGCTGTATCAAATTTAACGAGCGGTTTGTTTTTCTCTGCCACTTCTTTTGGCAAAAAGTTCATTAATCGGTTCATCCTAAAATTCAATGCGATCGTCAGAAAGAATTTAGGAGCAAATGAGATAGATGACAAAAGAGCCAGAACGGTTGGAGGCTTCGCATACTTTGTATTAAAAATGGGATTCGTGTTTTTCGTTCGTTCAGCTTTTCTCCTTGTTTTCGTCTTCGGATTTCTCTTCAAATTTGAAAGCTCGGGCTCTTCGATCGAGGTCTCAACCTTGATATCGGGCGTCTTTTTCTTCTTTTTGGCAGTATTCTCCTTTTTCGCGTTTGAGGCCCTCTTCTTAGATTCATCCTTAGGCTCAGCTTTGAGCTTCAGTTCAGGCTTCAGCTTTGATTCGAGCTTTGGTTTGGGCTCTGGCTTTGGTTTGGGTTCCGGCTTTGCTTTTGATTCGGGCTTGCGCTTTTTCTTGGGCGGCTCTGGTGACGCTTCAGCAGTCGCCTCTTTGGCAGATAATGCCAACTGTCTGGCAGTCATTCGTTTTGAGATTTCTTGTTTCGGAACCACCTCAGTCGGACTCTCATTCAAGGTCAGATCTTTGAACACAACGTCAATTACCTTCCCATTTCTAGGGGATGGTCGAGAGCTTGACTGAATGCTGCCCTGTATAACACTGCACTCTATACTGCTTTTTGTTAGTTCAGGTGACAAAATTGCTCCTAAGCTGTCAGCATACTCGAGAATCTTTTCAGCGTCAGCAATCAATTCAGATTCCACCTTTCTCTTGTATCCACCTATACCCTTGGTGCTCTTTCGTTCTACTTCGAGAGGGTCCTCCCAATACACAGCATATCGTCTCCAAAGCTTTGCGCATCTAAAACAGAGAGCTCCAATTGCATCGGTGTTGCGTTTGTCCATCAATTCCGGGAAGGATTCATGTTTCGCAATTGCATCGTAACCAGTAATCTTGAACCAGGCCTCAGAAACGTACAGTCGGCAATGCTTGCAATTGAATAGTTTGTTGGATTTGACAATTTTCTCATTCTCGTAGGCGGAATCATCATCACTATCAGCATATGCATCCCCCGGAGATATCACTTTCATTTCAGGAGCCTTGCTTTTTTTCTTACGTCCAGGATAGTTTCCCCAAATCGCTTGACCTTTTTTAGTTTTCTTCCACAAATAATAGAACCGAACAATATTGGCACTCAGTTGAGTTTTAACCTCTTTGAAAACTGGGTAAAGTTCGCTTCCGTGTTTACGAACAGCTGATTCAAATTTTTTCACCTCTTCTTTAGTCAATGTGGGTTCTTTGAGAGACTTGCGTGTAAGTTTCTTGGCAGCAGCGATGGCAGCATCTGTGTTGCCGCCATTTTTCATATAAATTTGAACTATGGCATCAATGAAGTTTGGAGAGTTAGAATCAATCGACAATTTCTCTGCAATTGGAGCACATGAGGCAATAAATTTGTCGTGTTCTTTGAAATCATCGTCAATATCGAATTCAGAGGATTTCCATAGAAGTTTGGACGTAGAATCATTTTCATCGTCCAAGCCTCGCTCTATATATCCTTTTGGCCTTGGTTGGAGCCACGGAGGATAATCCCTAGGCAGCACCTCCTTGTAATCTAAGGGCACCGAAAGTGCTCTCCCTGAGTGGATATCAGACTTTTTCTTGGATGTCTTCTTGCCTCCGGGTCCTTTTTTTGATTTCTCACTGCCAGTCTTCTCGATATCGTAATAAACAATAGGATGACCATCGCATTCGGGAACATTGCTGGCCTGATAACGGGCGCCTAGCGAGGTACTTGCCCTTGGATATGGTGACCTATCATCAGGATCAACTGCATCTTCCAATTTACAATGGAGTCCTAAATATCTGATGTTCCATTCCTCATGAAGCCTTCGTTCAGTGACCGTTAGGTTAGCATCATTTCTCAAATAGTCAATAGCACAGAGCTCATATTTTGGTAAAATTTCATCAGGGCTCCTTTTTGTTCTTGCTTCTGTTCCGTCCAGCGGTGCAAGAAGCCCTCCCTCAAGCCATTTCTCCTTCGATTGGAGCTCATCCTCATTAGTGGTTTTGTTGTCATGTGATAGCATCACAAGCTTCTTTTTCAGCTGCTCGAGCTCGTGCTTCTTTGAGCACAATGCACACGACCAACTGAACCCACGGCTTGGTTTCTTGAGTAGAGGCGGATCTAGACAAAGCATATGAAAATGCTTGTCACAGCCACTACAGGTGACACTTTCAGCTGACGGACACCATTCTGCACAGATGTTACAGTGCGTAGACATGGTCGATGTGAAGTTATTGAGAAATGGCTTGATTCTAGTAGCCTCCATGAAAACGTACTCATAGCGCTTATTCAAAGCCAAAATGTAGTTCCTATTGTTGTTAGCTTCATTATCTAGACACTCCAAAAGTGTGGAAGTCTTGATGATATCATAAAATTTGATCATGTACCTGTCAAATAACTTGTCGAAATAAAAGCAATTGGGGAGTGACGTGTAGTATTCGACAGCTGAATAAGACTCGCCTGCATTTCCTGAAAGTTTGGGAACATAAAAATTTTCAACTTCCAGCTTGTGTTTAACAGTAACGAGTCCTCTGAAGCTGCTCAAAGGACATGTATCACTATGCATCGAGGCGTACAAGAGACGGGAATCCAGGGTGTTCTTCGATATATCCCTTGGCCTGTAAAACCATTGAATCAAAAACTCGTATTTGCTATTGATGTCGCCCACAGTAGTCTCTGTCTCCTCTTTGCCCTTCTTGTTGAAGCCCATCAAACGACCAATGTAGTATGGCTCTCCTGGTGGCTCACTCACCATGTAGATATAATCTCCCTTTCGTAGCTGGAAAGGTCCCTTCAGCTTCTTGTTCAGCGATTTGACGTCCTTTTTCACACCTGTATGACTCCATATGAGCCTCTGTAGCTCCCTTTCATAAGAACCATCCGAGCCCACTACTTCTAGAAACAGTTGCTTCGGACAGGTGAGTGTTTGACTTTCTAGATCCACAAATGCATCTGTGAGATTTAGCCTGTGAGAAAATTGTTCATCCTGGGACACGGGAGGTTCCCAGTTGATTGGAACTTTTGTTCCATTTCGGTTTATCTTCAGCGTAGAGGTGGATGTGCTTGCGGAATTGACAGAATTTCTGGATACTACTCCTCGTGCACGACCTCTTGACTGTGTTCCATTGCTCAGACTTGCCTTTGTCGGAGAGTTGTTGGCGGAACTGTCATTCTTCAGTGACGGAGAAACTTGAGAGCCTTGTGGTTCCAGAAGTGCATCAGGAATTAAGTCCAGGTAATTTTTATTTGCCGTAGCTTTTCTTTTAGGTCTCTCTTGAGTCATTTTGACGGGAACCCAGCTAGCGCTCGAGAGATTGGCGTAGGAGAAGCTGTGGTTGGAATTTTTAAGGAGCAGATTGATTGAACCTGAAAATTGGGACTGAATACCCAAAGTTGTCTGAAAAAACAAGAGCTTTAAAAAATGCTAACTTTATTTGGCCTAATTTTATAACAAATTTTGTTTGGTTTGTTTTAATTCGGTACACCTTCGGTACCCATGGATCCAAGACTGATCGGATTAGTGATGTAAATTAAAGAATTAAGTCTATAGATCATATGAATCTTTTCAAAGCTGAAGCTTTCATAATTGTCGTCAAATTTCCATGGAGCTTAGTTCAAACTCGAGGTAATTCATACATGAAAGCAAGCACAGCTGTCCCTCCGACAAGCCTATGAGTGAAGCACAAGAAGCCCTCAAAATGCCTTGGAAACTATCGAGACTTACTCGACATATCCGTTCTTTAAAGCGTGAGAGATGCGCTCGATCTCTTCCATACTCAGGGCCAGTTCCAACTCTGCTAAAAGTTTCGCCTTCTCGTCGGCCGAAAGTTTCCGAACTGCGCCTTTCATGAGTCTTTCGGCCTTGGGCGCTGTGTCTATTTGAGAGTTTCCGTGAAGCAAGGCATCAGCAGCTGGAGTTCTTGCACTCAAAGATGTGCCAAATAGCTCCTGAGCAGCAGCTCTTTCTGCAGTTTTCACTTTTTCACCATCTAGCATTCGCAAGTTTGGAAGAAGCCATATCGTGAACGATCGATAATGATGTTCTTCGGCAATTGAGTTACCTAGGAGAAGGAGATTTTCGAGGTTTCCGAAGCGTTGGAGTTTTGCTACTTCCGCGAAGGAAGAGACATTGTTGTTCACAAGCGAAAGAGATTTGATGGTGCTGATTGCTTTGGTTTCGTATTCAAGTGTGTGTTTTGATTCCTCTGCACTCTTTGAGTCCACATTCAATCCATCGTCAATTGCCAGTGACTCTCCCAAAGAAGATATGTTGTTATTTGCTAGTAGTATTGTGTTGACTGTTCCATGGTCAGGGATGCCGCTCAACTCGATGATGTCGTTGTTCGTTAGATCTATAACCGAGTATGTCTCAGACGACGGCCCTAGGTTCTCTAGGTAAATTATCCCTTGGTTTCGTAGAACCAATGTGAGCTGGCCTTCGGGATTTATTACGTTGGGGGCGGAGGCTATGAGCTTCGGCGTTATCTTCATTGAGTGGTCGAGTTGTCCTAAGTGTGTGGAGATGAGAACAGGATGATGTGGTGGAGCAGTCGGACATGAGATATTTTTGAAGGACAAATCATACTTCTTTGACTATTTTGATTATCGCGAACAAGTGCTTACTTTTAGGTGTTTTATTTAATAGATTCGATTTGGGCAAGTATACATTATGAAGACACTATCCTCCAAAAGCAAACAATGACATACGAGGAGCGTCTAATAGATTATTGCACATGAAACGCATCCATTGTTTTCAACGACTTCCCAAATACAACGGTCGTAGCCGTACAACTTCAGCTGCCCCAATGTCTTGTTCTCCCCATAATCAACCGAATTTTCCGCAGCAAGAGTAACATTCTGCTGTAGCTCATCGCTTAAAACTACCTCCAACTCTTCATTTTTGCTGAATTCTATCTCGTTTCTATTCAACAAAACTGGCTCTGACTTCTCTGTATTTACCTCATTCAAGAAGTCCTCTCTGTATTGATGAAAAGCCATAGAAGAATCCACAGAAGGTGCATCATGTTCTGGACGGGTTTTGACAACCCAATTACACTTATTCCATTGCATAAACTCCAATGTCTTAACAATCCCACCGTTGTGAAGAATGATTTTTTGCAACACACCTCCCTTTTGGTTTGGCGGGTTCAATTTGTAGAGAAAATCAATACCATGTCTGAAATAATTGTGAAACTTGTAAACGGACCCGGAGTCCAGATCTGACGCCGTCGAGGATGAGAGGTGTTTGTGGATCAGTAGGCGCGAGTCAAACTTATTGAAATACGCATCTGGGGGCCCAAGGATGCGAAGAATATCCTGTTGAGTCGATTTTCCAATTTCAATTATAGCCGAAGGCGTCTTGTTGTGTGAATGGAAATGGATCTCGGCAGTGCCGGTGCTGAGAGTTACCTCGAGCTTTTCGATAGATAGCTCTGTAGCGTCTCCGAGCTTTTTTGAGTCTTCATTGCTGTGGGCCCTTTGAATCAACTGCGATGTGAAGTTTTCATAGTTGTCGCCCTTGAAGATTGCTACTGCCATGCATTGAATATCGCTTGGGCGATGCCAATTAGTGAGTTTTGCGAGGAGATCATTCTTATTTTCATCCTCGCATAATTGATCCAAGAGCTCATCCAGCCCCAAATTGAACTTAAATGCTACTCCAGGATAGCTTAACAAATAGGTGCGTGTGTTCTTGTCAAGCACGCCCGGGAAGGTTGGTCCGAAAATACGATTATAAACCTCTTTGAGTGTAGGTTTCAGGACTTGTTTTCTTTTTTGGTAGTCTCGCAAGGACTCGCTGCTGTCTAATCTGGCCAACTCGTCATCTGAGGGTTCTGCAAAAATGATGTCATTCAAATAACTACCCTTGTATTTGAGTTTCAAGAATTCGAAATTCAAAATCTCAACTAGGAGCAATTTTTGGTGGCCAGTCGAGCTAAACATGAGTCGCACCCCCAAATTGGGTAATGATACCAAGATTGGTGTTTCCAAATACTTTTTGGCAGAGTATGCAATTTGGAGAGGCTGGCCCATCTCTTTGAGTGTTTTGATACTGTTATACAACAGCTCTCCCAAAGCAATAAAGTTGCTAAGCCCCTCGCCAGGAAAGATCTCTGCTGAAGACATTTTGTTAAATATTATATGTTGATCTTGAAGGTGTGCTTAATGAGGATTTAACGTGAGATATGGTGCTGGTAGTCAAAGCCAATTGTTCGATCTTATTAATACAATGGCTCTCGGTATCGGTTTTGAATAATTTGTGTTGCAGTCGAGTGTGAAGTGGTTGAGGTATGAACGTGGACTAGGAGGGGCTGAACAGATAAGGTTGACTCAATTGTCTGCAGGCTTATCAATAGCAGAAGGAAAAGATGGTTGAAAACGATGCATTCTTCGTAGGAAGAAAATCATAATCCTTCCATTAAATGGTCCACATATATCAGCCACCAATACAGATTCGAGCATGGTTCATGTTCATGAGTACTGGTTCATTCTATGTTTACGATTTCAGTATTGACAATGAGAGGGGGCACTCTTGACAATAATACTTCTTATAGAAAGTAGAAACGTACAAAACTTTGTCTTTACAATGTAAATCTTTCAAGATAAGCGTCGTTGAACTCACAAAATACACTGTTAGTAAACTCAAGAATTTTAACTCTCAATAGAGGCTCTGTGGCCGAGCGGTCTAAGGCGGCAGACTCAAGTTCTGTTATCGTAAGATGCGCGTGTTCGAATCACGCCGGAGTCAGATATCTACTTCCTCTATTTTCTTTTTGCATTTTCTTAGAACTGCCTTTTTATCTCGTTGCACTGAGCTTTTCTTTCCCATGGCAAGTCTCTTCAAGCCCAACTCTTTTTAGAAGTAGTACTATAGGATAGAGTTATAAAGTTCAATTTTACTCAACATACATAAGGATAAGATTGTCTATAATTCATTTCTTATTAATATATTAAATACAAAGTTACAGGCGATTTACTTGTCGCTCTCGCTGTGCGAGGCCTGTTCAACAGGCTTTTGTTCTTCTGCCTCCTTCTTCTCCTTGGCGGCCTCTCTCAATCTCATGACTTTAGGGTCGTTAGATCTGATTGGCTCCAAAACATATGGAGAGGACTTTGGTCCCAATCCATCCTCGTCATCCTCGTAGTAGGCGTACTCACCAATCTCAGCAAGATCAACACCCAACAACTCTTCATCCTCATGCAATCTCAATCTCAAAAATGGAATTCTGTCCATAATCAACAAGATGATGGCGGTGACAGTGAAAGACCAGGCACCAATAGAGACGGAACCAGCCAATTGGTATCCCAATTGAACCCAGTGGCGGTTCATCCAGCCTCCAGCAATGACAGTGGCACCATCGGTAGCGGCAACGTAGTCGGCAGCAAAAATACCAGTCAAGAAAGAGCCAGCAAAACCACCAACACCATGAAGAGCAAAGACATCCATACCATCATCAATTTGAAGAATGTTCTTCAAGTCAACGGCAAAGTTACAGAGAATGGCTGGGACAATACCGAAAATAAGAGAAGTGTAGACTGGAACGTAACCAGCAGCAGGGGTAATACCAACTAAACCGGCAATTGCACCAGTACACAAGCCAACAGTAGACCACTTTCCGCCAGTTCTAAACCAGTCAACGAACATCCAGGTCAAACCACCAGCAGCAGCAGCCAAGTTGGTGTTAACACAAGCGTACCAGGATCTGATGGAAGCGTTACCAGTAGAACCACCGTTGAAACCAAACCATCCGAACCACAAGAAGATGGTACCGAAAACAATGGAAGTGACGGAGTGAGGTTTATATTTTGGAACCTTGCCAGTAATCAATGGGTCATGTCTCTTACCCAAAACCAAGGAGTATGCCAAAGCGGCGAAACCAGAATTCTCGTGAACTGGTCCTCCACCAGCAAAGTCCAAACCACCCATAGTGAACAACCAACCGTTGGCACCCCAGGTCCAGTAAGCAATTGGGCCATAAACAACAGTCAACCAGATGAAAAGGAAGATCATCATTGGTCCCAATCTGGCTCTCTCACATCCGGCACCAACCATCAAGATGGCAGTAACGGCAGCGAACATACCCTGGAACAAGCAGAACAAGATGTCTGGAACAGTAGTAACAACACCGGGGGCACCAAGAACATCCATCAAACAGAAATTCTTCAAGTTACCAAAAAATGGCGAGGTAGAGGTGTGAGTGAAAACGAGCGAGTAACCCCAAAAGAACCATTGGAATGCAGTAAGACAGGCGGCCATGATAGAGGCCCACAAAAGTGAAAGAGCATGCTTCTTTCTACTGAGACCCGAGTATAGCAAACCGATACCTGGAATCATAATCCACACCAACGCACTGGAAATACCGACCCAGACCATGTCTGCAGCCACAAACTGTTCATTCAAGTTTGTTGTAAGCGAGTCACCACCGGTTCCTTCACCGGTGAAGTCTGTGCCATTAATAGTCATTTGATTTTTGTAGTCTGAAAAGCTAACAAAGAGCGAGAGATTTTGCGGTGGCTACAACCGTATTTATGTGTATGGCTGCGAATTAGAGAGATAAAGAGAAGATAAGGGCAACCAATCAATGCGCCAGATAGGACGTATGCCTGCACCGATACCGTTTCAGATGTGTACCTGCAGTACGTTGGTATTACGCATGGGTGGAATAATGGCTTCTGTGCAGTGCAAAACTCACTATCTCAACTCAAACTCAGATTTCCTGCAGAACCTGAATGTTGTTGATGTGCAACCAGGCGCTCCCTGTTGACCGTTTTTTCGAATAATTGGGCATCGGGTAAGGCAGTTCTTTAGGTGTGGTGACGCACTGCCTGCAGAATTTTGGTGGCTTCCCCGGCTTTTCTGTTGATGATTGGTTGCCGAACTAGCTGCCTATCTACAGGAGAAACCGTGTTAGAGATAAGCTCATGAACTTGGTATGTAATTACAATGACACAACTAAAGAGTGGGTATACTTGTGCCAAGAACGCAAAACAAGAAAATAAGTGGAGAATATACTTCCAGATCTTGTGAATCTTTTGCAAATATTTTCCTTGGGCATTGCCTGTGAACTGTGAAGAGGGTGAGATCTGGTCACTGGCCGGTGAATCAAAATGCGAATATCTATGGAAGCAGGAAAATTCGAGCCAGTAGTATGGTTTGAGAATTTATGATCGGGGTAGATACAACAATTGTGACGTTGGTCTTAGAAAGCCACATCAGTCCGTTGACATAATTGGTCGGAATGTTTTGTTTGTGGTCTGTCTGCACTGGGACAAATTATGTGCGTTGACGTATGCGCGGGCACCTATCGCGTGGACTGTGATTGAACGGATAAGTTTCACGAGCTCTATGGAAACCAATCTGAGCCTTGTTTTCGCTTTGTTTCTTTTTTATTTTGTCCCTCTAGCTTTTCTTTTCGTTTCATTTCGATTCTGATTCCCGAGTGTATCTATCTTGCATTGCTACAATCAATGCAAATGAGTGGCTTCCTGAGGGCATTTATTTGATGTTGCCTGGAGCGATGCTTCCTTCGGCTCGGATGCATTTCCAAACTCGCCGCGCCATAACGAGATCTTGTAACTTCAGTATAAAACGAAAAGTAACATATTTGTAGTTCATCGGACACAGGAGGACCGATCATTTCTTAAGTATCCTCGTGATTTCAATTTCGTCTTACGCGCCGGTGGTCTACTTTTCCTCTCATTTTGAACACGTCGTTGGTTCTCGTTTAGCCACAGACTCAACGAAACGAATAGCAACAATATGCCAATCTTGGAGACGGCATCTCGGACCCATCGTAGTTTTTTCAATTTATGTCTGCTCCCATCTTGAATCGATTTTTCTTTCCAATTTATGCGCTCTTGACTATGGCACAGTATTCCATCATTTACGAAATTCTTGTTCAGAAACAATCAGAGTCTTCCGAAAAGAAAAAGAAATATCAAAAGATACAACTTTTGCAAAGATCCATATTAATTTTCATATCTTCATTTTTTCATCCCTCTTTCATCATCAAGCCCCGTGCTTCTTGTTCGTTTCTGTCGCACTCGCAACCTCACCCTAGCTATACCCAGATCCCATTCCGGTCCCGCGCCCAATTTACCACTTCCCCATACAATCTTTGTTCAGCCTCTAAGCAATTGCCCACGATGGCAGACTTTCCCACCACGATCTTGACTTCCAAGTCACCTGAGGATGTTGCCAACTTCCTTCCCAAGTCTTTGCAGCTGAGCCAGACACTCATTGAACAGAATTTGGTGGCTTGGTTTTCCAATTACCTGAACATGATCATGCGCTATAACCACGACCTAAACACATTGGTGGCGAACGGGAGACATTTTTTCACTTCTTCTGAAGGCGAATTTGGTGCCATTGACAAGATTTGGAATTGTGTGGCTCTGTGTGTGATGTCACAGATCCACGTCAACGACCTGCTTCTCAGAACAATCAGAAACGATATTATTGGGCCTTTCAACGCCGCGTTCAAAGAGGATTTCAAGTACTCGGAACTTTTGATCAATTCGCAGGAATTGTTGCAGATGCTGGGTAGCATGGACGATGCCGAAGGTGCTTACAACTGGAACGTTAAAGCGCCAGCCATTCTTCTGAACTTCGAGAATTATAAGCGTTTTGAGAAAGATTTGCTCTTCAACGCATTTATTGCGTATTTGAATGTGGTCAACTCCAAGAACGCAAGCCTTCTCTCTAAGAACGAAAATGCTGTGAACTTCATCTTAAAGGAGTTTAATATTGACAAGGAGATGGAGAATTACACTGATTTCATGGTAAAAACCAAAGTAGAAGCTCCTCCAAAACCCGCTCCTATCGTTAAGGAGACACATGCCCCTCAGAAGAGTAAGACAGCTTCCTCTGCCGCTTCCACAACTTCTGGTGCATCATCTTCAAACAAAGAACGTCGTAAATCCAAATTGATGCTGAAATTCGGCTCTATCATGGGCCGCAAAAAGAAGAGTGGCGTATCTCACTCAGAAGCTATTCCAGAAGACCGATCCGTTGCTTCTACACATTCAAGACAAAACTCTCACGTTAGTAAAGCGGAGACCAGAAATTCTTTGTACCAACCACCTGCACCAGTAAGCAAGTACGGTCGCAGAGACAGCGCTGCTGCTAGCTTTTCAGGCGCAAAACCTTCTTCAGTGTCAATACCTCCTGCTGCTCATGCCGGTTCTTCTACCACTCCTGCCGCTACCACTGCTCCAGTGCCTGCTGGCCTTGCAGCTCCAGATGAAAATACCTTCACGGAAGCATCTGCAGCTCAAGGGGTCTCTTCTTCTCCTCCTCCTCCTCCAGCTGTTGCTCAACATGTTGACCGCACTCCCACGTCTATCAACTCGAAGCCCATGGTGCCAAGTAAGGGCACTGAGAAATCTTTACTGACTTCAACTGCCCCAATTACCGATGAAATTGTGTCAAGCAATGTTGCGTATGCCGAAGATGAGCCAAATATTGAAAAGTACACATCCTCAGATGATGAAAGTGACGGGCCAACTGATACAAATGGACACCGCTTGTCGCTTCTCAAAGCAAATGATTTGGGAAACACCCCCAAGATCAATCCAGAAGAGGTTCCAAGAGCGGCCTCAGCTGGGAAATACAGCTTTGAGTATGGCGATGAAGAGAAATCAATTTCTACTCCCACCCAAACTCCTAGAATGACAAACACTGACTTCGAAAGTGCTACTGAGGCTCTGCTTCCGGTTTATGACGATAGTACAGCAAAGGCTGTTGCACCGGAGAAGACCGACCATATCCGCCCTCCTCCACCTCCTCCACCTTCAAGAAAGAAGCATCCTACGACGCAAGAGGAAAGAAAAGAGACACCTTTACCTACAAGCAATAACTTTGTCCCGGCACATGATGGAATGTCTTTGAGAAGTCAAATGACAGGAAGCTCTTTGCTCAAGCAGGACTACTTCAAACATTTTGATGCTGCTGATGACATTTCGCGCCCTGGATTGAATACTTCCATTGCCGAAATTGTCAATGTAACAATAACCAGAGGTCTCGTTAGCAAATGTCAAGTTTTGGGAGAAGTTGCTTTCAACTACAATTCCAGTGAAGCACTGGACTACGTTGCCGTAAAAATTCCCTCAAAGTTTAACAGGTTTTTGCTCAATGAACAATTGATGCACGAGACAAGTAAGGGCGTTTACGCTTTGAATGTCAATCCAATCTTGGGCAAGACTCTTGGTGGTATTAAGTATCTGCTTGATATAGATCCGCAGGAAGTGCCAATTTTGATCAAACAGATCTGGAAAACTGAAGAGACTCAAGCAAGTCTCATAGTCAAAATCATCATCAACCCAGCTTACAGCTCCCAAATCAAACTTGAGAATTTCGTGGTATCTGCTTCTTTGGATACTTCTGTATCATCGACCTCGGCTTCTTCAAAGCCGGAAGGTTCTTTTAACAAGGATGCAAACAGAATTACTTGGCGCTACTCTAAACCATTGATTCTCTCAGCATCAAATCCGGAGGAGAAATTGATTGCGCGTATCATGACAAATGGCCAAGCGCGAGAGTCAGCTGCTGGTGTTCGGTTGAAATTTAGCGTCAGCCTGCCAGAGAAGTCATTTGCAAAAATCTTGGATATGGATGACAAAATGCTTCCAAGTGTCATCAATTTGAGCAGTGGTAATTATAGTTCTCACTTTAATTGAGCTTCGTCCGCTGCCAATTGTGGCAGCAAATACTTGAGTTGACCAAATTGTATCACTACAAATCCCATCCTATTCCACAAAATTATCAATTGAAAAAAAAAAACATTAACGTTTTGGGATATTTAAATATTGAAATACTACATACACTGTTATAAGCACAAGTGGTAGATGGGGCACACTACATGATTTAAGGCCCAAGTCGTGAAGAGAGTCTGATCAATGATTAAAGTTGTGAATACTATTTAGATTATTTTTGAGTGCTTGATATCTTTCCGAAGTCTGTACACCAAAAGCGAGAGCCCCGCCATGAGAATAAAGAATGGTAGGGAAACCCATTTCACAACTACACTAAAAAACTCAGAGGAGTCATTCTTTCCCTTCATCTCTCCAGCATACTCCATGTATTGTTTCAGGATTGTCTTGTGATTCGCCATGAGAAGATCGACTTTATCTTCGATGTTATGAGTCTCCATTTGGTGTACTTTGATTTCATCAATTACCTTCTGGTGTAATACTCCAACAGAACTCACCATCTCTTTGAAATGCGAGCGCAAAAGAGCCTGGAAGTCTTCGTGAGTTTTTCTCATATCGAGTAAAACAGCCAGTTGCTCGCTTTGAACCTTCTTTACCTCTTGCAAGGCTGAGGAAAGCTCGGAGACCTCAGAATTATCAAATTTGCCGAGAGAATTTTCAAGAACATTGAGTTTGTTTGTTATTTCAACGATGTGCGCAGATACCTGGGAAAAATCAACTGAGGATCCTCCATCATTCGTTTTCTCCATCAAGGACTTCCTGTTGAAGTTTGGTTGTTCTGCATTAGAATGCTCTGTGGGTTGCGAATCATCGATTTGCGTAACAGTGACCATTTGAACCAATCCTTCCTTGATGAGATCATGATCGTCAATTGCATCCTCTGTCACCTCATTGTAACTATCCAATTTGATCAATTCCCAATATTCTTGAGACTTTGCATCTACAGAAGCCGAGACACCAAAAATGAAATCATTCTTGACGTTGGCGAGCGAAATTTTATCGGTTCTGAAACATAAGTTGTTGTCGACCTGTACCTTAAATACCTTGTTTTGGCCCGAGTAGGATAAACGTAACGTGAACGGGATCAGAGAGTCAAGATAATTGATATCGCATTCTCCAAGAGCATCAGCTTTCGAGTTTTGTGGAGCCTTTGTGCCATCGTTGGCAAAGATCTTCAATCCGCGCCCCTCTTTATTGTTGAACAAAAACTGAAAACCCTCATATGATTTGGGGCCACCAAAATTCTCTGAGTTTTGCGGTAAGTTTGACTCTATTAACCAAAAAGAGAAGCCATTGGAGTCGAAGTACAAATGATCCTCCACCTCGACATTCTCAGAGTTTCTGAACACGACTTCAATGGTCCAGTCATCCTTTGTATTACTCAATGCATCACGAGACCAAATTGATCCAGAGCCATCTTTTACTATGAGTCTTCCTTCTTCTAACACCATGTTTCCTTTGACGCTCCAATCCGGTGACAACTCGTTAAGGCTATTCAACTTGACAAGGTTCGGAAGCCGAGGCGGCTGGCTCTTTCCCAACTTTTGTACATGTGATTCAGGTATAACAGCATAGGCAGATAGAACTTGTAGAAAAATCGGGAGGAGCTGCATCCTAGGTGTCTTTGGCTTTGTATGATATGATCTATAAATGTCCACAAAGGTGTGCATAAAATAACGTGGAGAAAGTGACAATTGAATAATAAATGCCAATCTAAAATCGCCGCCAGACAAAGAAATAATTCACATGCCAAATTTTCAACTCACAATCTTCACAATTACTTTTTTTCCCTCAAGCTCTTGTGTCATTGTAGTGTCTTTCAGCACCGGGGTAATCAAGGAAGCAGTAAATGCTTAGTATACCTTTACTGAAATTTTTGAGCCCAGAGCGGAATTATGGTGGCTCTTCCTTGAACCCGTAATTTTATTTTGCGATTAATACTTTGAAAATTCTAAGTTTGTCACATTCACAAAAATCATAGTTCCTTGCGAGAAACTTTAAAGTGAGATTTTGTTCGAGAAATTCTCTCTCGTCATCAAAAATAAAATTCAATGGAATGAGATTGGCGGAGCCAGAATATCGTAAATAAGGGGTATTTTGCTCAAATAGGGAGTTTTTTTAACATCCCAGGACTTACCTTAACACTTAAGAAACGAATTTGTGCTATGACTCTATTTATACACTAAGGAATAAGAACAACAACAATGTTTTAGAAGATATCGGAAAATTAAAATGGCTTTCCAGTTACGTGGTCACTCGTAACAATTGGGAGCGCTTGAATTCAAAACTACACTATCTGTGAGCGAAGGCATAAAAAAGCACAAACCAGACGGAATTTCTATATCATCCTTGGTTCTTTCTGCTTATACCACGACGTGGCTTCCATACACCTCCAATCCTCTTCTTCGCGGCGCTATCAATATATGGGACTATAGGCTCAAATCTATCCATTGTGACCATTTCAACAGAAGGTATAACGCCCTCGCCTCTTGCCAAAATTAACCTTTTTCCTTTTTCTAGATGTATCTGTAGCTTTTCAGGACAACTTGGATCCAGAGGCAAGTACAAATTCACAAAATCATTGTCTAAATCCAACGAATGGACCAAACATAGGCAAATGAATTGGCAATTCATCGAAAGAAAATCCAGTCCATTGAGATATAGTCCATCTGTTTTAAAATTCTTTTTGGGAGAAACAAAAATACCCATAATCGTAGCTTCGGCAAGTTTGTTCGTTTCGAATGCCAAAGATGAATCATCGAGATCGTAATTCAAAACACTTATTGCCGAAATATACTTAAAAGACAATCTGGAGGGCAGTTTAGAGATGATGGGTTTGAAATCAAAATTGCCCTCCTCGGTTTGGTGAAAATGTAAAAGCTTGTTACGCACAAAAAGATCCTTTTTGCTGATTTCAGAACTCTTCCTCACTGCTCTAAGACTTTTAACGGCTGTGAATTCTTTGAAGGGAGCAGTAACTTCTGAATCCGGATTGTCCTGTGCCTCAAAGGCATCTGAAGCCTCGAATCCGTTCAACTGCACAGCATTTCTGTGAGTCAAGTAAATAAGATGGTTAGCTTGGAGAAGCTGGACTATTTTTGTAAGAATGTCTCTACCATAGCCTTTGATATAACTCGGGAATTTAACAATGAGTGGGACGCGATCTGAGCCCTGATGATGCTGAATGAGTTCTTCACAAAGTTGCAAGTATCGCAGTGGCGAAGACAGGTAAGATTGGAAGCCCCAATAGAAATGCAAGTCTTTCGGATTAGAGCCCTTTTGCGAGGGGAGGAAGCTTCCATACACCGGCTTCGAATGCAACGTGTATGATAGACATCCTGGAATCAATGCACTAGTTGACTCAGGATCTAGGTCCAAGTAAGCTACCTCTAGATTTCCTAGCAGAAGAGCTGTATTCAAAAGAGATTTTGCGATGGTTGTTTTCCCGCTTGTGGGCACCCCATAGACTACAAGAGTACTGCTTTCTTTTGCAAGTTTGACAAGAGATCGCTGAGTATGTCTATCAAGATACACAGAAGTGCAATTTATGATCAGATCTGGAAGAATTAGCTCGAATGAGTATGCACCCGAACTCCTGAAGTAATGATCCTCCAAAGGTGGATATAGGTCACCAATCTCAGGTAAGCCATTATCAACATTGAAGATTTCGATAATAGAATCGTGACTTGGAAAAAGTTGATTAAAATCGTTACTCTTAAGCTCTGATCTACTCTCGGAACAGCTGCAGGATATAATCGGTAGAGACTCAGAAGAGTTTGTAACTACGAGGTGCGACGAACCTACAACCACAGGGTGTAAATTATTGAGTAAAATAGCTCCACTATGAACTTTGAGCGTGTAGTTCCCTCTGAATATTAGGTATTCGTCCTTATGCAACCCATGTAGTATTGAGTTGGGCTTTAATATAGTGTTTGAGAACGAAGGGACAAAAGAAGAGCATGTAGCCATGGACTCGAGGAGTATCGGCAGAGCATCCACTTTTGATTCAACATGGACTTCTGAAGAAGCCGGCTTGAAGGCAGCAAACGCGCTCATCGACTCAGTAGGTCAATTGCAAATGTGTGTACTCACAATCCAAATCTGGCGTTACGTAAGCGGTGCACTGGTGTAAGTTTTTGTGTATCTTTCCTAGGCGAAGTGGACAAAGTAGATACCCTGCTCGGATATGATTTGTGTCATTTTTTATATTGAATTTTCTTTTTTCATTGTACGATGTGGTAGTGTTTTTAAACTGAAGCTACTGGTGTTGTTCGTTCTTGACGGTTATCATGCAGGAACGCTGTGTATTATCAACAACCGTTATTCTGAAACCACTGAATATAGCGGAATGCTTTTACAATTTGTCTGATGTTTTTCAATAAATCTTGAGATTGAGATTCCTTGACGTTGCTGTGTCCAATTGATGACTGAGTTTCATGCTGTCTCTGAGATTAAAACTTACCTACTCGATTATTTATCTGCTCATTCAAGGTTGGGCAAATATTAGATTTCTCAATCGGCGCATAGATATATGAGCCAGTTTTTATGGACTTAAGTGGTCTTATCAGTTGTTGAATTGTCATAGAATCCACGCACATAACTGCATGGAATTCGTGGAAACAACTGAAGACATTGGCATCATTCTGAAGAGAAATTCATTATTTGTACATTCCTGGAAAATATCTTGGAAAGAGACAAATTGGTTGTTAGTAAATTCGGTGTTTTATCTCAGATTGCTCTGCGTGGAATGTTCTGCTGAGGCATATAGTGTCACAGTGTGTGACATTCACTGTTTCTTCATCCTCATTTTCCTAGAAAAGCGATGCTGTTCGTGGTTGATCATTGCAATTATTTCTTGGGCATTCTATTGAGTGCACTCATTGCAATCTGGCTTCGCCAAATTATTTTACCACCATCAGATTTTCCCAAAAGTATTCCAACAATCCCTTTCTATGTCTGCTTCTTGCCAATAATTTTCAACTGGGACCAAAAAAGTATTTATGAGAAGCATTTTCGCGAAAAAGTTGAAAAGTATGGCGCAGTGAAAGTGTATTTTGCATCTAGGTGGAACATTCTTGTCACTAAACCCGAATACGTAAAGACAGTTATAAGTCACAACGATATCTTCGAAAAAAGTGGAAATCAAGAAAAAATACCACATGCTGTCATCGCAGAATATTTGGGTGACAATCTTATTTCTGCTGGAAACGAAAATTGGGCGAAATATCGTTCATTGACAGAAGACAGTATTAGATTTCCAGACATGAGCCCACTCGAGAAAAATGTCGAACTTCTCCTACAAGAAATAAGCAACTCTCTACCAGCTAATAAAACCATGAGAGTCAATGAAATATTCCAGAAATATACCTTGTCTTGTGTGGGCGATTGTATTATTGGTAGTGATCTTAGGACGCCCTTGAACGGTGTGTCTATACAAGAGAGAATCAACTATTTGAAAAATCAAATCTTCAAACCATTGTTCATGAATTTCACCTTTCTCGACAAGCTTCCAATTCCAAGTAGAATCAGAGCCCGCAATGCTGTCAGAGAATTCAAAAAATTATTCTTTGACAAAATTCTAGCAGATAAGACTGTTGAAAACTCTAACAAATTGGGCCCCTCATTAGCAGATGGATTTGAGAAAAAAATAATCACAAAACAACAATTTCAAGATAATGCTATGATAGCAATGGTAGCTGGGCATGAAAATCCCCAGATTTTATTGACAACTGTCATATATCTTCTTTCGAAACACCCTTCGATCCAGGATAAATTGAGATGCCTTCTCAATCAGAACACCAATTATTCCGAAAATCCATTCTTGGATGCAATTGTATATGAAGCTTTGAGATTGCTTCCTCCAATTGCACAACTCATCAATAGAGTCACAAGACAGCGGGTTTTTTTGGGAAAGGATCTTGTTATTCCAAAAGGTGTTTATATCGGAAATAATTCTTTATTTACCCAAAGAGACGAGAAGTATTGGAAAGATGCTGATGAGTTTCGGCCGCAAAGATGGGGAACGACTAAAGAAGAGATCAACAAGAGATTTAGATTGGCACAGTCAAACTGTACATTGACAGCGTTTCATGGACGAAAAAGATCTTGTCTCGGACAACTTTTCGCTTTGGCTGAGGTGAAGATCGCTGTTGTTGCCATTGTCAAAGTTTACAAATTGAGCCTCGACCCAACTTGGATCGAAAGATTCACACCTTCAGGCCCATTAGTCCCTGTTAATCTCTCTGTGCATTTCGAAGAAGTGCAAACTCATGCTGAATTGGATTGATTAGTGCTATTTAAGGGCTAGTACACAGACATGGTTGAACAAAACATTTTAATACAGATGGGTTTCGTTTCATTTTATTATAATTCTCACGTTTTGATTGTTTTATATAAGCCCATTTATTCAGCGATAAGCAGCACGTTATAGCTCAAAAATGGCTGCCAAAGTCTGTACACAGATGCATATTGTAAGACGTTATAGAAAAAAATACAATTGATTAGTGTAGGATCTTTGCAGAATTATTACGGATTTTCGGGAAGGGACCACAAAATTATCTACACCTTGTCCATACATGCTCATCAAAGACCGGCCCTATTGATAAGGCGGGCTGCAAAGAGAACAATTCTCAGAACGAATTCAATAGCAGAAAAAGGTAAGTGTTGAGGACTACCAAACTCCGGAATGAATATTGTATTCTTTGAAGGTCTGCTTGAATGGGATTGAGCTACAAAACTCCGTTGAGGAAGTTGCATATAATAGAATTTAAGAGTGTTTAGTATTGCTTAGAATGCACCAGACTAAATTTCTTTCAATTAGTTAGAACACAACACAGGCGTCACCTAATATTCAGAAGTCTAAGGAATCTGTAGACACGGCGCATCTCAATTTCAATGAAGCTGTATATTCTATTCAATCTAGAAAATACCACGTCTCCATTATCACCCCTGCTGAACAGTAAAGGGATCGGAAAGGTATAGTTGCCAATCGTTGAAATTCGAAAAGTCTCCAAACGGCTTTAATGCCCGACACAATATCCTGAACTTACCATTAGGAATGTGAGAACCAGAGGAAAGACCCAGAAATCCGAAGAATGACACTTGGGAGCTTATAGCAGCAAATTGAATAGGAAATGCAACTGGGCCCCCCATCTTAGTATTTGTCACAAGTGGTCCGATAAAGCCATTGCGTTCACTAGTCATTGGGTACAGATACGTGGACAAATTGAAATTTTGTTCAACAAGGTCATATGAGTAAAATTGGGTACCAAATCGGATGTTATGATAGACAACAGGGGAGTCATCTTGGTTTGGTGCGAAATTATGATTCCAGCTAGTAAGGTTCTTCAATTTTCCCAGCAGATCCTTGCCGACGATCAAAGGGGGGCCAGCCCATGGACTCCACAGATGAGTGTCAACTTGAATTCCCATGTATGGTACAGTCACTAATTCTCCGTTGTTGCCACTTATATCAATTGCACCTTGAAAAATTGGAGCCTTCGACAGATCCAAATCTGATGGAGGATTGATAGTCACATCAAAGGAAACTTGTTGACCAACTGGGATAGTGAACGTCGTTTCCGAAAGTTCAATCAGTGCCGGAGAATTAGACAATTGTGGAAAGTACGAGGCAACGTTTCCCAGCGAAGCATCCATTGCAAAAACGGAGGGGAGTTCTCTGGTCGATACTGTGTAATGAATATCATAGTTTCCATCGTTCATAACGGTAATTGTATGTTTTGAAACCCTGTGAATTGTATCATTCAACTCAAGATAAGGAGAAGAAAGAATTCTTGTGTTTGTTTCGAAAAAAGAAACAGCATCAATAAGTCCATTTCCTTGCTGGATAACAGGCGCGTAATTTTGTTTGTCAGTGGCAGTGTTCCCTTTAACTGTCAGAGTTAATGCCATGAGTCTTCCTGCCCCAATCAAACGATTCCTGATTTCCAGAGGGTCGGTTCGACCATTTGCACCCAAAAACAAGGCAATTACACCTGATATGTACGGACACGCGAAGGACGTACCTGAAGAGATAGAGTAGCCACCACCAATCTTTGCTCCCAATACATCCCCACCAGGTGCAGCAATATGGGGATAAAACCCTTGGCTGAATGTGGGACCCCAAGAAGTGAAAGAGTTGATTACACCCGAGTATGCATCAGACTTAGGAAGCGCAGATACCGAGGAATCCTCGGTACTAAAGCTAGCCCAAAAGTTGCTACCGTACGTGGCCTCATTATACATCCAATACAAGGCGTCATAGGTGCTCATGCCCCATAATTGTGCTCCACTAGAAGAAAACCTCATATGCGAATATTTCAAAGCGGCTTGTGAGGCAAATACGATAACACCCATGTAACCATACAGATTCGCGGTTTCCAAGATATCGTTTCCATCACACTGTCCTTTGTATCCGGCCATGAACCTGTTTGTTCCATCAACACTGCCACCGTAACTGCCAGCTGTGCACAAATCGCCGAGGTAGTCGACACCGTATGAACCACTTAATCCGAAATTTGATCCATCACTGGAGACATATTGGAAGGGCATTTGATCACCACTCGAAGAATACAACATACCTGACCAACTGAGTAGCTGGTCTGCTTCAACAGAGGCAACTGCAATAACACCTTTACCAGAAGCACCCGAAGATGCACGGTACAATCCATCTGAACCAGAGTTTCCAGCGGCAAAAACGATAGGGATAGTTTCCGCGATTTTAGCAGCAACAAGGGAGACAGGGATGGAAGGATAACCTCGATCAGAACCCAAAGAAAGTGACATTACATCAGGATTTTCGGAGTATGCCTTTATCATTGCTGCCAAGATGATATCGTCAGTGGTTGTTGGCGAGCACCCAAAGACTTTGTACATTTTAATTGTAGCCTGTGGAGCGACACCCATAAGAACATCAGAATTGCCAACAATCACAGAAGAAACAAAAGTTCCATGTCCGATACAATCAGTCGAATCATTCTTGGGATTCCTTGGATTATCAGTAAAATCGTATCCGGGGACTAAATTATCAGCAAAAGCTGGGTGTTTACTGTCCACACCTGAATCAATCACTGCAATTCTGACGCCTTCTCCCCATAAATCATACAGGTGAACCTTATCGACTCCAGTCAAACCATGGGGATTCCATTTTGCCTCGGTGGTATCCTCCACCTTGAAATCTAAAGTAACGTAGGATGCTTCCCAAGCGTCCTTGATACCCGGGAGAGCTTTGATTTCCTCCAATGTTCTCGCGGTAGAGTTGCGAATATCCAAGGAAACACCATTGAAAATTGGAGAATCAAATTGATTGTTGATAGACACTTCGAGGCCTCCCTGACGCAAAGAATCCAAAGAATCTTCACTGTTAAATCCCAAATCGAGTTCGACAATATATTTTCCAACAGGCTTGTTCAAAGCCAAAGGCTCGGCGTCAGTAACCTCATCGAAGGTAAGGCCCAGAGACGTACCAAGAATTGCTAAAGCTGTTAACACCCTCTTGAGTATCATAGTAGAATTTGTATTCGTGATGGATAGAGAATGAAGAGCTAATTGACTTTCTTTTATAATGATTTTGAGTCGATTTTTTCTGTTTGGTATCCTTTGTCGTCAATTTTGCAATGGCTGTGTGACTTCAAATTCACATTGTTGACATGGCATAAGTGAGAGCAACTGAATTGTTCTTCTGCCAAGAGTCCATGTGTCTCGTCATTCGATTCTTGTGGTCGAGACGGCATTTTGCAAGTATCGTTTAGATGATTTGAATTTTTGAGTAGACAAATATTTCAAGCTACCAAAAAGGATGTAATTCAAAGTAATGACTACATGATAGTAAAGGGTAGTTCAATGCCCGAAATTGACTTGAACCCCTGGTTTCGTTTGATAAATGTCTGTCTCGATGTCAGTTCCCAGTGTCCGAACTTTGTCGATCCCCATTTAGATGTACTGCGTATCCATGCATTGTCCACTCTTGAGAAATAGCCGCGTCAAATGAGTTGATCATACCATACTGAAATTTGCATTTAAAAAACTTTAAAAAAGTTGCTGACCGGAGAGTCAAAGTTGTGGATGAAACTTACTGTCGCAGCATTTCGGTAACAACAAAGGATATTGGATACAATGACATCTACCAAATTATATTTAGGGCAAAAACTTTAAATGTACAGGTTGATGCGGTGGCTCAATGGCAGAGCTTTTGATTCCAAATCAAAGGGTTGCAGGTTCGATTCCTGTCCGTGTCACTTTTTTGTTGTATTTTTCATACATGTGTGTTTTTTTCTCCATGATTCACTCAATAATTCTCAGTTCATGGCCAAAAAAGTAAAGAAGGCCGTGGCTGTTGAAGCACCACCGCAGAATGGAAAGCAAAAAAAATCTAAATCTCAATCCCCCGCCCCTCCACAAGATGCTAATGCTCCTGCCAAACCTCAAAGAGGCCTAGCGATAGGAGACAACTTTGGATGGACAGGAAAACTACCAGCAACTCTACTTTTTGAATTTGCTCAGAAGCAGAAATGGAACAAAGTCATTATTGACATGCGCAAAACCTCGAAAGGTTTCGTTGGTGTTGTCAATTTGCTGTGGGAGAATCCAAAGACAAGAGAGACCATTCACCTTAAATGGCAACCGGACTCAGATCTTCTCCCGCCCCGAGAGACAACAAATGAAGCACGCCATTTTGCTGCTACGTATGCGATGTTTAGAATCAACTACGTAAAGAACATGAAGATGGTCTTGCCCACGTTGTTTAGAAATTACTGGTCAGACATGGAAGCCAAAAGACTTGAGCTTTTGAAAAAAGACAAGGCATTTCATGACAAAATCTATAACGCCAATCCATTCCAGGTTTACTTGGACAATGCAGCGGCTCAGGAGATGAAAGAGCGGGAAAGAAAGGCTAGAGATAATACTGAGGCCAAAATACGAAAACCGACTACAAGTGTATTATTGGAAGATACTCCAAAGCCAAAGAGCAGGCAAGAGACGAAGACTCCTGCCATAAGAGATCCTCTGCTCTTGAAATCGCTTCATTTCAGTAAGAAAGCTTGGGAAAATGCGCCATTTGTCGATTTTTCCGCCGACATCCGTGCTTCGATTGAAAATTCAATTAAGCGCCACATATCCTGGGTCGAATACAATGAACATAAAAGAGTTGATAAGGGCCAGAGTGAATCTTGGATTTCTCAGCTCTCTCAAATTGGCTTCCGTGACTCTCATGTTAGGGAAGCTTTGCATCACACAAACACATTCATTGATGCCCTAGAGTGGCTTCTTTTTCATGTGCCAGAGGACGATCTACCTGATTTCTTCACGAAAAGAGATGAAGATAGTTCATTGTCTTTGAAGATTTCCACTGATATAAAGACTGAGTACATCTTGCAGAGACTTGCCCAGTCTGGATATGATAAAGACGAAATACAGGCAGCACTCAAAGAATGTAATGGTGACGAACATTTAACAGCTATCTCGCTTACACATAAGATTGCCGGCATTGAGTTCTCTAACTCCGAGCTTTCAGATACTAATCTAGATCTCTGGATAGAAGAATTGGATGGAATATCCGCCATTGGAAGCAACAAAGTTTCATATGCAGCTGATTCAAAGAAAATCGCAACGTTGTCATTGAACATATCTGATATTACTGCCGGCATGTTACTGGTGAAATTGTTTTACCCCACTGTATATCCTGATCAATTTCCTGGCGTCCAGATAATAGTTAACGATGCTTCATTCAAATTAGCGAGTTACATCAAACTTTCTATTGTGAGACAATTATACGAGAATTTGCAGAGCAATAATCTATTTGGTGATTGCTTTTTGTTTTCTTTAGTTGAATGGTTAGAAAACAATATCACTGCAATCATTAAGAATCCTGGGAGTCTAGTTGTCAATAATTCTGTCTCCAAATCGACAAAATTGATAAAAAGCAAGGAAAAAACCCCACATACCGTCAAAAAATCCAGGGATGATCGTCTTCTGCCGGCTGACATTGAAAAGATTCGCTCTGAATACGAGGAGACACAAAAGTCAAAAGAACTTATCGCTTCTGTATGTCGCCGAAAGCAATTACCGGCCTGGATGAAGAGAGAAGAGTTGGTTGAAGTAATACTGTCCAATAAAGTCACACTTGTCACTGGAGAAACAGGTTCAGGAAAAAGTACACAAATTGTTCAGTTTATTCTAGACGCGCTTTCAGAAAAAGGCAATTTCGAGAGCAAAATCATTTGCACTCAACCTAGGAGAATTTCGACAATAGGCTTGGCTGAGAGAATATCCGAGGAGCGTTGTCAAAAAGTTGGCGAAGAGACTGGATTTATGATAAGAGGCGAAAACAAAACACTGAAGAGAACTCGGTTGCTGTTCGTAACCACTGGAATACTTTTACGAATGCTTCAATCCTTTTTATCTCCGACTGGTGGCAACTCGACAATGTTTGACAATTTAGAGTTCATATTCATTGATGAAGTGCATGAGCGTTCGGTTGACAGTGACTTTCTCTTGAACATTTTAAGAAAAATTATTGGCAAACTCCCTAAACTCAAAATTGTCCTCATGTCCGCTACCATCAATCCAGAAATATTCATTAGGTACTTTCTGTCTAAAGTCCACACCATCCACATCGAGGGCCGAACATTTCCTATCAAGGATATTTATCTTGATACTATCCTTACTGAATTGGACTACTCTATGACGACATATGATGATCAAATCATCAAGCCAAAGGCTGATTCTCAATTTTTCAAGAGTGGAAAACTCAACAATGATTTAATCGCAAAGTTGTGTGTCCACATTGATACCAAATTGAGAGAAGAGGAAAACTCAGGTTCGATTCTCATCTTTCTACCAGGAATAATGGAAATAAATACCTGCATTCGAAAGATAAACGAGGAGTTCCGTATTGCTGGCAAAAATGTCTGGTCTTTGCCATTGCATTCCGCCCTTTCTTCCAAGGATCAAAAGCGTGTGTTCCATTCTCCACCACGAGGCTCGAGAAAAGTTGTTGTGTCAACAAATATTGCGGAAACTTCGATCACCATTCCTGATTGTGTTGTTGTTGTAGAGGCCGGTAGGTCGAAGAGTATCTTTTTTGATCCTCAGGCAAACACCACTCGCTTAGTTGAAAATTGGTGCTCAAGGGCCGAAATGTCTCAAAGAAGGGGTCGTTCAGGACGTATTCAGAAGGGAACTTGTTATCATTTGTACACCGAAGAGACACAACTGTCCGTCTTGGCACAACCAATTCCAGAAATCCGTCGTACGAGGTTGGAGAATTTATACTTAGTTATAAAGGCTATGGGAATCAAAGACGTCTCTCAATTTTTGCGAGAAGGCTTGGATCCGCCCGAAGACCAGTCGCTAGACAAAGCTCAATCATTGTTGGGTGAAATTGGAGCACTTGATTCAGACGGAAGCCTCACTCACTTGGGTAAGTACTTGTCCCTTATCCCCACAGACTTGCAAGTGGGGAAACTATTAATACTTGGATGTATTTTTGGTTGTGTTGAGCGTTGTTTGACTTTAGCCGCAGTGTGTTCGAGTGGGTCACCATTCTCGAGCAATTTCGAGATTAAAGATCAAGTAAAAAGGGCAAAAAATTCTTTATCTCGGGGTCAGGGTGATCTCATGGCCTCTGTGTTTGCTTTTCACCAATGGGATTCCTCAACTGGTGGCGAAGGTAAAAAGTTCCTCGCAGAGAATTATTTGTCATACCTTACTCTCCAAGACATAAGATCAAACCGAACTCAGTATCTTCTGACTCTCAAAGAAATCGGGTTCTTGCCGTTTGCATACAACTGTGATGAGCTTGAGAAATACAATAAGAATAGTAACAATTTCACCATTCTTAGAGCAATAATCACTGGATCATTCACACCACAATTGGCAAGAGTTCAGTTACCAGATCCAAAATATGCTCAGACCTTAGTTGGTGCAGTGGAAATTGATCCCGATGCCAAAAAGGCCAAGTTCTGGATCAGAAATGAGAAGTACATTGAGCAGATTTACTCTGATATATCCGGAGCTGAAATGCCTGCCTCGAGAGCCTTCATCCATCCTTCTTCTACATTATTTTCTGATTCAGATTCATCTTCAGCGATCCCGAATTTAGAAGATTTAACAATGGAAGATGGTTCTTTTGACACGGAGAAAGCAAGAGCAAATTTCGACCTAACTCCATCAGCAAGAGTCAATTCCAATGCTATACACAAGGCTCCGTTTGTCGTCTATTCATCCGCTAATTACACATCGAAACTCTTTCTCAGGGATATTACTCCTACCAGTACACTAAGTGCTCTTCTTCTCGGAGGTAGAATTTCGTATGATATAGCCGGCTCTATCTCTTCTGGAAGGAGATGTCCAGGTATTGTTCTTGACCTGTGGATGCCCATACGTACCTGGTGTAAGAACGGTGTACTCATAAAAAGATTGCGTACTTTACTCGACCATGTGATTGAGAACAAACTTTCGAATCCAAACTATGAAGAATCATTGAGCGACGATGACGAGGTTTTAGACATAATTATTAACATATTGCGGACTGAACAACGCTCAGGATGAAGTTAGATTCTTTTTGAGGTACTACAAAGTGTTTTGAACCATGCTCCATCTAGCAACTATACATTAATCCTTGTATTTCCGAAAATCAGAATTTGTAGATGCTCAATAAGTCAACAATTTCATACATGAATCTCTTGTGTGGGGTGCGATTTCATCAGCTCAGCGTATCTTACCTCCTGAAGTTGTCCTGTGTATAGAGTGATTTTCTATTACTGTCTTTGATCTAAACCTTGGTTTGACGTTTCTATATCTTTTTGTAAGCGATCTTGTCGAGAGACTCTATATTTAATCAGTGGAGCATTTTGCAAGCATCAGGGTTACTCCCGCGTATCATTGGTACGATTTCCAAAGTCTGGCCCGCTCGAAACCCCCCTGTTTTCCGACACTTTCCCACATTTCTTTATCGAATGAAGCCATGCTAACCCTAATGAAATCAGATGATGACAGCACTGTTTCTTCACTAAAACCGTTCAATCTATATGATCGTCCGGAAGATATTATACCGATAGGAGTTGCGTATACCAAAGATCTACCGGATTTGAAAGTTCCAGGCAAAGGTCAAGTCAGATATTTCAAGCCCACCTATATAGGTCGCTTCACATCTGATGATTTCCTCAAGTTGAATTCATCAGACATCACACATAGGAATACCACCCATTCAAATGAAAATGATGAAAAGTTTTCACAAGGCTCTGGCAAGAATGAGAAAAACCCCGGCCTGAGTAAACTTGTGGTCCGATTGAACTTCAATTCTTCGCAGAGTACGTCGCAACCGAGTAAAGTGATAAAGGTTCAGATAAATAAGAGTGACATTTCACAAAACAGTTCTAAGAAAAGTAGCTCAGAGCCCACTAAGTCTCGGAATGTTACAAAAGCCGTGACTGATTCTGAAGACATCAATCTGACATCAAAGACAGCCAAGGGAGATCGCGGGGAAAGAAAGTCCTTTGGGGGTTCAAACTGGCAATTGGCTGGATGCTGGACATGCCGTGTTCGCCACAAATCATGCCCTCAAGACGGAGAGATTTGCTCAACATGCACTCGATTAAATTTGTTCTGTGACAGGTCTCCTACTAGACCAGATTACATGAAGAATAGAGAATACTGTAAGAAGATGGTCCGTGACATCAAGGAAATTACATCAGTGGCAAGACACAAGGCTCTTCAGGAAGGGAAGAAAACGAGGAATGGTGTGAAAAAGCGCACTCAAGCCAAACCTTAGCTCACTGCAGGTAATTCATCACTGGCGCATTATAGAAAGAACACAATTGATTGTTTTTCCTGAAAGTGACATTATTCTAGTTCCACTTTGCAATATAGAATGCATAGCATTATTTATGGGATCATACATTTATTAATATTGACGAAAATACCCATGTAGACTTGCGAGATGAAGTTATGAAACCTCTATCTCCTCGAGATAGGTATATTCTAAATTAAACTATCGGGCAACCGTCACTTAGATAGCTTATCATTGGTGAAAACATCTCAGATTAGTAAGGTGGTGGCCCCAAGAATTCAATGCCGCCCTTGGAATTGAAGCCTGAGTTGGTGTCATACATCTTCAACACCCGCTTGTTCTTCTCTATCTCTTGCGTTGACCAACCATAAGGATCTTGTGGAATCCAGAGTACTGGCATTTTCGCAGCGCTCACAGGTTGAAAGTATGCTGTCTTGTCGTCCTCGTATGGAGTCACATCATAGTAGAACTTCGGTAAGAGTTCTTTGACGCGAAGAAAAGACATGTAGACATCTGGTCGAAGGAATCGAACGATAAAATTGTTATGCTTTGTTTTCTTGAAGTCTCTATCTGCCATAAGGGGCACTGCAACACTAGTTGAGTCCTCAGGGTGTAGCTTCTCGTCAATTTCTTGTCTAGTAGCAGCATGAACGAGTTTCTCACGGTCGATAAAATCTTGGGAGGCAAAATTTTCCTTGAATCCAAGAATCTTCCGCAGATACTCTGAATGACCCGAGAATGAATGGGTGGTAGACACACCATCTAGAGCCCTCATAGCATCTAGTGGCGTATACTCGATCTGTCTTCCAAAAGCTCTCTTGAGTTGGATGTGAGCAAAGGCGGTGAATCCAAGACCTATCGCTTGTAGTACGATTGGGCCATAGCCTTTTCCCACTATAAACAAACCTAACAAACAAACCTGACCAGTGTAGAGGCCAGTGAATGTTTGGAATAAAGCTTTGGAATAGTGACGTCCACGGCAGTTCGGACTTTCGACAAAAACGAATGAAAGATTGTGAGCGTACGCAATGTAGGATAAGAGCATGGCGGCGGCTGCAAATAATAGGATCATAGGCGCAATGATTGAGAACGCTAGCGAAATACAAACCAAATTAATGAAGATGGGGAAAGTTGTGCCCCAATCCAAACTTCCCAATACGGAAAATCGGTCCCACTTCTTGCGAAGAGTTGTATCAAAAGCGGCACCGAGCACAAAGTAGAGCACCAATCCAACAACTTGGAGAAGAGAACCACCGGCGATAGTAAAAGCTTGCAACAAAAGATAAGAGATATAAAAGTTCGACGATTTGGGTAAATTGTCTGCCAAAATAGAGAGAACAGATGCCGGATTGTCGATTATACTTTGAATTGTTGCCACAGCAGACGAAGCAAGTGCAGTAATCAAAAAACTGTTCACGAACAAAAAGAAGAAGTAAGCATTATGAGTAAATCTCTCCCGCTCCTGATAAGATGGTGCGCCCGCTGTCTTGGCCATGGCTCTAATGAACATGGGCAACAAGGTCAATAACAATGCCAATAACACAGTCGGCAAAAGACCTGTGATGAATCCGAGCAACCATTTAGGAGTTTTCTTGATGAAGCTCAAGAAATGGATCTTTTCTGTTATATAGTTGATATTGGATATCATACCGACAAATGCAACTGGTGTGGCCCAAAAGATCACCAATACGCACACAACAGCAATTGCAATCACATTACGAACGATTTTCTCCCACCAAAATAATCTCATATTCATCCAATCGATATCAGAAGGCTCAACACCAATGTAAGATGGAGTCATGGTAAAAGGCGAATGATTCAAGACACATTGATGGGCAATTTCAGCAGAATACTGATCTTCAAACTCAACGAATATCGAGTTCTTGGGGTGGAACTTTCTATATCTCTTTTGGAGGGTATAAATCTCGTCGTCGAGCGTCTTGAGTTCTTTTCTACAGTACTCAATTGTGTCAATTTTCTTGGAGAAAAGACCGCCCTCACGTTGGCGAGGTCTTTTCTCTTCAGGAACCCAGTGGTCGATACCTTTAACGGTTGCATCCAACAACTCGAACTCTTGAATCAGTTTAGCTGTATCATCGACCTCCAGAGTCTTGTTCTTGTACTTCTTCTCTTTGTTAGCCTTCTTGTCTGCCTTGGATTTATTTTTTATTCCTGTTTTCAAGAGTTTGGTGGTTGCTGCCTCTAGTTGCATTGCCAATGCTTGTCTTTTGTTGACCTTCAGAACCAATTTTCTGACATTTCTTGTAACATAGATGCGCTTGACTCCATTAAATAACTTGAAAAATTGCTTCTCATCCAACCATGAGTCAGGAACAGACTGAAACAATACGGTTCTAGATGACAATTTGGATGCATACAAAGGGGATGTCATAACCGCCGTTCTCAAAGAGTTGTAGAAGTAGAGCTCACGGTAAATTACAAAAATGACACCACCATAAAACACCCAAGACATAAACGCGTGCGCATAGTAGCGGTGCGGATCTTTCACGTTGGAAATTGACAAACGATCGAGACCTCCGTTTCCCCGGCCTCCCACTGCATTGATTGGGAGTAGGACCACCCAGATCAATATACCAATGGCAAACGTCAGCCCCATGACGATAAGATATCTCAAGAATAAGTATCCGTCAAGCCCACATTGCTGGATGAAGAAACTGGGTGGTTTTCGTAGAAGAATGAAGATCCATCGCAACGGATCAAGCGGTAATGGGTCTGGTTTCTTGTCCTCTGGAACCAAATCAAACGAGCTTTTGGGGGCATAAATACGTTTGAATTTTACTCGAAACAAGATAAATGCTCCCATGAAGGCGCCAAAGGTGATGGCGTTGGCCGAGAGCGCCGTAAGAACGGCCAGTGTAGAAGTTCCTTGATTCTCAGACATGCACTCAGCTTAGTTACGATAACACTGTGATGGAAATGTGCGGGGTCTTGTTGTGGTATTGTGTTGAAAGAAAGTGGTGCTGTTTGTGGTTTGTCTATGGCGATTCCGGGCAATATATGTATCACTAATTATAAACCCGAGGACCCACATGCGACTCTTCTGTTGCAGTTGCAGCCCTTCTGGGCCTGTACAGTGGAGTATCTACAGAGGGTTGCGTTCCTGGATCAGAGACCGGGTGCAGGAAAGATGAGCATAACAAACAGAAGCCTAGATGAAGCGGCTTATGAAAGCCGACAAATCCATTGAATGGTCTGAGGTTAATGAAAGCTTTTGTTAAACTCTGAAGGTACCAAATATCTAACTTTGAAGAGCGTGTGATGTAGATCATCAATTTGCAGCCTTATCACCGCGATCTGAATTGATAGTGATGAAATCTATGATACAATCTATGTACAATATTAGTTTTATATGAATTCGATAATGAGTTCGCCTTCGACGGAGTTAAGAGATACGACTCGAAAATCTTGCATTTGCACAACACTGCCAACTTGAAGGTTCTGCTTCTTGAACTCCTCAAGCAAATACTCGTTTTGAATGATGGTTACATTGATCCCTGTAAATTCAATCATAGATGCCTTGACATCTCCATACTTGGCGTCGCTACGTAGCACAAAGGAAAACGTTATTGGGACATCGACGGTGCCTCTTGTTTTCGCCTTGAAATACTCATCCAAAAAGCGACAAATCCAGAATTTGTTTGACAGACGTTGTGTGGCTCTGTTCATGAACTCGCGATACTGTAGTTTGCTAACAATTCGTTCGATATCGCGAATGTAGCGCTCGCAATTGTCGCTATCTCTCAAGAGATGCAGCTGCAAATTCCAGTGGTTTACCAAATCCACGTATCTTCTCAATGGCGATGTGAGGTTCAGATATAGTTCGAGGCCTAGAGATGTGTGCGAACCAACTCTAGTAGTGAAATTTGCTGTAGTCAATACTGAGCCTAGTGATGATTGTTCCGCTAGGTCTGGAGTCTGCCCATTCTCATAAACGCTCCGAGTCATTCTTTCGAGTGAGGTTCTGACACCGTCTGACATGTTGAGACTTTGCTCCTTGTAGATGAACGGGATTTCTCGAGAGTTGGCAAAATGGGCGCCCGCAAAGTTGGCGGTGATCATGAAATTAGACACGAGCTGTTGAGACTTGGACATGAAATTCTGGTCCGGATTGTTTGTTACAGTAACTATAGGGACTTTGTTGTCGTCACAAGCATCCAATGTTGCGGACCAGCCGTTTTCGACTTCAGAGATGCGATTGGGCTGAGCAAAATCCAAATAATCAACCATCACACCACTAGCAGGATTATTGATTTCCAAGCCCTTGCCAAGTTTCATACGAATATGTCTGAGTATGCTTGAGATGTGATAGAGTTTGAAAAGGTTTGCCTCATGAGACTTTAGAGGTAAAGTATCGGCAGCAAAAGATTTCATGTTCTCTGGAGAGCTTAATATTTTGTTGACATGGTCGTAGGTGAAATTTTTCGGGAAGTTCTTTGCATTGAATGCCTTCACTTGAACAGTTTGTAGGATATTTTGCTGGATCTTCTCTGCCAACTGAACTGGTGGTTTTTGAACTTTGCTTGCTCTTATATCATTCAAATAGTTGTCAATCAAAGATTTTTCCAAAGAGAATTGTATTGCTAGAGTTCGCTTGGACTCCCCGTCACGTCTTGGTGGCTCCAATCCACACATCTGAGATATTGTAAAAGGCAACATCATGATGGGTCCTTCCGGATTGTAGCAGGTGCTTCCCATCTCTAACGCGAGCTCGCTAATCTTTGATTCCGGCTTTATGAAAGAGGTCGGGTTGGCAATATGAACAGAGATAACGTAGTTCGTTTGTGTTTCCGAAATGGAGATTCCATCATCGATCTCATGAGCTGTCGCTGCATCGATACAATAAACGGGTGTATCTCCGAAATCTTCACGAACTTTTGCTAGCGGGTCCATTAAATAAAGGTTCTCGTTGATTTCTTCGGAAGTATTATCTTGATGGGAAACGAACTTGACATCAAAAAAGTCAAGATAATCAGCCAATAAATCGGCATCAAGGTTTGCTTGTGTGTATGGAGTTTTGGTCAGTGAGCTCCAAGACTCTGGGTTCTGCTCCTTGTTCTCGTCTAATCTCTTCAGGATTTCGTAAGCTTTTGACCTGACACTTTCCGCTTTGCTGTCGTATCCTGGCAATGACATGTCTCTGAGTACATCGATTTTCTTGACGAGAACACTCATTAGACTTGTCATAACCTGATCGTTTGCATAATCATTCGCAACAAAGGATTTTAGAGCTTTGACAATGGTGTTGTAGCTACTTGGTCTGGCATTTTCTCCTTTCAAGAAGCTCACATAGAAATTGGCGAAATCTACAAGACTTTTGCTTTTGAGCTCCATCTTGGCGATCTCTGATTCCCAATAAAACTGTTCAGTGATTGCAGTCACCCCCACAGGCATCATTATCGATCTCAGCATTTCAATTCTCCAGGTGCGACTGCTTTTTCGAAGACTCGAGAGAAGTGCAACATAGTGGGCAGCTGCAATCTTCGACGTTTCTGCGTCTTCCACCGGGCATGATTCTTGTTGCTGGAACGAGGGACCGGTAAGTATTTGATACAATTCAAAGAGCGAAAATGTTCTTTTTCTCAACAACTGCCCACCATTGTTTTCGTCGAGACACCTGTAGAATAGATCTAGTCTCTCTGCGTAGAACGCGATCAACAGGAAACTCTCAATTGAAAGTTTCCGTAACAGCTTGGCATACACATCGCGTGCGCTCGAAGGTACGATGAATGTATTAACTCCAGTATCGGTCAAGAACTGAGAGGTTGCTTGTGCTACTAACAAGTCATCTCCGACGTTGTGCAAGCTTGCCTCGCTGGCCAGAGGAGCAGTGGATTTTTCGAGATTATCCCTATCTCTTCTCCATTTCTTACGTTCCAATGGATTTGTTTTAGTACCCTTGGAGAATGTGCTATCAGGCATTCCACTTGGTGCCACTCCCGGATACTTTTCTTCCATTGTTATGAGATTGAGAGATTCAACTAGTTGAGAAGGTAAAACGTCTGGAACTCGCAACTTGATACAGCCTTTTGGTCCATATAATATTTCACCATCCTCACTTAAAAACGTATAGGTATCTTGGCCTAATTCCGGAGGTAGAGCAACTACCAAGTGCAACTTTGTGTTCTGGTCCAGGATCAGCACCAAGTCTCCTATTGCAATCGGCTTTTGTAGTTGCGCCCTAGACACTGTTGCATTAGTGAAGAACTCATCTATTTTTGCTTTCAAATGTGGACCTTGAGAAGCTGACCATTGCTTAGCCGGTTTTTCAACCCGGAGAACTGTTCTGTCACGACACTCGGAAATGATCGCTAGCAACGCCTTTTTATTACTGATAGAGGGCGCATCTTCTGGTTTCTGACCCGCATTTCTATTTTGTATAGTGGGGCTTGGCCATTTCAGGCGTCTATCAACAATCTTATCTAGATCTGATAAGAAAGTACTGGCAGCTGAGGCACCACCAGAAGCCTTAATATCCGAGCTCTTTCTCGGAGCTTTGTGTCGGAGCCTGATAGACTGACAATACAACAAGTATGGCCGTCGGAGTATCTGCCATTTTGTTCTTGGAATCATCTAACCATTTGTGATGGAGTATACTCTTCTGTGTACCCCACAAATCGATGCAATAGAGACTTATGCACCAGTCAAGGATTTTACCAAGTCTTATCAATTCAAATTTGCAAGTCATTTTTGGACAAATAATATTTTCAGATAAGTTAGCGGACGAATAAGTTGTCTGTAGTTTAGTGTCACCACACACAAGACGCCAGAGTTTGTGACCTGAGTGAATCTGAGGGATGAGTCAAAGTGGATTGGAAAACATTATACCCAATCGGAATTAACAAGGTATTCTATTCAATTGATGCCTTGTAGAATCACCTCAGGGTTGACCAGTGCAATTGATACACAATCTTAAAGTTTGTACGAATCGACTGAACTGAGAATTATTTAGTATAGTCTTCCTTTTTGATGTGTTCTCGATTCTATCAGCTCTTATTGATATTATCGGAATTTTCCCTTTCTTGTAGTTATCAACCATTTGCAAGTGTGTCCTGAGAGTGACAACTGCAAACACAATGAAAAATGCAAACTTCTAATCAATCAAATTCTCTTTCACCAATTGTCTCAAAAGAAATACAGGCTACATTTTTCAAGGATTGGTGGAATTAAGAATAGAATATTCGCTGTGTTTCTCAGGCGAGTGAATCGTTGAAGCCCTCCTGCCACTCAAACTGGTACTGTAGATGAGACTATTGTAGACTGCTTGGCATCGGCTTTGCAAACCACTATCAGCAAAATATGTCATTACTTGGATGTTTGTCTGTGTTGAAGTGTTGAAGACAGAAATGCTTCCACCGACAATGTAAAGAACATATAAAACAAGTCGTTTTTTACTGTCAATAGAGGCTCTGTGGCCGAGCGGTCTAAGGCGGCAGACTCAAGTTCTGTTATCGTAAGATGCGCGTGTTCGAATCACGCCGGAGTCAGATATCTACTTCCTCTATTTTCTTTTTGCATTTTTCTACTCAATGTAGCACCTTACTGAGTTACTTCTAAGACACGATGGATGTTTGTCTCAGGTTGTTTGGCTCACGTATGAAAATCTGAGCTCACGAAGTAGACACATTTTCAAAATAAGGAAAAAAGGAATAGTTTCGAATACTCAGGTCCATGAAAGGGATATATATAGTGATGAATGTAGGTTCTCTCAGTGCGCCGAGCTAGTTCTATTATTCTTCTTGCAATGATTTGCGATTCAGATACTTTGTATCTAACAACGATGAATGCATGATTCGCCGATTCCAATTATAATGCGTAATTTTGCATTTGACTTCAATTATCTTTCGATTTGAGAAGTCTTTGTTGATTCATCTCATTACACCTTGAATGGAGGGTTTGTGACAACAAAGTAGGGTTACAGACTGAAGTACATGTACGCACAGACCATAGAAGAATAAATTCGGTAAGGTTGATCTCCAGCATCAAAGAGATATCCGTCATAATTGACCAATGCTGAGCAGAATATCCAGTATGTCGTCTCTCAGATTTTGTCACTACGTATCTTTATTACTTTAGGGGAAATCTGGATTTTTTTCGGAATCATTCAACTCTCGGCTTGGACAACTGCCAGCTAAAAATATACCGTAGTTATGTGGGAGATCCGGAACAAGTCCCAAGAAAATCTTCCGGTTGCGGCCATATCAAGTGGAAAATACTGTTTCCCGTCCGATCAACGTTAGTCAAGCCACTTAGAGCCACACTGAGTAATGCAGTGGGAGACCATGTGTGAAATTGTGGTGCTGCAATCTTTTTTGGTACTTTTTTCTCTTTTAATGAAGAGAACCTTTCGGCACTTTGTTTTGATTAGAAAGATAAGGGTGATTCCGAGCAATGAAAATACTTAATAGGATATGTTTACGATGACAAAAACTCTACGATTTGATGAAACTAGTGCCCTCTATCCCACCATCTTTCAAGTATGAAGACAGCACAACAGAGAGGCAACATAGAAGAACAGAGACGGCAACTAAGCCTGATGCGTAACCGCTTCAAGGAAGAATAGACGCCCACCACAGTTAAAACTGTTCAAGCGATGAAGAAGAGATTTGCTAAGGAACAGTCAGAGGTCTCTCATTGGGAACATATGTTGGAATGCACAACTTACAGACTCCTTTTGAACGCTCTGAGTCCGAGGGCATGGAAGACATAACTCCTCAGCAATATACGTGAGCAAAAGCCGGAATGTCTCTAATGATGATTGCCTGCCTCGCATGACACTCTTAACTCACATATCACATTGGCATCAAATGAATTATAAGATGAATATGGGGGTCAAAGATGGAAGATCAGTAGTTTTTGACAATTTAGGGCCCATTAATATCAATTTGAGTCTTTTTCAAGCACTGATGATTATGAAAACTGACAAATTTGTATGGACGTTAGGCGCCAAATTGTATTCGATCAGAATTGATAGATCTTTCGATAGAGTGTCAGACACATTGTTGAAATTGAGCAGAAATTTATACAATGGATAGAGATTGCCCTCAAACAATTTTCTGTTTGCGAATGGAATACATCTAGGTTCAATTGGGTAGATTTCCAATGAGAGAAGTAGCCAGTTGAAGAGATGGCGAATGAAAGAGGTTGAGAACCATTTCATGCTGTAAGAAAGAACGGGCCGAAATCATTCATTCACCAGTTGCACGTTTGGGCGCTTGGCTAGCGTATCAAACAGCCGAAATAGAGAGAGTAACAGGAAACGTATCGATTTATCCACCAATACTTGAGTTTTGGTTGCCGAAGTCAATCCAGAAAGACTTGTCACCATCAAACGAGATAATCCACCTCCAAGCCTTCGCTGGATTCCAGAATTCGTTTCGGTTGCAAAAATTCTAGTGCAACGTAAGGAAAAGCGATTTTCGACACTTCCGCACATTGTGGGCCAGTACGCAAACAATCAGTGATCTTGTTCATGATAAGATCACAACATTCTGAGCATCTCACGCTGAGTTGACTTCACTACCAGCATTTTGAGACAGGTGCTGGAATTGAGAGTTTGTGTGCGCTGAATCTGATCGAAGACAGCGACAAAACCAAAAAAAAGGATCAAAAGAAGTCGCCCGACATTAAATAAACCTTTTGAAATGCGTCGGTGTGGAATCAGAGTATTTTTTGTAAAGAGTTTTGACTATGGCTTGGGTTCAATCCATAGAGTCAACCCAGTCAATGAGTTTAAGCAAGAATACAAAGAAAAAGGGCTGTATCCGGGGCTTTTGATGAAGAAGTTTGTCGCAATCCACTGATTTGACAAAATAAACCTCTTGCTGTGAATATGAGATGCAAAGTAAGTTCTATATTCAGAGAGTCAAAAATGATGGTGCCCGAACCTTTCAAAATCCACCAAATCCATTCCTTGATCAATAAGAGAGTTTAGCATTCATAATTGAAAGCTTTTTGTGACTCTCGAATCGAAACTCGCTCATACAGTTGATCTCAGATCAACAGAATCTAAAAACACCAATCGAATCGAAGATGCCGTTCAAAAGCAGTTGTTCACGAGTACCTCAAACAAAATGGTGTTCAGTTTTATCAAAGTTCCCGCTTTTTGCATAAAACTTTGATAGGCTTGTTTCATCCGACAACTTGCGTCGACTTGGTGTCATTTTAATTCCAATGAACAATGACACAATAATTTGGTGACCAGGAGCGAAATACAAGTACTCCATGCCTGGAACTGGAAGCAATTTCCATGTTGGGCTTGTCATATCGTATCGACACGGACATCACTTCACTTTCTTGAGACCTTTTGATGGAGCAAAAATATGCACACTCACATACCCTCCAAACGCTCAATCAGCGTCAATTGTATCAAAATGGGAAACTTTTATAATATGTTTCAATTCAGAACCCCAAGATTTTATATCACGCCACAAGCAATATTCCATTTGCCCTTTGTTTTATCCCCCGGAAGCCCATCACCCCAAAAGCCATTCAAATCCGATCAAGCAGTTCAATGAACTGTATTAAAGACAGTATCCTTGCCCCATTTATCCCATTTACCCATTTTATTGTTCCAGAAGCCACTCACCGTCCCGTTATTGCCGTGAAAGATCCCACTAACCCATTCGATTCCGTACAGCCTCAAACCCACTCCAAACCCACAAATAGCCACAGATTTTAACCGAACTCAATAAATTCCGCACTTTATCAACTTTTACAACCCTCGGACCCCCTCTTTCTTCAGATCTTGTGAACGACCTGGAAAAAAAGTGGTGGGTGTTGTTATGATTCGCGCGCGCCTATGTTTATGCGTTCCGGAGCGTGTCCAGCGAAGGGCTGAGGGAAATTGACGATGAAAGTAGAGACAAATTGCGAAATCTGTATTAATAATATTTGGAATGCTAAACGAACTCAATTCGAGGTTTTTGGACGATATTTTGTGCTAAATTTCTGACTATTGAGTCGGATTGAGTGTTGGAAATGACGATACGCATGCAACGGCTCTCTGAAAAATCAAACGAAAAATTGTGGTGACTAAACTGATTGAAAAGTAATTTTTGCTAACTACCATACTGATTTTGAAGTTTTAATGATTTTTGTGATCTTAGAGCATCTGACAATTGTCAATGTAAGTGCCACACAGGGGCAAGCTACAAACTCATTTCGACCATGTGTTCGAAAAGCACTACAAATTATATGAAAATAGTCTCATAATACTCTAAAACTTCCATCAATGGGGCTCTCGTGAAATTTTGTCCAAATTGATGGTGTAACCTTATGTTCTTGGCTCATTGAGCATTGTCAACAAAACGTAGCTCTATGGCCACACATCTCTTCTCAAACGAACAAGTTTCGCTTCTCATTGTAACTTATTGCGAAAATGATCGTGTCAAGGTCTATGAGCTCGACCTATACTGATCAACATAGTCTTCTTCAGGGGCTTTGTGAAAGCTAAGAGAGTAGCAGCTTGAGGTTTGATGTTTTACAGCAGATCGGGCATCATGCCAATTATATTCTTTGAAAGTATATCATCCCCGTCTTTAGTTTGCTAGCAATGTCCCCGTAAAACCGCTTCATCCTGACTTTGGCTTTCCTTAGCCAATGCTGACCTACACCACAACCAAACGAATCGATCATTGTAAAGCACAAGTAAACCCAAAAACCTTTTCGCAAAATCTATATGTTAATTGAGAGCATACTGCTCCATAAAAAGTCTTTTATTCGGTGCTCAGCCTGCGAATCAGCAAGTTTTGAGAATATTTTGATTCCTAGCTGAACTATTTGCAGCTATGAA